>NC_057731.1:17869626-17958738 GCF_004010195.1 Chiloscyllium plagiosum
TGTGTGTGTGTCTGTCTGGGGTGGGGGTTATGACTGTGAGAAAGTGTGTGTGTTTGTAATGAGTGCAGAGTGTCTTAAGTCTGTGACGGGGTGCATGTGTGAGTCTGGGAGTGTGTGTCTATAAAGGTGTGTGTAGGTGTCTGTGCACGTCTGTGTATACCTGTGTCCATGTGTATGTGAGAGTGTGTGTATGTAGGAATGTCTGTGTGTGTGTGTGTGTGTGTGTAGTGCAATGGTGATCACCTGTAATGTGACATGAACCCAAGGTCCTGGTTGAGGCCCTCCTTATGGGTACCGAACTTAGCTATTAGCCTTTGTTCGGCCACTTTTCTCTGCTGCCTGTCCCGAAGTCCGCCTTGGAGGATGGTCACCCAAAGGTCCGAGGCTGAATGTCCTGGACCACTGAAGTGTTCCCCAACTGGGAGGGAACCCTCCTGATTGTTGTGCGGTGCCCATTCATCCGTTGTCGTAGCCTTTGCTCGGTTTCCCCAATGTACCATGCCTCTGGGCATCCTTGCCTGCAATGTACAAGATAGACAACGTTGGCTGAGTCACATGAGTACCTGCCATGTACAAGGTGGGAGGTGTTCCCACGTGTAATTGTGATATCTATGTCTACAATCTGACGTGTCTTGCAGCGTTCACCGTGACAGGGTTGTATGGAGTTGTCCTGAGAGCCGGGCAGTTCGCTACAAACAATGATCTGTTTGAGGTTTGGCGGTTGTTTAAAGGCAATTAGTGGAGGTATGGGGAAGGTCTTTGTGAGGTGCTCATCCTCATTGATAATGTGTTGCAGGTCACGAAGAACGCTATAAATTCTGTGTTACGATCGAGCCCTCCACTATCACCTAATGAAGGAGCGTCGCTCCGAAAGCTAGTGTGCTTCCAATTAAACCTGTTGGACTATAACCTGGTGTTGTGCGATTTTTAACTTTGTAGACCCAAGTCCAACACCGGCAAATCTTGATTAGATTAGATTACTTACAGTGTGGAAATAGGCCCTTTGGCCCAACAAGTCCACACCGACCCGCCGAAGCGCAACCCACTCCCCTACATTTACCCCTTCACCTAACACTACGGGCAATTTAGCATGGCCAATTCATCTAACCTGTACACTTTTTTGAACTGTGGGAGGAAACTGGAGTACCCGGAAGAAACCCACGCAGACATGGGGAGAATGTGCAAACTCCTCACAGTCAGTCGCCTGAGGCGGGAATTGAACCCGGGTCTCTGGCGCTGTGAGGCAGCGGTGCTAACCACTGTGCCACCGTGTCGCCCACTAAATTTTTAATAGATTAGATTAGATTACTTACAGTGTGGAAACAGGCCCTTTGGCCCAACAAGTCCACACCGACCCTCCGAAGAGCAACCCACCCAGACCCATTCCCCTACATTTACCCCTTTACCTAACACTACGGGCAATTTAGCATGGCCAATTCACTTGACCTGCATGTTTTTTTTGGACTGTGGGAAGAAACCGGAGCTCCTGGAGGAAACCTTCATAGACATAGTGAGAATGTGCAAACTCCACACAGACAGTTGCCTGAGGTGGGAATTGAACCCAGGTCTCTGGCGCTGTGAGGCAGCAGTGCTAACCACTGTGCCACCATGCCGCCCATAGGGACAATTTAATTTGGACTCCACTCAGGCAGCCATTTTGTAATTGAAACATTTTAAGTCAAGCAAGGTGAATCTTTCTCAACCAATTTTGCCCCATCAGGCTTGGGCCTGAGCCTTTTACCATAATCAATGGTAACTGAACCAGCTGCTTCTCATAAGACTCTGGAACCAAAGTTGTATCCTTAATCTGTAGGGGTTCCCCAGTGTAGGTTCTCAGCCCAGCTGAGCTTTACACAGACTTAATGGTTGGAATTCAGAGCAAATTTTGTTAAAAGACTGGTTCTGCGATCACTAATACAGCCACCTCAGGTTTGACCTCCATTGGAACTGGATGACCATTTAATCAGTCATTTATTTTGATTGCGTCTGATTTGGATGTCACTAAGCAATTTCATTGTTCCAAACAAACTATAGGTGGATTTTCCAGGTTGTGCACTCTCTTAGATACTGGCATTTGAGTTCTCTTTACTCAGTTTAGGCCCTAGTGGGACTCTTTTTGCTGTCTCAAGTCCACATAATGACAGAAACTACAATGACCTGCGAGCCTGGATTCTCGAGAAAATCATTTGGCTGAGGCTTGGATTTGTTTTGAGGCTTTGCAATAGGCTGACCTAGAGTCCCACTGTTCAGAATATGTCTAGAGTGAGTCTATGCAATTGCCTTCGCTCAAGAGCCATCCCCCAAGCTCAGTCAGCCTGGCAAGGGTGTTCACGTCCGTTGGAATCCATCTGCTCCACTTGCCTCATTTTTTAATGACAAAGCCAGTTGTAATGCCTGTTTGAAGTCCAGTTAGGCTTCAGCCAGTAAGTGTTTTTGCATGGTCACATCATTAATCCCACATACCAATGATTTCTCAGCATCTCACTAATATTAAACCAAAGTCACATGCCTCTGCCAATCATCAACCAAATCCGTCAACTCTTGAAAAGTTTTAGTATCTGGTGTCTCAGGGAAAGTTACGCTCCTAATAACCGAAGAAACTGCGAATATGAAAGCTGTGAGGAGAATTACTCATTGCTTTACGTCTGCCCCAATATCAGAAAAAAAACGCATTCTATCCATAAACTGGGCCCAATGTTCATCGGCAGATTGAACAAGTCAAGCTTCCCAAATAGTGGCATGATGCCGGAAATGCGTACCCCGACTCAAAGATGACAGGGGTGTATATTTCTCTCATTGCCATTGAAATAACTCCGAGGAGAAAGTGAGGACTGCAGATGCTGGAGATCAGAGCTGAAAATGTGTTGCTGGAAAAGCGCAGCAGGTCAGGCAGCATCCAAGGAGCAGGAGAATCGATGTTTCAAGGGCTTATGCCCGAAACGTCGATTCTCCTGTTCCTTGGATGCTGCCTGACCTGCTGCGCTTTTCCAGCAACACATTTTCAGCACTGAAATAACTCCACAAAGATCGGTATCCTGTCACTCAGTCTCCCTTTATTTACATCTGCTTAGTACATGACACTGACCCAGCTAGCTCAGAGCTGGCTCCTTGAGGGAACATAACTCCTGACACTCCTGTTCATATTTGTCAGCCACGGCTTCCTGAACAGACCAGCCCCAATCAGGGAACGCATATTCTATGAGGTCAACCTGGCTGACCTTGTTCCAGTCACTTCACGTAGAAACATAGGAACACAGGAATTAGGAGCAGCAGAAGGCAATTCAGCACTTCAAGCCTGCTTGCCATTTAACATGATCATGGCTGATCTTAACCTGGTCTCAATTCAACTCCACTTTCCTGCCTGCCCCCCATAGCCCTTTATCCTGCTTTTCATCAGAAACATATCTATTTCTTACTTGAATCTATTGATTGATTCTCCCTCCACTGTACTCTGGGGCAGTGAGTTCCACAGATCTACAACCCTCTGACAGAAGTAGTTTCTCTTCATTTTGAACTTTCCTCCTGTCACTCTATATCTATGACCTCTTGTTCAATACTGTCCCACAAGGGGAAACATCTATCCCATATCCACCTTATCAATCCTCTTTAGCATTTTATATTCCTCAATCAGATTCTCCTCTCATTCTTCTGAACTCAAACAAATACAAGCCCAAATATTCAATCGCTCCTCATACAACAGTCTTTTCATCCCTGGAATCAATCTGGTGAACCTTCTCTGTACTGTCGCCAGTGGCACCACCTCCTTTTTCAAGTAAGAAGATCAGAACTGGATACAATATTCCAGATATGGTGTCATCAACACAATTATATAATTGTAACAACACTTCTTTCCTTTTATAATCCAGTTCTTTTGCAGTAAATGTCAGGATTCCATTTGCTTTTCTTATTATGTGCTGCATCACATACTCACTTTCAGCGATTCATGCACAGAGATGCCTACATCCCACTGCACTGATGCACTTTGAATTTGCTTCCCATTTAAATAATAACCTGCTCTTTTATTTAATGGCTCAAATGGACAACCTCGCATTTACCCACATTCAACTCCATCTGCCATGTTCTAGCCCATTCTCCAAGCCTGTCAATATCCATCTCTAAACTCTTTTAGCTCTTTAGCCTGCTTTCATTGCCCGCTTTCCCACCTATTTTAGTATCATCCATAAACTTTGCTATGTTGCATTCTGTCCCTGCTTGCAGATCATTTCTATAGATTGTAAATAGTCGAGGTCCAAGAACTGAAACTGCAGCACTTCACTAGTTACAGTTTGCCATCCATAGAAGGACCCATTTATCCCAAGCATCAGTTTTCTGTCAGCCAGCCAATCCTCTATCCAAACCAATAGTCTATCCTTAACCTTCTAGATCAGTCTTTTTTATGGCACCTTGTCAAATACGTTCTGGAAATCCAGATGCACCACCTCCACCAGATCCCCATTATCTACCTTGCTGGTTGCATCCTCAAAGTACCTTCAAAGGACACTTAACAGGATAGATACAGAAATGTTGCTTCCCCCTAAGGGAGAGTCTAGGACCAGAGGGCATAATCTCAGAATTAGGGCTCACTTTTAAAACAAGATGAGGAGGAATTTCTTCTCTAAGTGGGTATTGAATCTGTGAAATTCTTCACTACAGAGGGCTACAGAAGCTCAATATATTCAAGGCCGAGATACACAGATTTATAATCAGTGGGCGAACCAAGGGTAGAGGGAAAAGGCAGGAAAATTGACTTGAGGACTATCAGATCATAGAAACGTAAAGGTGTATAGAATAGAGCAGGAGTAGATCATCCAGCCCTTTGAACCTTCTCTGTCATTCAATATGATAATGGCTGATCATCCAACTCAGTACCATGTTCCTACTTTCTCTCCAGCCATTTTCATCTCTTTATACCTAAGAGCTATATCTAGTTCCTTTTTGAATGCATTCAGTATTTTCTCAACTGCTTTCACTAGCAAAGAATTCTACAGGCTCATCACTTTCTGGGTAATAGAAAAATTTTCTGCTCCTCTCAGTCCTAAATAGCATCCCCAAAGATTATTCATGTTCTCATTGAATGATAGACTGGATGGCTTGAATGGCCCACCACTGCTGCGATGGTTTATGATCTAATTTAACACGAATATGAGGAGAAACGTCTTCACATAGTCAGTGGACAATCTTTAGCGTTCACTTCCCCAAGGGTATTTAGATGTTGAGTCGGTGCACTTTTTAAGACTGAGATTGATACAATTTTGGGCAGTAGAGGAATCAAGGAATAGGGAAGAAAAATGGAAATTGTGTAGGAGTTTAGCCACCATCTTATTAAATGGTAAAGGAAGTTTGAAGAGCCTTATAACCTACTCTGCTCCTACTTCTTATATTTTCAATGTTTACTTCATAACTTATGTTTAATATTCAGAGAGAATTCTCGATTGAGCAAAGACAAGGTAATTCTGTGTTCATAGAATTTTTCTTGTAGCTATTATGTAAGTGAGAGCCATATATATGAAAAATAGAAATCCCAATCTTAATACAGATTATTACATTGTGCATTGCATGATGGGATAGTCCTTCTTCTGAAATGTTTTCTAGCTTTGCCTCGAGAGAGAAAATTAGAAAGAAAAATAACTCATGCATGTTTCATAGAAATTAGAAAAAAAAAAGGAAATAGAATGAGAGGACCAAAGAAGCTACACTTTTAATGGCATTCCGATATTACTGCAGTAAAGTGAACAAAAGGCATACACTAAGGAAAACTTCCAGCTGATCACTCTCAAAACCTCAGCAGTTGCAATGAGCTATAACCTAACAACACTGAAGAACTTAGAAATCACATGGTATGCTTCATCCTTGTTCTCATTATATAGGATCAATCACTGTTCTTCAGCTATCCATAAATTGAAGGTGAGTCCAACATATGGGTTTTCACATAAATATGTAAGAAATTTTCATGGTATCATTTTGAAGACCAAGTTGAATATCTTGAATGCAAAATGTTCCCAACTCTTTGTTCATCTGCAAGATACATGACATATTACAATGGCTTTGGGAAGAAACTACACAAATTCCATGCATATAACTTATGACACGTGTTGCACACAAGGCTGTGTAAAGAAAAGCAATAAATCACAGGGACGTACGAAAACTGTATGGCGATACTTCAGTTAAATAAATATCAATTTGTATAATGTTAGAATAAATAAATATTCAGTATGTCCTCAGGTTAATAGAAAAGGAGATATTGCTAGTGTTGGGAGAGTAACTGAGGGGAGCTGTGTTATGTAAGAGGGATCATTATACCATAAGATTTAGATTAATGATGGAAAAATAATAAATGTTAATAAAAGGTCAAATTGGAAGGGGACTTTGGAAATGAAAATGGACTCCTTTCAATGACATGAGAATGGACCTAGCCAGGGTAAAATTGATTCAAAGGCTAATGGTGATAACTGTAATGGGGCAATCTTTCTTTAAGGAAGAGATGGTGCAGGTGCAAGCTAGGTACGTTGCAACAAGAGAGAAAGGCAGGGGACCCAAAGCAGCACTCCCTGAATGAAGACAGAAATCAAAACAGAAAAGAGAGGGTCTACAATGCATGTAAGCTAAATTCTTCAAGTGAGAACCAGGTTTGGTTCAATATTTTGAGAGGTGAATTGAAGAAGAATATAATACTGGCAAACAGAGAATATGACAATAAGAATATGAGAATAGAATAGCTGCTAACGTAAAAGGGAATCTGACAATCTTCTACCAGAATGTAAAGAGGTGAAGTGGCTCCTACTAAAAATAAACAAAGTGATAAATTGTCAGAAATGTTGGAAAAAGTTAAAATACTTAATGAGTATTTTGTATCAAAGTTTATTAAGGAAGAGGAATCCTAAAAATATTAATAGAAATAGAGATTGTCGATGCAATAGATAAATAAAAATTGAGAGAGATGAACCACTGGAAAGATTGGCTATGTTTAGGGTAGGTAAATTATCTGGTCAGGACAGATTGCATCCCAGTTTTCTAAAGGACATGGAAGTGCAGTTCATGGAAGGTGTATAATGTATAGAATCCCTACAGTGTGGAAACAAGCCATCTGGCCCATCAAGGCAAACCAACCCCCTGAACAGCATCCCATCCAGATCCATCCTCCTAACCTATAACCCCACATTTCCCATGGTTAATGCGCCTAACCTACACAAATCTGAACACTGTGGGCATAATTAGTATGGCCAATCCACCTAACCTGCACATCTTTAGACAGTGGGAGGAAACCAGAGCACCCGGCGCAAACACCAGGAGAAAGTGCAAACTCCACACAGACAGTAGGACTCGAATCCGGATCTCTGACACTGTGAGGCAGCAGTGCTAACCACAGTGCCACCATGCCACCCTGAATGGTCTGCCATCATCTTCCATATGGGGGTGTTATCAGTGTATTGGAGAGTGACAGATGTGACATCCTTATTCAAGAAAAGATGTAAGAACATTCCCAGAAACCATAAGTAATTAACTGAGGATAGTCAGCATTGATTTCTAAGCAATCTGATGAAGGAGCAGCCCTCCGAAAGTGAGTACTTCCAAATAAACCTGTTGAATATAACCTGGCATATGTGATTTTTTAACTTTGATTTCTAAAAGGCATTTTCTGATTAAGTAAGAGAGAAGGTTGACTTAAAGGAGTGTGGTGTTTGTTGTCTCTACAGAATTTTAAAAAAGCATTTGACAAAGTACCATATAATGGCAGGAAGTGAGGCTTGTGGTATCAGAGAGTCGCTGCTCTATTGCATAAAATAATTCACTGAGGGACAGGAGACAGTGAGTTATATAAATGGTTCTTTTCACACTGAAGGGTGGGTTGACAGTAGAGCTTTTTCAGGGTAAATGGTGGGACACTGTTTTTCTGAATGTAAAGTAGAATTTCAAAATTTACCGACTATATCAAACTTGGAGGAGTTATGGAAGACGGCAGCCACTGGAGGAGGCAAGCTGGGTATATTGGTGCTAGTCCTGAATCTGCAAAAGTAGAGAGTTAGTAGCAGGATATATATATTCTGTTTTTTTTCTGTCAGTCCCTGAAGTGAGGAGATTCTGAATCCCCTGTTAAAACTACTCATCAAAACCAAAATTATTATTAATGTGAAAGTGATTGACCAGCTTTCTGATTACCTCATTGCAACATGAGGAAATGGTAAAGAGGAACCAATCAAACTAGGAGAAGGAGCAAACTGTTAAATGAATTGTCGGTACAGGATTAGATTAGATTAGATTAGATTAGATTAGATTCCCCTACAGTGTGGAAACAGGCCCTTTGGCCCAAAAAGTCCACACCGACCTCCGATGAGTAACCCACCCATTTCCCTCTGACTAATGCATCTATCATTATGGGCTTTTCAGCATGGCCTATTTACCTAACCTGCATATCTTTGGACTGTGGGAGGAAACCGGAGCACCCGGAGGAAACCCACGCAGACACAGGGAGAATGTGCAAACTCCACACAGACAGTCGCCCGAGGGCTGGAATTGAACCTGGGTCCCTGGTGCTGTAAGGCAGCAGTGCTAGCCACTGAGCCACCATGCTGCCAAAACACTTTGAGCCATTGAGTCCGTACAGTGTGGATGCAGACCATTCAGCCCATTGAGTCCACACCGACCTTCTGAAGAGCATCCCACCCAGACTCACCCTTCGACGCTATCCCTGTAACCCTGCATTTCTCATGGCCAATCCATCTGACTTGCACATCTTTAGACTTTGGGAGGAAGCTAGGACACGCAGACATGGGAGACTATATGAAGTTTGCACATTCTCCCGTTGTGGGTATAATTATGTTTAAAAGACATTTGGATAGGTACAGGAATAGGAAAGGTTTGGAGGGATATAGGCCAGGAGCAGAAAGGTGGGGCTAGTTTAGTTTGGGATTATGTTTGGCATGGACTGGTTGAATCAAAGGGTCTGTTTCCATGCTGTATGACTCTATGACTAAGTGACAGATGGGATTTAAAATAGAGAAGTGCAATGTGATGCTATTTGGCAGAAAGGATAAGGAAAGGCAAAATAGGATTAATGGCACAATTCCAAACAGTATGCAGGAGCAGAGGGATTGAGGGTGCAGGTACATTGACCTTTGAAGGTGTAGCTGAAAATGTGTTGCTGGAAAAGCGCAGCAGGTCAGGCAGCATCCAAGGAGCAGGAGAATCGATGTTTCGGACATAAGCCCTTCTTCAGGAAGGTGATAGGACATAATAGGAGAATGAAAACGTGTTGCTGGAAAAGCACAGCAGGTCAGGCAGCATCCAAGGAACAGGAGAATTGACGTTTCGGGCATAAACTCTTCTTCCTGAAGAAGGGCTTATGCCCGAAACGTCGATTCTCCTGTTCCTTGGATGCTGCCTGACCTGCTGCGCTTTTCCAGCAACACATTTTCAGCTCTGATCTCCAGCATCTGCAGCCCTCACTTTCTCCTCCATAATAGGAGAATGGTTAACTATGCGTCTGGATCTTTGCCTTCATGGATAGAGGCATTGTGTATAAAAGCAAGGAAGTTATGTTGACCCTTTATGAAGCATTGGTTAGATTCCAGCTGGAATTCTGTGTCCAGTACAAGTCATAACGTCTGAATGTGAGGATCCTTAAGAGAGTTCAGAAAGATTTTGTAAAATATTCCAGGGTGGGGACTTTAGTAAAAAGGTTAAGTTGAAAAGGCTAGTGTTGTCTTCCTTTTTGATTTATTGAGGGGAGATTTGATAGAGGTGCACAATAACATGGCAGATTTGGATAAAGTAGATGTGGAAAAACTGTTTGCATTAGCTGTTCGAACAAGGACAGAGGGGATACAGGATTCTTATTCTTGGGAGACAAGTGTGAAATACAACATTTTTTAAGCAGTAAGTGCCAGGAGGGTGGTGGAAGAAGAAACAATGATTTCAAAAAGAAGTTGATTAAGTCCCTAAAGGAAATAAAATTGCAGAGCTCTGGGGATTGAGTGAGACCCACTGGATTGCTTGACAGAGAAGTTATATGATCTGAATGGGACAAATGGCCTCTTTCTGTGGTGTAAACATTCCTGGACATGAAATTCCTATTGTTCACTGTTGTAAAGTCTTCCCACTGTCAGTGGAGATATGAAAGGCTTGCTAGATGTAATAAGATTCCCCCTCTTATCTCCCGTTGTCTGAGCCAGGGTCACCAATATGACATTAGAGAACCTGAAGTTTTCAGCCATTTTGTCAATGTCAAAAGTTCCTCTGAAACCAATGTATATCCCCTTTAAGAGATACTCACTGCCTCAAAGTGATACAGTGTGGACATGAATGGCTGCATGTTTGAATTGTTATATTGGTCTGCAGCTTTAACATGGTCTCTGGATCAATGTTAAAGCAGCACGTTTGGTGTACACCCTATATTCCTCTTTTCCAATCTCTTGGCCGTTACGGTAAATCTAAATCACAAAGCTAGCAATCTCATACCCATCAAATCAATCTGAGGACAAAAATTGTTCATTGGTTTTCGTAACTTGTGAGCCCATTTAAAATAAATAGGCAGCAAGTGTCAGCACCAATGCATGAGGTTACATCCTGACCACTTTCAGCACAACCCATGTCGATTGCTTCACTTTTGACAATGATAATATCGACATTACATACAGTCATCAGAGTCCATATAAAATGCTAATTTGACACAGGACCTGCCATTTTCATCACATTAGTTGACACCCTCTCTTAAAAATGTACATCTCAACAAGCAATCACCTGCATGAAGTATATCCTTGACCCTTAAAGGCATCCACCCTCGAAATTCTAGGAATTCTGTAGCAAGTAATTCATTTCCTATCTCCCTAAAATATGTCCAATATCCACAAAGCACAAGTCAGGAGTGTGATGGAATACCCTCTGGATGAGTGCAGCTCCAACAACACTCATCAATCTCAACACCATCCAGACAAAGCCGCCTGCTAGATTGGCACTCCAACCACCACAATAAGCATTGACTACCTCTATAATTGAAACACAGTGATGGCAGCAGTGTGTGCCATCTACAAGATGCACTGCAGTAACTCATCAAGCCTCCATCGACACCACCTTGCAAGCACGTGACCTCTACCACCTAGAAGGGCAAGGGCAGCAGATGTATGGGAGCATTACTACATGCAAATTCTCTGCCTAGTCATATACTGTCCTGACTCAGAACTATATCACTGTCCCTCCAGTGTTGCTTAGTCAAAATCCTGAAGCTCACTTCTTAACAACACTATGGTTGTCCCTACACACAAAGAGTGAACAATTCAACAAGGCAGGCCAATTCTCCAGGACAATTAGGGTTAGGGAGTAAGTGCTGGCCCAGTCAGTGATACTCACATCCCACGAACTAACCAAAAACATTTAGGTTATTTGCTAGCTATTTGTTTTGTCTCAGAGGATCATAAGTCCTTGGAATTCTGTTCCTCAAAAGGTGGTGGCAGTAGAATCTTTGAATATGTTTAAGACAGAGATGGATAGATTCTTGGGAAGGGGGTGAAAGGTTAACGTCTCATAAATAGAGTGGCCTGGGTCATCTGATCTCCCATTTATGTTGCAATGTATTTGGGCTTACAGTGATAGAAAATGATCTGCACACTTCCAAGTTGCTTAAATGCTTTATATTGCCAGTCAAGTGAACTGGTTTTAAAATTACCTGGTAAGTCCTCAGTAATTAGAACCAAGAGATGATTTTGGCTTACCTGTGACTGAATAAAAGAGGTGGTCAAAACTCAGTAGCTTGTTCTGCATCTTTCTCAATTTTGATGTCCAGCAACTTCTTTAACTAGTCTATAAAAAAGCAAATTTTTCTTTATGTCTTGTTCAGGATGGCTGCATGCAGATCGAAGGTAGATAATGAAAGGCATTGTAGATGTGAGTGGTGGTGTGTAGAAGCTACATTATACAAAGATAGAAGAGGCTTGATGGACCAACTGGTCTTTGTTCTATTTCTGTACATTCCTGTAGTCTGGCAAATGGAGTTGCAATTCCCTGTCTAAGATCATGTGACTTTGTCACTGGCACCACCAGAGTCAGGAGGTCTGTGGGCTTTAGAAAGGCCTTTGACTAGATTCCACATGGTGGACTGGTTAGTCAGGTTTAGATCACATAGGATTCTGGGCTTGATCATAGGAAATAGAGGATGGTGGAAGAGGGTTTTTGTTCAGACTAGAGGCCTGTGACCAGCAGTGTGCCACAAGGATTGGTGCTGGGTCTACTGTTGTTCAACATTTATATAAATGATGTGGATGAGACTATAGGAGGCATGATTAATAAGTTTGCAGATGGTACCAAAATTGTTGGTATAGTGGACAGTGAATAAGATTATCTAAGAGTATAATGGGATCTAGATCACCTAGGGCCAGTAGATGAGGAATGGTAGATGGAGTTTAATGCAAATAAGTGCAATGTATTGCATTTTGATAAGACAAACCAGGAAAGGACTTATACAGTTAATGGGGAGTGTCATTGAAAAGAGAGATACATAGTTCCTTGAAAGTGGCATCACTGGGTGGGTGAAGAAGGCATTTGGTATACTTGCCTTCATTGGTCAGAGCATTGAGTATGTTGGGATGTCATATTTTGGTTGTACAGGACTTTGGTAAGGCCACGTTTGGAGAACTGTGTACAATTCTGTATGCCCTGCTCTCAGAAGGATGTTATTACACTCTTCCAGTCTAAAAAAGATTTGCAAAGATATTACCAAGACTGGATGGTTTGAGTTATAAAGTGAGGCTAGAATACTGGGACATTTTTCCTTGGAGCATATGAGATTGAAGGGTGATCTTATACAGGCTTATAAGATCATGAGGGGCTTGGCTAAGGTGAACAGCCAAGATCTTTTCCCCAGGGTAGGGGAGTCCAAAACTAGAAGGCGGCACGGTGGCACAATGGTTAGCACTGCTGCCTCACAGCGCCAGAGACCCGGGTTCAATTCCCACCTCAGGCGACTGACTGTGTGGAGTTTGCACGTTCTCCCCGTGTCTGCGTGGGTTTCCTCCGGGTGCTCCGGTTTCCTCCCACAGTCCAAAGATGTGCAGGTCAGGTGAATTGGCCATACTAAATTGCCCGTAGTGTTAGGTAAGGGGCAAATGTAGGGGTATGGGTGGGTTGCGCTTCGGCGGGGCGGTGTGGACTTGTTGGGCCGAAGGGCCTGTTTCCACACTGTAAGTAATCTAATCTAAATCTAATCTAATCTAATCTAATCTTTTTAGATTTAAGATAAGAGGGCAAAGACTCAAAAAGACCTGAGGGGCAACTTTTTTCATCAGAGGGTGGTGCGTATATGGAATGAGCTGCTAGAGGAATGGATAGAGGCGAGTACAATTACAACATTTGAAAGAGCTGAAACTTTATTGCTGGAACAGCACAGCAGGTCAGGCAGCATCTAGGGAACAGAAGATTCGACGTTTCGGGCACATGCCCTTCTTCAGGAAACATTTGAAAGACACCTGGACAGGTACGTAGACAGGCTTAGAGACATATGGGCCAAACGCAGGCAAATGGGACTAGTTCAGATAACGAAACTGGGTCAGCATGGCTAAGTTGGGCTGAAAGGCCTGTTTCCATGCTATATGACTCTATGACTGACAGGAGTAAGAATTCAGTGCTTTAGCGCAATGGATATGGAAGTACCAATGACAGCCAGCTTCTGGGGAAATACCATCTACTCTCCCTTCTCTAAAGAAATATCTTGTGCCCACTTTGTCCCTTTACAAAGTAAGCTATTTTTAAGTCCTTCAGTATTTTTTTAGGTTTCTCACAATTGGAGGTCTCAGCACTGGCCAAAGAATGGAAATTGAGAGCAGAGCCGAACTAGCATGTATGGGAAGTATGAAGGCCAAGTCTCAGATTGCAGGTGTGTCATGGACCTGCAACAGCATAAGGAGCGTACTCCAGAAATTCTAAAGAACGTGCCTGACTTATTAGGGCTTTGCTATTTCTATGGGTTTTGGGTGTTATTGTGTGAAACTGAGAGAGCTAGCAAACCTTTCAGAGCCAACGTATGGGTAAATTTAATTAATTTGGATTTTTCTTTTCTCGTTCTTATGTTATAAATAGTTGTTTTTAAATTTATAAAGTTGGTTGTCTCATAATAATTACCCATTCAAGGGTTTTGGACAAGTTGTTTGATAAGCTGGTTTGGGTTGTTTTGTAAATAAGAGCTTTTTTTTAAAAAAAGTGCAGGAATTTTCATGATTACTTGTTCTTCATAGGTATATTTCCATTTGTAATTTACTCACATTGAGGTGGATTATTAGATACCTGGTCATTTAATGAAAAATAGCATCAATTTTGTTACCCTCTCTGGATTTGTGTCGTGATAAACAAATGGCGTTACTCAGGGTCAGATGGCTTTAAGTGTTGTGAAACTCGAAATATATAATACACTTAACACATTTAATTATGGAAATAGAAATATTCTATTTTTACATGCATTTGAAGCACTGATTTTGCATGATTGTGTTGTCAACAGGGAACTTTACTTGCCAGCTATGCATGTAAAGAAAGAAGTATGCAACATTTCATCTTCCTCTGTGCGCAAACTGAGAACTGGCACAGGCACACTGTGCCAAATGGCCTCCTTCTGTGCTGTGAACTTCAAAACTTCTCTGGTCCTGTAGCTAGCAAAATCCCCTGCTGCCAATGTGGATCAGGAATGTTATCACAGCATTGAACAGATTTCTCATGTGCAGATGCTTTGTTTTAATTATTATATAATGAGATCAAGAAGCAGATGAGAAGTACTGTTATATTTAAGGAACTGTCATTTATGAAGGAAAGACATGTGCCACTGTATAACTAAAACATGCTATATGCACATATTTATTTTGGTAAGTCTGATGTGTTTACGTACAATATGTGAGAGACACCAATATTTGTAGGTTAAAAGGCTTGTATATATGCATTTTGTGTTTTTATTTCATACTTCTGGGCACTGATGAAGAAACTCCACATGGAGTTCTAACTACCATTGCTAAAAGTATTTTTAGTGGTGTTATTCAATCCTTGTTTCTTGGATCTTTGATATCCTTATGTTATTTATCTTCAAGAATCTTCTCAATAGAATGTTTTTGTCTACATAACACCATGGTGTACTGCTATTTAGCATTTAAGATTTTTAAGAAGATGTTGACTCAGGAAATAGATATGTACACCAATGAAAATATGAAGGTCACTGATATAGAGGGGAAAATAGTGAAAGGAAATATACGATACATGGTTGGGAGAGTGCGAAAAATACCAAAGTAAGTTTTGAGATGAGTTGAGAAGATGGGAGATGACAATAAGACAAAGTATCTGGGAAATAATGAAGATTAGAAAGGAAGGCTGGAAGATAGACTTTTAATTCTTTCTGTGAGAAATGTGAAAAGAGTTAAGTTTGTTTATCATGTAAATGGAAAGTTAAGTACTGTCTGCACCGGTAATACAGTGCTAATTTAGTTCCCTGCATACCAATGAAAGCTGAAAATAAACACTGTATTCTGCTTCCTGTCTGATAGAGTTTGAATGGCTAAAATTAAATTGTGGTGCTACAACGTTTAGCTTGAATCATAAGAAAGTAAATTCATTGAATTTTGCAATCCTTAATCTTGACTTTGCATTTTACTGCATTTCCTTCAGTAATTTGTTCTCTGACAAGTTGATTTATACATACATGTCCCTAATTTGAATAATTATTTTTAAAAAGTCAGTTGCAGCTGTCTTGGATCATTGCTGACAATTAAATTGCAAAATTATCCCCATTTTGTTTTGCAGTTCTAGCAAAACACAGTAACACCTTAATAGAAGCATGACCTGAGTAGGGAGTGTAGACTTCAGGGCAGCTATCCTTCGTGGTTATGATGCTTCAGCTACTTTCACTCCAGTAATAAACTGCACTTTTTCCTCTGAAGGATTACCTTAGTAACTTGCATTGATGTTGTAATACCATTCACTACAAGTCACAAAATGACAGATAATATTCTAATTGTTATGCTTTCCTTTCAATAGTGATTCAGTCACGCATATTGTGACAGAGAATAATTCTTGGAATGAAATTTGGGACTGGATTCAAAACCTGAAGCTGTCAAATGCAGACAAGCTTAAGATGCTCAATATCTCCTGGTTCACAGACAGCATGGCTGCTGGAAAGCCTGTGGAGATAGAGGAACGGCATAAGCTTCAGGTAAATGTTACCTTCCAGAACCATCTGTGGTGTCTAGTATAATGCATGTTTACTGTAAGGCTTGTCAGCATTCTTGAGTGCGTTAGGTTATTTTGTTTCTACACCAGAGAGATTAAAGGCAGCTGATCATTCTGCACAAATCGAGCGTGTGCTGTAAAATAGTTTAAACTGAATAAAAGTGAGATCTTATTCTGACAAGTCAGTTGTTAATGGCTTCTGATCCAGATAGCAATAAGTTCCAAGCATATTGATAAGAAAGAACAACTGAAAGTATACGTGCAAACAATATTTATATGACAGACTTGAGATTATTAAATATTACTCAGTGTCAGGCAACTGATGCACTTAAACAGTAAATGAAACTATTGACATCCTCCATCCTCCAACACCTGTCCTCCATTACCCAGTCTTGTCAGTCTGTCATTCCTCCTCCCATTCCTACTCAATCATAATCAGAATATCATTTGTAATGGCTTCTCTTTGACTTCTATAAAGTTGCGTCGCAAGCTCCTAAGGATCTATCCTTGGCTCTGTCTGGTTTTTAATCCATTAGCTGTTCCTTAGTGACACTGTCTGAAAACACAGTGCCAGTTTCCACAAGTATGCTGTTGATATTCTAATTCAAACTCACCGCCAACTGTCCTAAGCTCTCCACTGGCTTTAATTTGTCATGCTGCTTGTCAGACTTCCTCTGCTGGATGCAAAGAAATTTATTCTAATTAAATATTGGAAAGGCATGGTGGCTCAGTGTTAGCACTGCTGCCTCACAGCACCAGGGACCCAGGTTTGATTCCAGCCTCGGGTGACTATTTGTGTGGAGTTTGCACATTCTCCCCGTGTCTGTGTGGGTTTCCTCTGCTTGTTCCGGTTTCCTCCCACAGTCTAAAGATGTGCAGGTTAGGTGAATTGGCCAAGCTGAATTACCCATAATGTTCATTGTAGGTTAGGTGCATTAGTCAGGGGAAATGTAGGGGAATGGGTCTGGGTGGGATACTTTTCAGAGGGTCAGTGTTGACTGGTTGGGCCAAATGGCCTGTTTCCACACTGTAGGGATTCTATAATTCTATGATTCACTCCTTGTCACAAACTCCACTCACTAGCCAATCATTCCATCCCTTTCCTTGGCTACTGTCTCATGCTCAACCAGAATTTTTGAAATTTGACACTAAGGTGAAAGTTCAACCCCCATTGCATTTCAATTATCATGACGTGAAGGTGCTGGTGTTAGGCTGGGGTGGACAAAGATAAAAATGACACAACATCAGGTTATAGTCCAACAGGTTTATTTGTAAGTACTAGTTTTTAGAGCGCTGCTCCTTCATCAGGTAGCTAGTAGAGCAGGATCATAGGACTTAGAATTTATAGTAAAAGATCAAAGTGTCATAGAACTGATGCAATGTATTGAACAAACGTAGTCTGCTGTTAAGTATTTAATCAATTAGAATGGGTTGCAGGTTTCCATTCATTTATATGTAAATCCCAGAACATCTTTCAAGTCACATTCCCGAGATAACTTAAGGTTTCAAAAAAAAGGTGACATCTCAGCTCAGATAATACATTAAAGGTGTGAGATTAGAGTCTGTCTGTATTCCAACCTTGAGTCAGACTGGTTCTATTTCTAAGGTAGGAGTTTATAAACTGCCACATGGAGTGACTGCCTTCACATTGTGTGCTTTGTGAACAAAATAGAAGTACCTGCAAGTACAAATCTGCAAATGCAAATTCACCTCCTAGACTTATATGTGTGGGTGTGGGAGAGAGGGAGCATGTGTGTGTGTGTGTGTGTGTATGTGTGTGTATGCGCGCGCGTGTGTGAGAGAGAGTGTCTGAGCTGAGATGTCTTTTTTTTTAAAACCTTAAGTTATCTTGGGAATGTGACTTGAAAGAAGTTCTGGGATTTCTGTGTCCTATACTCCTGCACCATTTGCTACCTGACAAAGCAGCAGCGCTCCGAAAGCTAGTGCTTCCAAATAAGCCTGTTGGACTATAAACTGGTGTTGTGTGATTTTTAACTTTCAATTATCAGGGTTGCCTAGTTTCACCTCCACTACACCATCCTCTCTGCCCTGTCTCAGTTCATCTGCTGCATCTAGCTTTGACTATTCCAGTGCTTTTGGCTCCTTCCCTCCTTAAACTTGATCTCCTCCAAAATGTTACTTCCTGTGTCCTAACTCACCCCAAATCCTGATCATCTACCATTTCAATTCTTGTTCACCAACATTCTTTACCCCCTAACAATGCCTAGATTTTAAAACCCCCATCTATGGCTTCAAACCTCTTGGTCACATCAATCCCTGTAACCTCCTCCAGCCTCATAACTTTCTGAGGCATCTGTCCACCTCAACTTATGGCCTTTTGCACATTCTCAAATTCTCTCCCTAAAATTCTCCTACTTTATTCTCTGTTCCCTTTTAAAATGTTACTTAAAAATTATCCCTTTGAAGGTCCCAGAGGACTGTGCTTCATACAGGCCCATTTCACTCATATATGGACTTTAAAATCCTCTCTAAGATTCTTGCGTTAAGGCTGAAAACTGTGTTACCTTCTACTGTTAAAGAGGACCAGATGGGCTTCATAAAGGGCCACAGATCCTCCAATAACATTAGGAGATTGCTTAACATAATTCAAGCATGTCAATAACAGTCAATACAGAGATTGGTGATTTCTCTATTTGATGCCACATCAAATTTGACCGAGTTGAGTGGCCGTACCTTTTCTATACTCTGGAGCGGTTTGGCTTGGGCGAAGTCTTTGTAAGATGGGTAAAGGTTCTCTACAGTGACCCTCTCGCTGCGGTCATCACCAGTGGGGTACGATGAAGCAATTTTAACAGTTTTAGGAGCAGCCAGCAGGGCTGTCCCCCTTTGCCGTTGCTTTTTACATTGGTGATTGAACCATTGGCAGAGGCTAATTGTAGGATCCTAATATATCCGCTCCAGAATTGGGGTCAAAATTACATAAGATTTTGTTGTACGTGGACGATGTCCTAATTTTTTTGTCAAATCCAGCAGTTTCCATGCCCAGCCTGAAAATGCATTTGGCGCATTTTCGGGATACAAGATTAATCTTGCAAAGTCAGAAGCTATGCCTATGGATGGTCTTACGAAGGAGCTAGGTTTTGAGGGCGAGCATCGATTCCCATTTTGGTGGTCACGGGGGTTTTGTGTATTTGGGCATATTCATTACTCCATTTCTTGATCTGTTGTTCAAAGCTAATTTTGTTAAATTATTTGACAAAATCAAACAAGATCTTCAAAGATGGGAGGCACTTCCAGTCTCGTGATTGGGTCAGATAGTGCTTATTAAGATGAATATTCTCTCCCGTTTGTTCTACGCTAGGTAGATGCTCCCCCGATTTCAATAAGCAAATATTCAGGAGACTGAAAGGCTCTTATTTGGTATCGTAAGCAGCCCCTCATTAAATTAGCTAAACCGCAATTGCCTCACAGATTGGGGGGGAGTGGATGTCCTGGACATTAAAAGCTACTAACTAAGCTCACTTTTATCCTACGTGAATGATTGGGCCTGTGGGGGGCGTCTTTCAATATGGTTAGGTATTGATACCTCTGAGGCGGGGTCGCCCCTTACTAGCTTGCTGTTTTTGGACAAAATGAGGACAGTCAGAGAATATTGCCATAACCCAATAGTTATCAATACTGTTAAGGCATTTACGGCAATTCGGCAGAGGGATCGCAATAGTGGTAAAACATATTCTCTTTCGCCTATAGTTGGTATGCCGGGTTTTCAACCGGGGATGATAGATTCAGGATTCGAACATTGGACAGCTAGGGGTGTGTCTTGCATGGGCGATTTATTTGAGGGAGACACAATGATGTCCTTTTGATCAGTTAGCGTGGAAATATGAGCTATCTAACAGGGGCCTCTTCTGTTTTTCTCAAGTTAGGGATTTTATTCAAAAACAAATTACACTTTTGACTGATCCCTACACATCTGACGTAGACAGGAGGGTGCTCAGTGCTAAGAGTACACTTTCTGTCAGCACGTTTTTCATCAATTGGGGGTGCCCCCTCAGATGAGTTCGATCGACTCCGCAGGGTGTGGGAGAGAGAGCTAGGTGTTGAAGTTTCCTCAGAGGCGTGGGAAGATATTTGGGAAAATGCCAGAAAGATATCAATTTGCCATAGGACCCATGCTTTACAGTTGAAGATTCTCCACAGTGTCCACATGGCTCTGGACCGTTTGTCAAAATTTAAACCAGGGGTATCTTCAGCATGTCCCAAGTGCAAGGCCTGTATGGGCACTCTTACCCATTGTCTCTGGTCCTATGATCCTTCTTACTTCACACTGTCCAGTGTGTTCCCTGCAGATGCATTTAAGAAAACACTTTTCAACATCCTCACTTTCTACACAAGAAAGAATATCTTGCTAGGTTGGTTATCCGACAAACCTCCCGGGCTTGGGTTGGCAGAAGATTGTTATGGAGCATATCCCCTTGGATTTTTCACAAGTATGGTACACCATAAAACTGACACTATTTCTAAGATATGGCAGCCCTTTTTGGAATACCTGCACACAGATTTATCTGCCACGCTAATAAGGGCTTTTAAATAACCGTAACAATTGTATTTTAGAGTCCAATATCCAGGGAGGAGGGACTGCAAATGTATCAGTGTCTTATTTGGCTGAATTGAGTTATTACTATCTATCAGTTTTGTTGTTGGTTATTATTTAGTTAGTTAAATAGTTAGTTTTGTTTTCTTATATATTTTTCTATATATATTTATACATTCGTACAAGAGGGTGGATTGGGTTTTTCCTTTTCTTGTGTTCTTTCTTTGTATTGTTTTGAATTGTATTGTTTTGTATTTGTTGTAATATTTAAAAAATATATTTTTTCAATAGAAATATATTTAAAAAATAAAATTATCCCTTTAATTATGCCTTTGCTCACATGGCCTAATATTTACTTGTGGAGTTTGGTGTTAATTTTTGACATCATGCTTCAGTATAATTGGAAGTAAGAAGAATCATAGGAGCAGTAGCCCATTCAGTTGCGCAAGCATCCGCCACTGAATGGATGGATTGTATCATAACTCTACTGATCTGCCCCTCCATCCATAATCCTTAATGACCTTTATTCATTCATAGAACGTGGACATCATTAACAAGAGAAGGATTTATTGCTCATCCCAAGTTGCCTTTGAATGTGTTTTGTTAATCTGTCTTCTTAGACTATAATAGTCAGTATGGTAAAGGTACTCCTCCGATGTCCTGTTAGCTTCTTCCATTGGGGATTTGCCCTGGGATTTTCACTCAGTGACAATGAAGGAATTATGAAATATTTCCAAATCAGGATGATTTGGTGCACTGTGGAGGAAAATTTGGGGATCATAACATTTCCCTATGCTTGTTGACTTTGTCCTTCTGGATGATAACTAATGTGGGCTTAGATGGTGGTATCAGAGGAGTCTTGGCAAGTTGCTCAAGTACCTTCTGAGGTGGCACACACAATATAGCAGCCAAGGAACACCATTGCTGCAAGGAGTGGTGGATTTAAGCTGGTGGATAGGGTGCTAATCAAGTGGATTGCTTTGTCTGGATAAGCACTCCTCTAGAAGGTGGAGGTCTGGGTGGAGGTCTCACCACAGAAAATGAATCATAATGCTACCAAGCAAGTTGGTTATCAATCTGTAAATCTTTCCAATATGCCAATGCCAGGCAGTAAGAGTAAGATGGCTTCCTGGCCAGCCGGAAGCCAGCAGTAGCTGCAATACAACAGCTGTTCCCCTGTTAAGAGATTCTATATGCAGGTTTTTGCCTTGAGCAAACATCATTCTCACTCCTAAAATCTACAATACATTCAGTCAGTCAAGTTGAGAGTATTCTATTAGACTCCTGACCTGTACCTTTTAGATCATGGGAAGGCTTTTGAATGCCAGGTACTATAATGATCATGGAAAGAGCTCAATTAGAACTAAAGACTCACAATTTAAGACTTTGAAGACTTTGAATTTTAAGACTTTGTCTTAAATTGTCTTTGTTTTTTAAATTATTTTTCTTAATTATATCATCATGGAAGGACTGTTATTCTGAATTTTTTATTTCTTTATTTTTCTAATTTATTACTATGACTTCTCACTATTGAAGGTCTGAAACGCTAGTCTGTTTTCTTTATTTTTTTTTCCTGAGAATTTTTATTTAAGAATCTGTATCTAGGTACCTTGGCACCTAAGATGGCGACATAAGGGTAACTTGTAAACTTTTCACTATGAGTACAAATGATAATAAACCTAATTCAATTCAATTCAATCAAAATGACAGGGGAAAGAGCTCACTTAGAACTAAAGATGCACAATTTAAACTTTTCACTATGAGTACATAATGATTATAAAGCTAATTCACTTCAATTGAAATCCCCAGTACCTGCTCCGAGGGTATTAAAAAAAGTGCCGATTGATATGATAAATGATTGTAATTTTCCAAAATTCTCTAGATTCTGGAAAGATCCAATCATATTTTTTTTCAAGAAAATATGGATACAGAATTTAAGGATTTTCAGGGACATTATTAACGTGGATTTGGGACTTCCTTACCAGCAGAAATCAAGGAATGAAATGGAATAAGGAATCATCCTCTCCAAGAGATGTACTGATGGGTTGCCCCTGGGAATTGTGCTGTGAACTTCCCTTACCTTGGTTTACAATTAGTTAACAAGCAGGTTGTGACTATTCACAGAAGACTGAATGGTTTACATGTCAGAGAAAATTGAGATCATAAAAGATCACTGCGAAATGATCTTCTGGAATGGAAAAAATGAGGGGTGGTTCTCAACAAGAAAAAAATGTTATGTCATGCGCATCCCCAATTAAAAAAAAAACCGATATCTTTAGTTTCTGTAATAAAATTCTCCAACAGGTAGATACGCAACCATGACTGAGGGGTTTATGTTAAAAATAATCTTTAATGAGAATTCCACGTTCTGCAGATAAGTTCCACAGTAACCAGAGGTCAGACCTCTTCGGAGGAATCTTTGTTATTGCATCAAAAATATCAGAATTACAGCTAATGAAACACTGGTTTGTCCAATGGCAGAAGATGTAAGCGTTTGTGGGATCTGTGTACATTGCGAGATATAAATAAGATTGAAACAATTCAAAGCTGTGCTGCACAGTTCTGCATGAAGCAGTATGGGAGATACAACAGTGCTGCATCATTGATCAAAGATTTGGAGTGAGAATCACAACAGCAAAGGAAGAAGAACGTCTGACTGACCATTTTCTATAAAATATGGAACAGACTGGTGGGAATTGATAGAATCATGTGCTTTCTAGCCTCTGATAGTGATAAAGAACAGGGCAGGTATCTGCACAAATTTCAAAGACTGGTTGTTTCCAAGGTAGTGCATCAAAAATCTTTCTTCTCAGGGCTATTCCCAAAATGGAACAAGCTGTCAAAGGAAATAGTCACAGCCTCACTCCTTCACATTATCAGAATCCACCTTCAACTTAATTCCATTTAAAAGTTTTCAATATCAGGACTATCCTTTCAACAGCTAATACTAAAGAGTCAAATATGGTATGAGAGAAAACATTTCAGACAACAAGTGGCTTCGTTTTGGAATGCACTGTCTGAAAGTGAAGTGGAGCCAAGTGCAATCAATGAAATGAACATGGCATTAACTGATTGTTTGAACAGAAACACTGCACAGGGTTACAGGGAAAGAACAGGGGATTCAGTTATGGTGCTGATTTGAAGAGCTGATGCAGAAACTGGTGGGGTGGGGAGCTAATTGGCCTAGGGCACTGTGACAATTCTGTGATGTACAATTTTGCTCTCTTTACTTAACAAAGAAACAGTTTCATTAGAAACAGTTCTGAGAATGTCCACTCATCTGATTCTTGAAATGAAGGAATTATTTTATGAGGGAAGTTTGGGTCTATACCAATTACAACTTGAAGAATGAGAACTAATCTTATTGAAGCATATGAGAACATTTGAGGGCGTTTGATGTTGACAGGATGTTAACCTCTTGTGGGGCATCTAGAACTAGAGAACATATTTTAAAAATAAGGGGTCTTTCATTTAAGATCGAGTTGGGAAGAAATGTCTTCTCAAAGAGAGTTGTTAGCCTTTGCAGCTCTTATCCATTGCGATCAGCAGTGGCAAGATAATGAATATTTTTAAGGCTGTGATAGATAAGTTCTTCATGTGAAGCCAGCAAAAGGATATAGCGGAAAGGACAGGAAAGTGGAGTTGAGACCACAATCAGCCACAATCTAATCAAATGATGGAGAAGCACAAAGGACTGAATGGCCTACTCCTTCTCCTAAGCATATGTTATTCTCTACATAAGTGCATTGGAGAGTTATTCACCACAGGATACCCAATATTTGACCTGCTTTCATCACAGAATTCCTAGCCTGTAATGGATCTTGTCACCAAAGTGTTTATATGGTTGACCGTTGTCTACTTTTTTCGACGTGGACAGTGACATTGTTGAGCAACTGCGAATGGAATGGAATATTATACAATCATCAGTGAATATTCCCACTTCTTACCTTGTGGTGGAGAGAAGAGCATTGAGGAAGCAGTTGAAGATGGTGTTCCAACCCACTGGGATAGTGTGCCGTACATTGAGCTGGAGTTGTACTTAAAGTTTTTTTTAAGGTACACAATATTCTCATTTACAAACTTTCAGACCAAGGTTGATAGAAATTGCAGACCAGGTTTTGATACTAAATAAGAATTATTATTTATTATAAGAATTACACTACAGCTGCAAGTAAACAGATATAACCCACATTTTAAAAATCCCCTTATAAATGCATCCTAACATACAGCCAGACAAATAAATAGATTATTGGTGGAGCTAGAAAAACTGGGCAATCAGTTCAGTTTTCTTTGCTTTCTGATTTTGATGTTGAAATGACCCATCGTTGGCTGCCAGACCCCGACATTCAGATGCCTTTCTCTGGAAGCTTTCACTTGTGAAGTTTGCAGACAGACTAATTACTTGCGAAGATATCTGTAATTTGTCAGTTCAAAGTCACAGCTCACAGCAATTACTCGAGGAAAGGTAACTGGTTTTCTTCTAGTTTGAGTTGAGTTTTTACTGCAGAGACCAGGCAGCTTCTACTGGGGAAACCAACAGAACATACTTCTGTGATGTTTTATCTCTATGTGTCTGTGTCTCTGTAATTTGTTCCCAGTTCCAAGCTGCTGAGTTAGCTGGAAACCAATCCATTTCTATTATAAAAACTTCTCAGATTCTAATCTTCTGCACTTTGTAGGAACCCAGAGCCACAACAAAAAGCAAAGATTACAATCGATATCGCATTCCTTGCTGTAAAGTTATGCTGGCAGTCTGGTAAATTCTTGTTTCTAAAAACAGTTCTCTCTCATGGTAGTCCACAGTTTTTAAAAACACAAAAATAATTTTAAAAAAACACATTCCTTACAATAAAAGTAATAAAAGATTTTCCAGCATTTTCTGTTTTGGTTTCACATTCCTTACAATGCTGGTCTAGTACACTATTCTGCAAAATTCCTGCAGAGTTGTCCTGGGTTTGAGGTGATTGGCCACCAACACCAGAACAATTTTCATTTGCGCCAGATATGATTCTAGGCAGGGGAAATTTTTCCTCCAAAATCCCATTGACATATTTCTTTTAGGGCTGTGTTATTCTGCACTCAGACACATGTGGCCTTGATGCCAAGGGCAGTCTCTCTCACCTCACCTCTGAAATTCAGCTCCTTAGTCTATGTTTGTATCTAGACTGTTATAAAGTCTGAAGCAGAATGATTTTGGTTGAACTATAGCTCTGTCAATGACACCTTTTATAATTTTGCTGCTAGGGTGATGATTAGCTGGTGTGGATTTGCTGTACTTTTTGTGAATAAGACATTGTTGAGCAATTTTGCACTTTGTGTGGTACATGTTGCAAATGTTTGGCTTGAGATGTGGTTCTTTCTAGAGCACAAGTCTTCAACACAGCATTTGTCAATTGTCAGGGTCCATAGTTTTTGCTATATTCAGTCACTCCGCTCTATCTCGATATCCCATCGAGTGAATAAGATAGTTGCAAAAGCCTCAGACCTGTCTTGCATTCATGCACTAGGTTCCAAATTAATTTAACCTTCTCCTCTCAGCTGTTTAATTTTCCATCTTTCCTGTCTGAATATTGCAGGACTACAGACCTTTGATTTGATTTTAGATTGAGCAACCAGTTAACTGTACCTAACGTTTGCTGCATTCACTGGTGAGTATGCACGTTAACTAGTGTTGTAGTTTCACTGGGTTGAGATCTTAGTTTCAAGTGCACCTGTAGCTGCGTCTTGCATGTTCTTTTACTCTCCTCACTGAGACATGATCATCTAGACTATAATGAAGGATTGACCAGGCCATGAGTTTACAGATAGTGGTGGATTGAAATTCTGCTGATCCTTAAAAACCATAGCATTTTCTGGAGGTACGGAAAGATTCATGATCCTTTGCAAGAGGAAAGCCCACATTACCTGTGTTTGAAATGGTGCTTGTTCTGAATGGTCCTTGTTCTGAAACTATGCTACAAGCTCTCAATTCCCCAATGAGTCTACCCCGCTGAGCTATTTCAATAAGATCGTCTCTCATTCGTCTAAACTCCGGTGACAGAGACTTAACCTACTCAACCTTTTCTCAAAAGGCAACCCTTTAACTTCAGAAATCAACTAAGTGAACCTTCTTTGTACGGTCTCCAAAACAAATAAATCATCATATAATAAAACTGTACTCTAGGTGTAATTTCACTAATGTTTGGTGCAGTTACATCAAGAGTTCTTCCTTTTACATCCATCCTCCTTGCAATAAGACCAACATTTCATTTGCCCATTTACTTATTTGCTTTACTTGCATACTGTAGGAAGATTAAAGTTGCCAATTCACCAAGTCACAATGGCAATAATTCTGATGGGAGAGATGCTCATAAGGGCTATGTGAAGCATTGCTGTTGGATATAATATCTTGGACAAATACAGAATGTAAAGTTGCAGCTGCAATTTGTCACTTTGTTCCTGGCACAGACGCAGAAGGTAGACTACATGCTGACAGTTGTTGTGGTTCTATTTTGATCACAGCCTTGCAAAAGTCTCAATAATCTGGCTCACCTTTCAAAGTTACAGAAAATTATTTTTCTTCCTTGCTCAGTGCATCTGGATTTGGATTTCACTGAGTCTGGATGTAAGAAAGGATTGGCAAAGGTTTTTGCAGAATGACAAAATGGCTGCAAGTGATGGAATTGAGTGTCCATCTACCAACCAAGTATCTTGCTCTTTGTTTTCCTGGAAAGCTTGTACATTGCCACCAAGGCAAACAATTGAATAATTATAAAATCATACAATGATTAAAGCAAAGGAGGAAGTGATTCAATCATGTTAGTCTATTGCAAAAGAAACTTTGTTAGTTCCAGACCTCTGCCTTTTCCCTTTCCCATTGCAATTTTTGTTTTCTCTTCTGCTCATAAAGCAGAGGAAAGTAATGTACTGCTGCTGTTTCTGTTTCAGAATTGTTGGAATTGATCTTTTTATTTCCCACCTATTGCCGACAATAAATTGGTTACTATTATCTGGTGAGCTCAGGGTTTCAGCATTCTAGCTGTGGCTGGAATCACTGTTGTGCCTCTGTGAAGCAGAGAACATCATGGATAACACTTTTAGGGAGGTGGTCACACTGGAGGATAGTAGAATACAAGCAGAAATTTTCTAATTTTAAATCAGATATTGTGTCTTTTATATGTACGTCACGTGTTTCAAAATTCTTATCAAAGGTGGAAGTAAATTTGCTGAGGTGAGAGCAGAGACTGGTACGATTACATTTAAATGGCATCTACATTGGTACATGAATAGGAAAAGCTTAGAGGGATGTGGTCCAAGTGCTGGCAATTGGGATTAGATTAATTTAGGGTACCTGGTCACTATGGATGAGTTGGATCGAAGGGTCTGTTTCTGTGCTGTACAGCTCTATGAGTCTATGACAAATTATTAAACTACTCAATTTCACAGATGACAAGCGAACACAGACAGAACTAAACAAAGGGAAATCTGAATACTTACTTTAAACTAATTTGTCTCCTTGAAACATGGAAAAATAATAAATCCTGTGCTCTGTCAATTCCTTGGGCTGTCTGGCTTGTTTTTGACATTTTTTTTATTTTCAGATTACTTCTAACTGCAAAAAATGAGCTTTTGCTGGAGGTTAAGGACTCTGTGTCCTGGGTCTGTCAATTCCTTGGAATGCTATTGCTCCCTTGGTGTTGTTGAAAACACATTTCACTGTTTACATTTTCTGACGAAAAGTAATTGAACTGAAATTTTCAGCCTAGTTTCCTTGCTCCACAGATGTTGCTGTATACAGCTGAAGGTTGCTGACATTTTCAGATTTTACTTCGATTTCCATCATTCACGTTTTAACCATTAATTAAAAACGGTTACTCAAATGCCCTCTTTCTTAAGTTGTGAGATTCCAGAGGGTATATTATTCCTATTCTACAGATAACTGGCAACTAGCCAAATAGTCCTGGGATAAACAAAATGCAACCTGGGAATTCCCCTTCAAGTCATTCATCATTCTGACCTGAAAGTATATTGTTGTTCCTTCACTGTCCCTGAGTTGAAATCCTATACCTTCTGGCCCTATCAGCACTGTGGCTACTCCTATACCAGATTGATGGCAGTGGTTCAAGAAGGTAGCTGAACAAGGAATTTAGGGATGGGCACAAAATGCAACACCGTCATTCTATACATAAATTAATGAAAAGCCAAATGGTTGTCACTGTCTCTGTTGTGAATACCACAATGCTGTATCTTCTGGCTTCAGCACATATATAGAAAACTTTTGCTTTTGGACTTGTACAAATTAATTTTGTGTTCAACCCTTCAACTTAACTCACCCAGTCTTTGCCATTAGGAAAAGAATTGTTAACAAAGTAGTAAAGTGTGACAAACATATCAAGCCACATTGATGATGAGAGTCGCCCTCAAGGTTATGTTTCCATTCAGCTCAGGCAAATAGAAATTTTGTCTCTTGTTTAACTGTAAGAACAATCTTTGAAATGATCTTGGCTGGTTTTGACCCAGTTCCCAATAGGCATAGCCCGACAAAACAATGTGCTAGAATTTTACAGCAAGTTGCATTAAGTTGGGAATCTCATTCCAAGAGGCCATAAGGTCAGAGTTCTGTAGGAAGCCAGTAAATTTACAGTGATGCTTCATGGGATTTAAGGTATATTTTTGGAACTGACTAGCTGAAGCAACATGAGGCATTTGGCTATGTGACACCCAGGACTCTCATTGTTTCTGTTGTTGAAGTATTCAAAAACGTGAAATGTAGAAGCTAAATATAACCACATGGATATCAGTATGCTTGACAGAAGTGAAAATTCTGTCTGAGCAATACTGTTAAAAATTAGCTCTAGTCGTCATCATACAAGGCAAAACAATGTTTCGATAATCACCAGTCCTTTGAATTAAAATATATTTAGCTGTCGAATGAAACGTCATTGACTAACTTGGTCAACTGAGACTGCTTGATGTAAAATGGGGAAAAGCTGATTGGTGAGCAATGGATAAGTCATTCTAAGTTATTCCACTTACTGAAATTGTAATAAATCATTGGTAAAGTTACTCACCAGAAGGTCAGCTCAGCCAAGTGGAAAGTACATCTGGATAATATGGAATGTCATAGATGCACACCCTGTCCCAGATGATCAAACCTGCAGATGTTTGAGCTTAGGATTTTGAAATTTCAGCAGTGGCTGGAGTCACTGCTGTGTTTTTGTGAGGCAGAAAACTTCATGGATAGTAGGTTTAGGGAGGTAGCCACGCTGCAGGGTAGGAGCATGCTGGCATAGAGGGAATGGGTAACTGCCAAGCAGTCTAAGACACTGAACTGAATGAATCACCTGAGTCTACTTGCCTTGCTGATCTGAATTTCCATTTTGGTTACTGGTGAGCGTGATGACTCATGATGGGAGTGCAGCTGGAGGCATGCCTGTGGCACTGTGAGCATCTCAGCAGTATGCAGGAGGGGAAGGAAGAAGAGTGGAAGAGCATGACTTTTGAGGGTTCCATCATCTCAGAGTCAGTTGTGGCAGCAAAAGTCCAGGGTGACTCTTTTGCCTCCATGGTACAAGCATCGTGATGTCACCAAGTGGCGACAGTTAATCCTTGTGAGGAGTGAGTGAACTGCCAGAGGTTGTGGCGCGCACCGGTACCAATGGTATCGATAAGAAGGGGAAAGAGGGCCTGAGAGCAGATTTTAGGAAATTAAGAAAAACTAAAATGCAGGACCTAAAGAGTAGTAATCTCAGGACAATTCCCAGCGCTATGGTATTAGTGAATTTTGGGACAGGATGATTGATCAATTGATTTCATGTAGGAGCGTTCAAATAGGAGGAAAGGCAATGGATTTCTGTGGCAGTGGGACTGATATTTGGACAGACGGGCTACACTTCAACAGGACTGGGACTAGAATCCTCTCAGGGAGATTTGCTACTGTTGTTTGAGAATGTCTGAACGAAGCTATCAGGATAATGGGAACCTGAGGGGTAGCTCAAATTGGTAGTAAAACTGATAACAAGGAGTCGAAAAATGGCATTCAGGTGAAATGAAGACAAGTGTCAGTAATGCTTAGTATGTGGAATAATGGCTAAAGGAAAAATGGTTAAAGGCATGCTACCTGAATGCACAACAAGGTAAATGATTTAAAGGCACAAATAGATTTAAATAGGTCTCATCTAATTGCTATTATGGAAAAATGGCTGAGGTGTGACCAAAAGATTATTGAGAATAGGAGTTGGGAGGTCATGTTGCAGCTGTGCAAGATGTTGGTTAGGCCACTTTTGGCATATTGCGTGCAATTCTGGTCTCCTTTCTATCGGAAGGATGTTGTAAAACTTGAAAGGGTTCAGAAAAGATTTACAAGGATGTTGCCAGGGTTGGAGTATTTGAGCTATAGGGAGAGACTAAATAGGCTGGGGCTGTTTTCCCTGGAGTGTCAGAGGCTGAGGGGTGGATGGGTATATGAATAGGAAGGGTTTAGAGGGATATGGTCTGCATAGACGAGTTAGACCGAAGAATCTGTTTCCGTGCTGTACATTTCTATGACTATGACTATAAGCCTAGGAATTGAATATTCAAGGATACTTGGCATTTTGGAAGAACCACAACAACGCGACGGTCGGAGGAGGAGCGTCTTATCTTCCGACTGGGAACCATATCCGCCACAGATTCACCTGCACCTCCACCCACATCATCTACTGCATCCGCTGCAGCCGGTGTGGCCTCCTCTATATTGGGGAAACAGGCCGCCTACTTGCCAGCAATAAAGTTTCAATTTTGGAAGGACAGAAAAATAGGAAAAGGAATTGGAATCACACTGATACTAAGGGATGGGATCAGTACATTAATAAAAGAGAATCTTGAATTGGAAGAACAAAATGTGGAATCTGTTTAAGGGCAGCTAAGAAACTGCAAGAGGCAGCAAGTATTAATACGAGTTGTTCATCAGCCACGAGACTGTAATGGTTAAGTAAGCATGGTATTAATCAGGAGTTTAGAAAAACATCTGGTATGGGTAATTCAGTAATTATGGGTAATGCCAATCAGCACATAGTCCGCATAACCTAATGAACATTAATGCTGTAGTGGATAAGTATCTATGGATGTTAGTCTAGAGCAGTATGTTGAGAAATCAACTGAAGAACAGGTGAGGAATAGAGCAGCCTCAGATGCTGCCTGAACTGCTGGGCTTTTCCAGCACCACTCTAATCTAGAATCTGGTTTCCAGCATCTGTAGTCATTGTTTTTACCTAAAGAACAGGTTATTTTGGTATTAGTATTATATAACAAAAATGATAATATTCTTCTTTTAAAATAATCTTTAGGGATGAGTGACTACAATATAACAGAACATTAAATTATATTTGAAAGTGATAGTTTAATCAGAAGCCTGAATGTTAAATTTGAACCAAGGTGTGAGGAACACACTGACTGATTTGGATTGGATCACTACACTAATAGCTACGATGGTACATTGCAATAGATAGTCTTTAAAAAATTATTCTACATTCCTTCAAGGTGCAAAGACTGTAAAAAAAAAAGTCCGTCAACTGTGACGAACAAAGAATGTTGAGGATTACATACGGCTAAAAGAAAAAGCTATAAAGTTTCCAGAAAGAGTAGTAAACATGAGGATTGGGTGGATTTCAGAACACAGCAAAAGTGGGCCAACTGATAAAGGCAGAATAGAAAATGAGTGCACACCATCAAAAAACATTTTAAAAGACTGTAAGCTTTTATAGATATGTAAAAAGAAAATGTTAGCTTAGACAAATAGGTGTCCATTGCAGACAGAGTTGAGAGGAATGTGGAATAGAGAAATGACAGACAACCCAAGTTATTACTTTGTGTCTGTCTTCATAGAGGAAGAAACAAGAAATCTCACAGAATTAGACATCCAAGGGTCCAGATAGAATAAAGAAATAAAGAAAATTTTTAAGAAAGTTGTGTTGGAGAGATTAATGGGTCAGAATGTTACGAAGTCGCTGGGACTTGATATCTCCACCTCAGAGTGTTGAAGGAAGTACCTATGAAAACATTAGATGCATTAGACCTTCTAAAATTCTATAGATTCTGGAAAGGTCCCTGCAGATTGGAATGTAAGCAGGGAACTACTGCCCAGGTCAACTGACATCTGTAATAAGGAAAATGCTAAAATATATTCTAATGGACGTGATAAGTGGACACAAAATAATAATGATCTGTCTAGACATGATCAGTATGAATTTCTGACTGGGAAATAATGTTTGATGAATTGTTGGAAGATTTTGAAATGTAGCTAACATAATTGGCAAGGCATAAATTCAATGAATATATTACACTTGGATTCTCAGAAGCCTGAGATAAGGTCCCAAAGAAGATTGGTTAGCAATATTAAAGTGTATGGGATATGAGGTAATAGATAGCATAGAATAAGGATTGGCTAATAGAAAACACAGAGTAGCAATAAATGGGACATTCTCAAGTTGGCAGATTGTGAATAGTGGAGGAATGCAATGATCAATACATTGGCCTCAGGTGTTCACAAAAATATCAATGGGGACCAACTCTACTATTCTCAAATTGTACAATAAGGCAAAGCTAGGTAAGAATGTGTGATATGAGACAAGTGCAGAATGGCTTCAAGGGGCTTTGGACAGGCTTAGTAAATGAGTACGTATGTGGCAAAAAGAATATAATGTAGAAAAATGTGAGATTATCCACTTTGGTAGGAAGAACGAATGCACAGAATGTTTATTAAATCCAAAAAAATCCCGACAGAATGGCAAAAGGCCATTTAGCCCAACAGGTCCACATCAACTCTCTGAAGAGCACTCCACCCTATCCTTATAACCCTGCATTTCCCGTGGCTAATCCACCTAACCTACACTTCCCTGGACACTATGGATAATTTAGCATGGCCAGTCCACCTAACCTGCACATCTGTGGACTGTGGGAAGAAACTGGAGCCCCCAGAGAAAACCCATTTAGACACAGGGAGAATGTACAATCTCCACACAGACAGTCACCCAAGGCCAGAAATGAACCTCAGTCCCTGGCACTGTGAAGTAATAGTGCTAGCCTCTGAGCCACTGTGCCATCCCAATGATGATAAGACATTAGAATGTGGAGATGTGCAACGGGCCATGGGACCTGGTCAAAATTCCCTGAATGCTGATTTGTAGCTGCAGGAAGCAATTTGGATTAGGAAGGTATGTTAGCCTTTGTTACAAGAAGATTTGAGTACAGGAATAATGGTGTGTTGTTTCACTTGTATAGGATATTAGTTAGACCTCAATTGGAATATTGTTTTGGACCCCCTACATTAGGACGGACATTATTGCTGTAGCCGGAATGCAAGAAAGATTCATCAGTCTTGTTCCTGTGATGGTGGGTGTGTCCTGTGTAGAGATTGGACAAGCTAGGCTATATTCTTTTGAGTTTCAAAGAATGGAAGACAATATCTTGAAACTGACAGAATATTTACAGGATTAGGCTGAATTGATGCAGCTAAAATGTTTCCCTTGGGTGCTGAGTTTAGAACCATGAGACACAATTTCAAACTAAAAGGGAAACAATTTAAGATCAAAATAATGAGAATTCCTGTCACTCAGAGAGTTGTGAATCTTGGAATTTTCCACTCCTCGGGGTTGTGGAAACTTGGCCATTGAGTTTATTTAAAGGATAGATTTGTATTTAGAAATCTGTCAATGATAAAATTGGATATGAAGATAATGTAGGAAAATGTTGATGATCACTGATGATTGTATTGATGGGCTGAATGGCCCATTCCTGTTCCTAATTTTGCAGAATAACCTTGGCATAATTTTGTAACTCCTCAAATTGAAGATAATTGTCGATTGTTGTACTGTTGCTTCAATATCATGTTAAAGGCCCAATTTTTCCAATCTGTATCAGAATCCCTTTTTCTGACCCAGATCAGGCTATAAGTTGTCCACTTGGCTTTGGGTGAGTTTTCCAGACAAACCAATGGACCTGGAGTCTTCACAACAAAAGCAATGTAGTCCAGTCCAGGAATCTATGCAGGCAGATTGGTGCTAAAACCATTATTGCAGTAGCTGTCATATTCCATAGTTTAAAGGGCCGAGCATCACTTTGACATCTACTAAGAGAAGTTAAGTATGTAAGGTAGACTGATAGGTGGGTGAAGTTGTGTGATGTCAGCTGGTTGGAATGCTAGCATACCCGGTGATTGAGGGGACAGTAGAAGTTTGGATGGGCATGGGGTTGGGAGTTGGTTGATTCCATGTGAGGTGGGGTTGGGTGCTGGATGTTATGTTCTGTGGGGCTCAGAGAAGAATCACAGGTTGTCAGGTTCAGGAAGTCTGTTGTTTGGATGGGGAGAGGTTGAGCAGGGAGTTGGGAATGGGATCAAGGGGAGGTGGTATCAATGATGTGTTTGGGCAGGGTATTGTTACATAGACATTGGAGCGGGTTTTAATTTCTCTAACCTGTTCTGGCTACATACTCAGATAAGTGACTCAGAACCATGTGACGTCTCCAACTCTGACTCAGATTTGGGACCTTTTTGGAGAATTCCAAAATAATTGCCCACTGGACGTTACAATTTTCCAGGCAATTCTTTCTGAGTTAGCTGCCTCAGGACATGCATATGGCCCCAATGCACAACTCCTGTCTACAAAACATCAATAAGTATCTTCCTAAATATTAAGCTGTAATTTCAATTTATACTGCTCAATGTTGCACCATACCATTCTCCCAAAACGTCTCCACTGTCATCCAGCTGTTTAGGACTGTGTTTGCTTAGTTCCATTCTTATCCCTTCAGTTGTAGCCATAAAATCACTTGTAATGTATTCTTTTTCTGCCTCTAAAAACTGGCACCTCTGATATCCTTCAAGGATTTATCCTCATCCCGCTCCAATTTCTCACTTACATCATCATCATCATCTGATAATATTCACCTTTATTGTGTGGTGTCTCACAATCAGTATACCATTTTACCTTTACAAAGATACAGAAATCTACCTTTAGAGACATGTTCATGATATCATTTCTGTATTGTAGCACATGACTTCAGGGTATAAAGATTACAGACTCCATGTTCTCTGGAATTACTAGCAACGTGATTGAATGCATCATCTTTATTATGACCAAATATCCTAATACTAGCCCAGAAACTTACATGCCGATCAATGCAATTATTAAAGTCAAATGTAATATACATCTATTGGATATTTCATACGTGTCTGTTTTCTTACGTTATGAGGGATAACATAATCATTGCTGCATCAGGTTATGTACTCTGTTGGTGACAAAGAAATGTATGAATCTCCAGCTCTCTTGACCTTTATACCATCTCCATTTTGCCCAACATAAAATGCTAGGTGAACAATATTATCCTGCAGTTAAATATATGGAAGACTGAGGCAATTGTTTGTTCCATCATTGCCACAAATATGTTCCATTGTCACTTATTCCATCCTTCTCTCTGGTAGTTGTCTGAGGTTAAACTGGACATTCAAAATCTAGGTGTCATATTTGCCCTGGAGATGAGTTTCCTATCTCATATCCATGTCATCTCTTAGACTGCCAATTTCCAACAATGTGACATTGCTCAACTCTGCTCACTTCACCTGACGAAGGAGCAGCACTCTGAAAGTTTGTGATTTTTAATAAACCGGATGTGAAGATGCCAGTGTTGGACTGAGGTGGACAAATTTAAAAATCACCCAACACCAGGTTATATCCAACAAGTTTATTTGGAAATACTAGCTTTTGAAGCATTGCTCCTTCATTAGGTAGTTGTGGAGGAGGATCATAAGACACAGAATTTGTAGCAAAAGATCATAGTGTCATGTATGCAATATATGATACAATCATTAATGAACCGAAACCCACAACCCATTCTAAAAGATGAAAGACTTAACAGCAACCAGGTTTGTTTAATATATCATTTCAGTTGCATGACACTGAAATCTTTTGCTGTAAATTCTGTCTCCTATGATCTTGCTCCACAGCTACCTGATGAAGGAGCAGCGTTCTGAAAGCTGGTACTTTCAACTGAACCTGTTGCACTCTTACCTGGTGTTGTGTGACTTCTGACTCTGTTGCTGACTCTTTCCTGCTCCTCAGATGCTGCCTAACCTGCTGTGCTTTTCCAGCACCACACTCTAATATCCAGCATTTGCAGTCCTCACTTTAGCTCAACTGCTGCTGCAGCTAGCATCTGTTTCAATACTAGTTTTAGATTTGACAATATCGACACATTTTTCCCACAGCCTAACCTCCTTAATATTGAGGTCGCCTAAAACCCTGTCACCTAAGTCCTGATTTCAATTGCTCCACCATTGCCTAAGCTTTGGCATCCTTCCCAAAGCTTCTCTACTTCTTTTATTATTTGTCTTAAGAGTGTGGTCATGATATCCCCTTATTTATAGATTTTCCTGCTCCTTGGATGCTACCTGACCTGCTGTGCTTTTCCAGCACCACTCTAATCTCGACTCTGGTTTCCAGCATCTGCATTCCTTGTTTTTACCTATATCTCCTTATATGGCATGTGTTGAATTTGTTTGATGATGCTCCTGTCACGCCTTGTGATAATTTACAAAGTTAACAGTGGAAAATAAATACAAGCTGTTGCTGTCAAGTCTAATTCCTTTACATTTTAATTGTTGTTTGACAGTTATGGGAAACTGTACCTTTTGTTTAGCTTTTCTGTCTTTTTTTAGTTTCTCTCTTTTCCAGTTCTTTCTGTCCCTTTATTTCGTTTGCTGTACCTGCTCTGACATTGAATTAAATGTTCCAGCTGGTACTTTTTGACTCAGACTAGATTCTGTGCATTACTGGTTTTGGGATTTCAGTGGTTAAGAAGGGCCTCAATTACTGTTTACAGATGTCCTGTAGAGGGCAGTGCAATATTTTGATGGTTAGTGAGAGACAAATTCAATGAAAAAGGCCCCAAAATAGCTGTGGAAAAGTGCATATGTAACAATTTGAAATGAGATGTACCATTCATTCACTGTTGACTGAAAAATCTGGTCCATATTTTTCTTGAAATCGAATGTGATTATATATTACTTTGCAGCACCCTCACTTAGTCTACGTAAATTATAGCTTATACATAAGACTCTGTGATGTATTATCTATTCTGAAGTAATTAATCTGCACTAATAAGTGAGTCCAATGAGAGACATTTTTCATAATGCAAATTTTGTGTATTTCCAGAGATAAAGGGATAAACAATATTTCAAAATAGCAGCACCTCTATTTATTTTGGGTCTTGATAATGATTTGAATAAACATATAACATTTTGCAAAAAATCATGAAACTAATGCCATCATAATAGTTCTGGTGCTGTGAAATAAATGAGAAGCTGTTTACAAATACAACTATGTGATGGTACAGTAGAATGCAAAGTAAAGCTGACCGAGAGAGAGAGAGAGAGGCTATTTGAATGAACATCACTATTTATTTCATTGGTCCCAATAGGATTTGAAATTCACTAATACTTCCATCAATCTTCTGGTATTGCATGACTTAGAATCATAGAATGGTGCAGCGCTTAAGCAGGTAATTTGGCCCATCACGTCTGTGCTGGTTCTTTTGACAAGAAAACCAGTTGCTCCCATTTCTTTACCTCCTGAAATTTGTTGTTCTTCCAGTATTCATCCAATTCCTTCCTGAATCTGTATTCATCACCCTATTACTTCCAAATTCTAAGTATTCATTGTGCAAATAATGTTTTTTTCTCAGATCACCTCTAAATCTTTCCGTATCATGTTTAAGTCAGTGTTTTCTGGCTATTAAGCCTTCAATATTTGGAAACATTGGGAGGAGTCTTATAGGGAGCCTGACACAAGCTATGACAAGATGTGTGACAGAATTGGGAGACAAGGACCATCTCATTCATGGAGATGATCTCGCTCCATCTTTTATGCTTCTTACAAACATCATGGCGAGACTCTGGCTAGGCTGCAGCGAGATGCCACTTTACAGTCATTATTGCTTGTGAAACACTTTGTTAATGCCACATCCGACCTCAATAATAAAACATGTCAAATAAGTTTGATGTTCGGGAATTGTGACTAGAGCGTGTACCTAGTAGATTCCGCTTCCTGTTTGCTACAAACTACCTTCATGTTGGTCACTGGGCAACAACATCTCGAGGTATGATCCTCATGCACCATCTAATGTATTACTGCTCTTCCATAGACGTTTGTATCCCTTGTCTGCCAACACAACATGACCATCCTGGCACCTCTACTCTGCAATGGCAGTGCACTCTGGAAGCACAGACTTGCATTGTAACACTCACTGGCTACTAGCTGGTCACGTTGCACACAGACTGAGGCACCAGCTCACTGACTGGACTCGGCTGTATCTCAGGGCTTTTCACTTGCTCTCTTAGAGCTTGCTAACTTAATACCTACCTGCATTCTCATGGCATCCCTGCCTTGCCATGCCAGTTACAACCAGGCAGCTTGCCTTGCTGGTCAGCAGTGCTCAGATAAGGAGGTGTACATCTTACTGTATGACAGGGTGCTACATCAATCTCACACCTTCCTCATGTGCCAACACTTTACACAGAAACCACACTACATGTGCAGCAAGCAGGGATCCAACTCTTAGGGGAGTAGTCCTCAATGAAGTCCATGGAGCTACTTGTCTATCAGGGGCTCCCAGTGCAGTGACTCAAGGGCAGGTCCCATTCTAGTCCAGGGAATGGGTCATGGTTATGCCTCCGGTCGGGATGTTCTCAGCCAGAGAACCCGTGACTTTGTGTCTAAGTCCAAGGGGATGGGTCATCAATCCATTGGCTCTGTAATAGCAAGTTCAAGTGAATACGGATTAATGTAGGAGGGAGCTGTGTAGGCCCCAGTCAAGGGTCTGGGCACATCTTGTCTGGTCATGTTAGTCAAGGGATGGGCCACAGTTAGTCCATTGGTTTTTTCCTCAGTAACTAAGCAGGAAAGGTATGGTGGGCAAGTTCAGCTGGAGCCAAGGCACTGAGCCTTGACAGTTTAGTCCTTGGGAGTGGTGGCTGCAGGTAGTGGGCAATCGTGAAGTGGGCTAAGTGGATTACAAAGGGTTTAGTGCTGTAAAACATGGGGTGGCTGACAGGGGCAGTGTATGACCGCACCTGGCATGGTCACCTCAAATACCAGGGACAGCTTGGGAAAGATGAACAGGTGTAGCTGGTTTGGGTGGAGACATTGGTGAGTCTGATGTGTATGGGGTGAATGGGATGGGCTATTCGGAAGGAGGAATGGACATTTTGGGGGCTTACTGAGGTAAGTGACTCAACCTGTGAGTGAGGGCCTACTATAATCACCCCATGTTGGACTTAAAATGGCAACAACATTGGTCATAAACTGATGTAGGGTATACAGGCTGCCTACTGCTTGCCCATCCAACAGAATTCACCCTCTCTGTACATGGCGTCTCCCTGACAGTGCCATTGCTGGACTAATCTTTGACAATGACACATTTTAACACAGAAGGGGATGTAGAACCAGGAGAGCCTAAGGGGTGAGAGGGACCTAATGCCTGGCATTCACATTGTACACCCTGCAGTGGGTTGTCAGCACAAACCTTCATCCATTAAACATTGTGTGGTTGTAAACTGCTATTGGCTGGTGTGGAAGTGTAAAAACAATAACTGCAGATGCTGGAAACCAGATTCTGGATCAGTGGTGCTGGAAGAGCACAGCAATTCAGGCAGCTGTGGAAGTGTATTGAGTGCCTACCCAGAGAAAAACGCAAGCAGATGTATGATTGTTAATGTTATCAACATTGTGTACAGTTATATTTACATAAAAGGTTCCTTCACTCATGCTCCCAAAGTGGCCCCAATATGGTTTCCTCTTTCTCCCCTTCCCACTCAGTGCAGTCCCTGGTGCAGCAGCTAGGGTGCAGGGAACCTGCTGTGAAGTGGAGGCCTTTAATCCTGGAGGTTTAATAGGGTTGTCTTGGAGCTAGACAGGTCAGACATGCTGAGGCTGGAAGGACACAGCAAGCCAGGCAGCATCAGGAGGTAGAGAAGTCCACATTTCAGGTGTACCCCTTCTTCAGGACTGGGGGTGGGTGTGGGGGTAACTGTAGATAAATGGGTGGTAGAGGCAGGGTGGTGAAGTGGAGATAGGTGAAGCCAGGTAGAGGGTACGATCTGGTTGGTCAATAGGAGGAATGAATCTGATCAGTGGCAGGGAGAAGTGGAAGTGATGGGGAGGGGCTGGGAATGGAGTTGGGCTGCCTTATCTTCTGCCTGGGCAGTAGGCACTGGAACCCACTCTTCAATGAGAATTGTTTGTTTGCGATGTTTGCAAAAACTTGTTCATGAGTCATAAGCTGCTCCCAAACTGGTGTGTGCCAGTGGGCCTCGGAAAAGGCCTCATGAGACAGGGTGCCTGGAACTGCTTGGATATAGTGCCTGTGAATGATGAAGTTTAAAAAAAAATCACACAACATCAGCTTATAGTCCAACAGGTTTATTTGGAAGTACTAGCTTTTGGAGCGTTGCTCCTTCATCAGATGATTGATGATTAGGTGATGATGATGATCAGGTTGACAACCACCTGATGAAGGAGCAGCTCTCCGAAAGCTAGTGCTTCCAAATAAACCTGTTGGACTATAACGTGGTGTTGTGTGATTTTTACCTTTGTCCACCCCAGTCCAACACCAGCTCCTCCAAATCATGAATACAGAAGTCAGTGCACATTTGACTGTGATCATCAGCAAACCCTGTACTGCTACTAGGATGAAGCAGCAATTACTATCCCTGAAGTGCTACACACCTACTTTGTGTTAATAGGTTTCTGAAGCATTGTTTCTGATTTTGGGGAGATGTTTGTTGGAAGGACAAAGTTAATTCTGGTGAGTTGTGCTTTTAATGAGATGTGAATGATTACAGCTAGACCTCTCCTCACCTACTAGTGACATACTTGACCCAGTACCTGAAGGGGGAGAAGAAAATACTCTCTTAAATTAGCGAGTTTTGAGAAGATTTGTAGCTCAGGTTGAGGTTTTGGATGTAGGCTTGCTCGCTGAGCTGAAAATTTCATTTCCAGACGTTTCGTTACCTTATTAGGTAACATCTTCAGTGGGCCTCACACGAAGCAATGCTGAAAATTCCTGCTGTCTATTTATATGTTTGGGTTTCTTTGGGTTGGTGATGTCATTTCCTGTGTTGATGTTATTTCCTGTGGTGAAGTCACTTCCTGTTCCTTTTCTCAGTGAGTGGTAGATGGCGTCTAACTCGATGTGTTTGTTGATAGAGTTCCGGTTGGAATGCCATGCTTCTATGTCTTTGTTTGGCTTGTCCTAGGATGGATGTGTTGTCCCTGTCAAAGTGGTGTCCTTCCTCATGTGTATGTGAGGATACTAGTGAGAGAGGGTCATGTCTTTTTGTGGCTAGTTGATGTTCATGTATCCTGGTGGCTAGTTTTCTGCCTGTTTGTCCAATGTAATGTTTGTTACAGTCCTTGCAGAGTATTTTGTAAATGACGTTAGTTTTGCTCATTGTCTGTATAGGGTCTTTCAAGTTCATTAGCTGCTGTTTTAGTGTGTTGGTGGGTTTGTGGGCTACCATGATGCCAAGGGGTCTGACTAGTCTGGCAGACATTTCCGAGATGTCTTTGATGTAGGGGAGAGTCGCTAGGGTTTCTGGATGTGTTTTGTCTGCTTGTTTGGGTTTGTTGCTGAGGCCCACTGAAGATGTTACCTAGCAAGGTAACGAAACATCTGGAAATGAACCTTTCAGCTCAGCGAGCAAACCTACATCCAAAACCTCAACCTGAGCCACAAATCTTCTCAAAACTCACTAAGATCTATGGGCGCAATACACTAAAACTGGCCTGAAAATGGGAAATGAATGCCATCCGACAGAGTGCCACCTGCAAACAGCTGTACCTCCTGCACGAATGCCTAAGGAAACAGGTACAACCTAAATGTCTTCAATACAAACCTCCCCTTCATACCCCACTAGCCATAAGAATAGCAGAGCAAAACGGCCACAGAATGCTTAGAGAAATGATTAATGATGCCCACAACAGACTCCATAAATACAACCGGGAAATTTTGCATCAAAAATCTTTACTCAGTCATGCAACAGACCATGAATGGACAGACACAGTACAACAAGCCGTAGATATTAGATAGCGACAAATACAGAAAATGAAATTAGACCTGCAGAAAAAACTAGACAAACTTACACAAAGTAACAACATTGACAACACAGACGCATGGATAAAAAACGTATCTGATCGACCCCTAACAGACACTGAAAAAGCCGTCTTACTGAGAGGATTAAATTACAACTGACAGGATGTGGACAAGAAAGATTTCTTAGCAGCAATAGAAACAACATTAAAAGACAACCAACTCGCAGAAGAAACCCAACAATCCATCAAACAGGTAGTTGCACCAACATTAAGCAGAAACAAGGAAGGAAACACACTCAATGCACAAGAAAGGAAAGCACTGGAAAGACTAAAAAGAGATAAAAACACTGTTATCCTACCTGTAGACAAAGGACGCTTGACAGTCATTCTAAACCAACGAGACTACATTGAAAAAGGAAACGCACTACTTACAGATATCAACACTTACCAACAAGTGGCGATAGACCCGACCCCACAACTAGACAACCGAATCACAGCCCGACTCAAAAAACTTCAGAAATCTGGACAAATAAATAAGACCATACAGATCTAACACACCACACTTCTACGGATTACCCAAAATTCACAAACCAGGAGCCCCCCCTCAGGCCCATCAGTCTTGCTACCTGGAACACCAACTTACAGAGTGGCCAAGGAGCTACACCAAAGACTAAAACACTTAGTAGAAGGCTCACGCCACTCCATCCACTCCATCCAAGAATTCCTGAAGACCAAAGACACTAAGATAGAAGAGGATGAAATAATGGTCTCCTTTGATGTAACAGCCCTGTATACTTAAATCAACAGTAACATGGCCAGGGAAACACTGACTACACTATTAGAAGACCCAAAGACACATATACAAAACACCACTAACTTCACCAGCAAGGAAAATATCATCAAGCTAGTTGACCTATGCCTTACCACCCACTTCACCTACAACAAAAATAACCTACAGACAAACCAATTGGACACCCATGGGATCTCTGATATCAGGATTCTTAGCAGAGGCAATAATGCAGAGACTTGAGCAAACAGCTCTGCTAACCATCCAACCCAAACCCTGGGTCCGCTATGTGGATGACACCTTTGTCATCACTAAATGAAACAAGTTAGAGGAAATCTTCAAGACCATCAATAACATGCTTACTGGCATAAAATTCACTAAAGAGGAGGAAAACAACAACAAACTGCCATTCCTAGCACAATAGAGCGAACAGCCAATGGGGAACTTCAAACCAGCGTCTACAGAAAAACAACACATACGGACCAAATATTGAACTCCAGAAACAATCATCCCAACACCCACAAATGAAGCTGCATCAGAACATTATTTCAACAAGCCAACACATACTGCAGCACAGAGGAACTACACAGAGCAGAGGAAAATCATCTGATACCATGTATGCAAAAGGAATGGGTACCCAATGAACACATTCCGCTGATTTCTCAGCAACAAGCCCAACCAAGCAGAGTCAGATGTTTTACTACTTGCCTGATTAAGCTCACCTGCCTGCCATTATTGTCACCTTCTACGAGACTGGAAAATCCCTCCTGTACTTCCTGGGGTCAGCCCTGAGGTGTTGGAGCTAAAGACACAGAGGAAGAACAATTTGAGGAGGCGGGAACGCCAGCACTTGATTAGTATTCACAGCCACCAGCTTAGATACTGGCACTACACATACCTTGGTGGATAACAATGAGGCACAATTAACATAAAATACTGGGCAGTGCAGTGTTAGATGGAAAGGCTATGTGCGTGCCAGCCTTGCCAGAGTGTGGGTTTGCAGATTGATTAAGCTGTAGAGGAATTGGGTGAATAGTATTCTTAGTGAGTCAGTCATCTTGTTGGCAGTCCTTGTCCTCCTCTTCCATATTGACTGTTTTTGCTCTCTGTGCTCCATCTCATTCCAAGGTTACAGTCCAGGAGGGCACAGCAACTAATGTCGCTATGACCAAGAGCAAGTGGAATGCTCAAGGTTATTTCTCAGGCACCCAACACCTTCCCAATGTCCAGAGTTAATTTACACAGAATTTATTGATTTTTCCAAATTCCTCTGAAAGCCTAGTATATACACAAATACAGCAAGAGCCAGTAGTCAATAACAGTGACTTTCTGCATCAAATGATTAAGGTCTGGAATGCACTGCCTGAAACCGATGGAGGCAGATTCAGCTGAAGCATTCAAATAGGAATGAGACCATCATCTGAAAAGGAAAAATGAGCAGGAGGGAAAGGGGAGGGAATGGGAAAGGGGAGGGAGTGGGAATGTGCTTAGAGAGCTGTTCAGACCTGATGGGTTGAATGGCTGCTATCTATGCAGGGCTGATACCGGGACTTTGTGATTCTACAACTTGCAAGTTGGATGATACTCCCTTTGTATAGCACTCCTGGAGTATGTTCATGCATCTGGTCACATGTTCAGCTGTGTCTCTACGGAGTGTGTTAACCAGAGTAGCAAGCTGGAAAATAGTAGATTGGGTGCCAAGTTGCCACTAGTCTCTGACTGGCTCCGCAGTCTGCCTACTCTGTCTGTGTTAGTGTTGTCAACAACATGACAGTTTCTGCAGACTAGGCCACAAGTGGCTAGGAGCAGTTTTGAATGTATTTTTCACCTGATCTGGCATCCCTATACCAAAACTACAGCACCATTGAGCTGGAAGTCTGTGACCAACAAATGATCCAGTGACTTCAAGTATATATTGAATGTGCATTTAATATGGCAGCAAGCTCTTGAGATGAAACATGTATTCCAAGAAACAAAAACAGAAATTGCTGGAAAAACTCAGCAGGTCTGGCAGCACCTGTGCAAAGAAAGCACAGTTAATGTTTTGAGTCCAGTGACTCTTCTTCAGAACTGATTAGAGCTAGGAGAAAGAAGGTTGGTATGAATGCTGAAGGTGAGGCGGTGGGGAGAGGCAAGAACTAAACATTAAGTGGAGATGGGGCCCAGACAGAGAGAAAAAGTTGGACAGACAAATGAATGGATAAAGGTCAGCCTGAGGAAATCAATAGCTGACAATGGGTTGTTTCTGGTAGCAGTCCATATGATGACAAGGCCTGGTTTGTGAGGGTTGAGGTAAAGGAATAGGAGAAGGTGCTCAGGCTCTAACAAACATATTATACAAACTTAATAAACTGATTATTGAGTCCAGAAGGCTGCAGGATTCCCAAATGGAAAATGAGATGCTGTTCTTGCAGCTTGTACTGAGCCTCGCTGGAGCATTGCAGCAAAACGTAAAACAGAGACATTGGCCAGAGAACACGGTGATGTGTTAAAAAGGCAGGCCACTGGAGGCAGAGGGTCATTTTTGTGGAAAGAACATGGGTTTTCTGCAAAGTGGCCACTCAGTCTGTGCTTCATCTCCCCAGTGTAGTGGAGACCACATTGTGAGCAGTGAATACAGTAGACTAGATTGAGTGAAATGCAGATAAAATGCTTTCACCTGGAAATTGTGTTTGGGACCTTGGATACTGAGGAGGGAGGAAGTCAATGGGCAGGTGTTACACCTTCTGCGATTGGGTAGGTGCCGTGGAACTGTGTGGAGGTGTTGAGAGTGAAGGAGGAGTGGACCAAGGTGTTTTAGAGGGAAACAGTACTTGCAGAAGGGGGAGGGGAACATGTCTGTGTGGCATCCTGCTGGAGGTGGCGGAAGTGGCGGCTTATGATCCTCTGGATGTTGATGCTGATGGGATGGTAGGTGAGGATGAGGGAGACCTTATTGCAGGGAAGTAGAGAGGGGGCGAGGGCCAAAATGCGAGACATGGGTCAGACTCGGCCCTATCAACCATGGTGTTCGGGAAGAAGAAGAAGGTGGACATTTTGGATGCTCCTTTGTTGAAGTTGACATCATTGGTACAGATGTAATGAAGATGGAGGAACTGGGAGAATGGAATAGAGTCTTCGCAGGAAGGAGGGTGTGAGGATGTATAGTCCAGATAACTGTGGGAGTCAATCGGTTTGTAGTGGGTATTGGTGGCCAGCCTATCCCCAGAAATGGAAACAGAGATGTCGAGGAAGGGAAGGGAGAAGTCAGAGATGGACCAGGTGAAGGTGAGAGCGGGTTGGAAATTGGAAGCTAAATTGATAAACAATTATTATAAGATACAGTTAAAGCTTCATCTTTAAGGCTATTGTAATTTCTTATCCATAGTTTAGATTCCCTATAGTGCGGAAACAGGCCCTTCGGCCCAACAAGTCCACACCGACCCTCTGAAGAGTAACCTGCCCTGACCCATTCCCCTACTCCCCACTAATGCACCTATCACAATGGGCAATTTAGGATGGCCAATTCACCTGGCCTGCGCATCTTTGGATTGTGGGAGAAAACCCACGCAGACACGGGGAGAATGTGCAAACTCCACACAGACAGTCACCTGAGGCTGGAATTGAACCTGGGTCCCTGGTACTGCGAGGCAGCAGTGCTAACCACTGAGCCACCATGCCATTCTTTTGAGTTGGTTCTTTTGTGTTATTAAATATATCTTACTTGCACGGTAGTTGAAGACTATTTATCTCTCTAATAGAAAGCAGAGCAGAAATGGGGTGGACATTCAGGAATTGCCAGGGTTTTCTCAGAGAAGGGCCTGGAACCAGTTCTAGCACGCAAATTGTTAACATTAAAATAATGGCACATCTTGTTTCTGTTTGCTCTTGTTTGCTTGCTCATTATTTCCCTCCCCAGGGATATATTTCCCTCCCCACCCCTCTCCGCCTTCCGCAAAGATTGTTCCCTCCGTGACTACCTGGTCAGGTCCACGCCCCCCTACGACCCACCCTCCCATCCTGGCACTTTCCCCTGCCACCGCAGGAACTGTAAAACCTGTGCCCACACCTCCTCACTCACCTCTATCCAAGGCCCCAAAGGAGCCTTCCACATCCATCAAACTTTTACCTGCACATCCACTAATATCATCTATTGTATCCGTTGCTCCCGATGCGGTCTCCTCTACATTGGGGAGACTGGACGCCTCCTAGCAGAGCGCTTTAGGGAACATCTCAGAGACACCCGCACCAATCAACCAAATCGCCCAGTGGCCCAACATTTCAACTCCCCCTCCCACTCTGCCGAGGATATGGAGGTGCTGGGCCTCCTCCACCGCCGCTCCCTCACCACCAGACGCCTAGAGGAAGAACGCCTCATCTTCCGCCTCGGAACACTTCAACCCCAGGGCATCAATGTGGATTTCAACAGTTTCCTCATTTCCCCTTCCCCCACCTCATCCTGGTTTCTAACCTCCAGCAACTCGACTTGTCCGGACTTGTCCGACTTGCCGAGGTCCTTTTCCACCTATCCACTCCACCCTCTCTTCCCTGACCTATCACCTTCATCTCCTTCCCCACTGACCTATTGTACTCTATGCTACTTTCTCCCCACCCCCACCCTCCTCTAGCTTATCTCTCCATGCTTCAGGCTCTCTGCCTTTAAGAGCTTTTATTCCTGATGAAGGGCTTTTGCCCGAAACGTCGATTTTGCCTGTCCTCGGATGCTGCCTGAATTGCTGTGCTCTTCCAGCACCACTAATCCAGAATTTGCTTGCTCATTGCCAGTAATGCTCGGGAGACTGAGCTGTAAGCCTAGCACCATTGAGCCATCAAAGGTAAGGCAGACAGAAAGAAGAAGAATACAGGGAAATAGAACTTACCTTTCTTTGATGGCACCTGTTAACATCTGTGAAGCTGAAGGGCTCTGACTACTGTTTTCTCAAAGAAGCTTCTAGTTCTGGTTTCAGTCTAATCCAAGGGCTAGGCCCTGCCTGCAATGGCAATATATTAAACTAAAGTTAATGGTTTATACTCATAGGCAGTTATAATCTAGGGCAGGAAAAGCACGCTTTTCATGTACTGGGCTGGATTGGTCCCCAGATAAGAGCAAGAGAATCTGCTGGAGTGTGTCCTAACTCTCTTGTGTAAGTCACTGAAATCTTCAGCTCAAGGTCCAAGCACTAAAGCACACAACACTAATTTTCATACAGGGTACAGCACACTCAAAGAGACAGTGGAAGATCTGGACAGTGTGTTAGTGTTAATGCTTCCAAGTAACTTGACTGCACCAAATTAGGCAAATATCATAATGTCTCAGGCCGAAATGAGAATAACAAAATGTTAAGCCAACATAAAAATCATTCTCTTGCTGCATTTTAAGGCTGCTCAATAATAAAGGAACAGTAGGAGGTTTCAAAGCCATAGCATTGAGTTTATCACTTCCAATTACAGGCTTAGCTGACATAATTGCATAATACAGTGGAACTGTACACACCACATTATAGTCTGGCATTTGTCCAACTTCCCTTTTTTGTTGTTGCAGCTGACTAGGTGGGAGAACTAGGAGACAGGCAGCCTGATCCATAACGTCTTACTTCCATGTTGCTTCTGCATTTCTACCCAAGTAGAAGGTGTGCTTTTGTTTTTACTTGATGCAAGAATGGTTGAAGGACATCACATATGCAAAAGCCTGAAGTTACTGATTATCAATTGTTCAATGTATTACTGTCTTGTTTTTAATTAATCTTATTATAAAACTGGAGATGAATGCTGGCTAAATTGGCACTGCCATTTAAGAAGCCTTCTGTCATGTGGAAAATCGTTTACACAATCTGAAATATGTTCAGCAATTTTTTGTTTGGAGAGTTGCTGGTAACATTTTCTGAAATCAACACACTTGAAAAACGAGTGAACTGACATCTTCATACAAGTGGCAGCCTGTCGCCGTGCTAAAAATATATAACAAGCAATTGCTATCAGCTTTATTCTACCTCACAGCATAAACCATCTGGTGCCATGCATCAGAAGGCAGCTACACCGTACTTTAAATGTAATGGAAGAATTGAAGGATGAGCCTGAAAAACAAATTGGAGGATGCACCTCTAAAAAAAGAGTAGTTCCCATCAAAATCATCCCAAAAATTAACAAAATATTGTCTTTAGGCTGAATATGGGACCCAATTCATAAACATGTTACCAGCTGGTAAAATCATACATACATTTAATGGAAATATTTAAATTCCAAATTCAAACCATGTTTACAATAATCTTGCCACTACTAACCTAATGTTGACAAAGTCAGAAGTCACTTGACACCAGGTTATAGTCCAATAGGTTTATTTGAAATCACAAACTTTTGGAGGGCTGCTCCAATCAGGTGAAAGTACCTCCACATTTCATTTCAGCTCTGATGAAGAGTCACTTGGATCAAAATGTTAGTTTGATTTCTCTCCATGGATTCTGCCTGACCCGTTATGATCGCCAGCATTTTCTGTTTTCAGGATTTACTAAATCACATTTCAAACTTGATTGGTGCCACTTTGCCAATTCTGACAATCCAATTGAGAATGATTGAGTTCATTTAGATTCTTGTGATGGAATTAAGGATCTATTCTATTTCTGATTCTAATTTCTATATTTTTCTTTCTATTTTAGTTAGCAATACAACAAATTCCATTATGCTCAATGAGAAGGGATTTCAGTGTCTTATTTTTATGTGTATAATTGCATGTGTCTGAGTGAAATGTTGTCCAAATCAAGTCTTTAGTATTGTTTAAATCCAGTTTATATAACTGAGTGCTCTGTTTTTCCAGTTTTCTCTCCTTTCTTGAATGATAATGTCACATTTGCTACTTTCCAAACCAACAGGATTGTTCCAGAATCTAGGGAAATGTGAAATATCATAAGCAATGCATTCTTTATTGCTGTGATCACCTCTTTTAGAATACTACAATGGAAGTGGCAAAAATGGGTTCAGTGGCTCCCATTTCTTGGGCAAACCCGTCCCTCTAACTTTCCAGCACTACAATTTTGGAGCTCCCTACTCTGTATCACTGCCCTCTCTTAATCCTGCATATGACATTAAGCAGAATTAATAAGCACCAACCAATATTATTTGTGGGGATCATGGACCACTTGAAGGTCAGTTGTTGATTTAGTTCTTCCAGTTGTTGTTACAAATCTACTTTATTTTGTTGCTATCAAGCTTTAGAAGTTTACAGAAATGTGGCAGGTGCTAAAGTACTTTTTGCCGACTTCGGTACAAACCAATCATGTCCAAACATGAGAGTACAGGGAGGCCTGTATCGTGAAACTGAGCATGACTGAGAGATTGACCAAGGGCACACAGAGTGGTCCAAACTGCTATAAGAAGGAGGAGACCTGAAGGACTCACTGGAGGAGACCATATATTCTGAGGTTATTTAGGAATCAATTCCTGCAATTGAGCCTCAGTTTGTATAACGTTTGTATAATTGACGTCTACATCTCAGTAAATAGATTATTAGAATTCTTGTGATACATTGGGTAATGTAGCTTTGGGCCAGGAGGACTGTGTTCAAGTTCCATTTTATCCAGTGTATGCAATAGCAGGTTAGTTAGAAAATATCTATACCCACCTTTGTTCCAGATACTTCAACACCTTTGAGGGAAAAGGAAATGCTACAGTGGTAATGGAACTGAGCTAATTATCCGCAAATCCATTCTAACTTTCTGGGGATATGGGATCAAATCCCACCAGGGCAGATGGAGAAATTTGAAAGGGGTTTTGAGGTGCAGTGGTAGTATTTATACCTTTTGACCTAGAGCCCTGGGTTCTAGTCCCACCAGCTCTGTATAATAACATCTCTGAACAAGTTGCTCAGTAAATATCTAACCAGGTTATTTCTGAAAAATGCCTCCTGCTGCAGTCACAACTCTAACCTCAGAACAGAGCAAGGCCTGTGTTATTGGGTGAAGGTGACATGCCTTAATGTTTTGTACATGTTAAAAATTTGTTAATTGGATGTTAACATTGCTGGCTTAGCCAGCATTTATGGCCCAATCCTCATTGCCTTAACTGAATGATTTGCTAATCTTTTCTGAGTCAGTTAAGAGTCAACCATATTGTTGTCGGTCTGGTGTTATGTTTAGGCTTGACTGAGTAAAGATGGCAGATTTCCTTCCCTGAAGGATATTAGTGAACTAGATGGTTTTTATGACAAACTGTATTGGTAATTGGTTCCTTCCAAGCTGGTGCAAGAACTATTAGCGACACTGAGCAGTTTGCAGTCCACTATTATATAGGTGAGGCCACTAAGGCTCTCTGTTCAAAGGAAGATAATTTCATTTTAAGGGTACGAAAGGGTTGCAGGCTTTCTTGTAGTATAATGCTCATTCGATGCTTTGTCTGTGGCTCTTGGCACCTCTGGTTTGTATTTGAAGTGGGGCGGGGGTGGGGGGGGCGGTTCCACTCCCTCAATGTCAACTGATATGTGACTATTGACAGCATAAAGGTAAAGTTATCATGGTCCTACTGGACCATTGGGCAGCTCTCTCAGTAGAGACAGAGACAATTGTTGGTGGTTTGACTGGAGGCCATTGACAGGAGAGGCTGAGAAGGAAGGTCTTTCATGGTAATCTCAGCCGGTGTGGGAATTGAACCCATGCTTTTGGCCTCACTCAGCATTGATAACTAACCTTTCAAGCTAAATGACTCCTCACAAACAGTGTATCATGTAGGTCAATGCCCAGTATCTTGACAGCAGTCATGACATATTCATTCTGTGGCAGTTTACTACTCTAGCTGTATTTCAGTCCCAGTGACATGCCAAAGGATGGATACTTGGCTACAAGAGCTATCTGCTGATGCATGTCTCATGAGCTGGTTAACAACACCAGTATTTGTATAATCAGAACTATGCTGTTGCACAAAATATAAAACAGCAGCAGATCACTGTCTTGCTGAAGGAGCCATTTTGCTCCTTAGACTGCTCCAGTATCGGTCTGGAAAACATGACTGTGGGTCTCAGTATTGATGGCCACCTGCACCATGTTGCACCATATTACCACCATGAGGCAGCAGTCCTTCCCACACCCTATCAAACAAGAAACTGAGGAACAGTAACACAAAGAGAAGGAGGGGAGGACAGAGGCAAGGTGCAGGCATAAAGACAGGAAGTCAAAGGGAAGGCTGCACCTCAGCAGCCCCTTCTGCCTGAACTGAACATGAACACCCTCTTCAAGTGTAACATCAGTCATTTTATCCCAATTCCCCATTCACCAACAATCCGACGATATTTATTTTCTATCTGTGAAAATCCATTTCATCATTCTGTTGGTAACAATACAAAAATAAAAGCCTGCCTGCAATATAGATTCAAAGTGAGATTTATACATTCACTCATGCTATATTGCACACAAAATTAAACACTTCATCCTGTGCATTTCCTAAGTGCTTGTTTTATCAGTGCCTTTGGCCCACGCTGTGTTCTTATGAAATGTATAAGAGCATAAGAACATAAGAGAAATAAGAGCAGGAATAGGTCACATGGCCCCTTAAACCTGCTCTGCCATTAATAAAATCATGGCTGATCTTTTTTTTGTGGATTCAGCACCACTTACCTGTCTGCTCACTGTAATTCTTAATTCCTTTACTTTTAAAAAATCTACCTACGTTTGCCTTAAGAACATTCAACGAGTTAGCCTCAAATGTTTCACTGGGCAGGGAATTCCACAGATTCACAACCCTTTGGGCAAAGAAGTTCCTCCTCAACTCAGTCCTAAAGCTACTCCCCTTATTTTGAGGCTATGCCCCCCTAGTTGTAATTGGAAGCTACTGAGTTTGGAGTTGGAGCATTTTCCCATGATCTTGTAGATGACATACAGCAGCAAAATATCTGGTTTCAGGCTGGACCCCATCTTGGCATGGATGGCAATAGTCTGGTCTGGGGTTGGCTGACAGGCAACAAGTGCATTGGAGGGCCTGTGCAGTTGGGATCACATCCAACCAGAGAGAGGGCAGTAGGTTCATGCTCCAAGAATTGACAGTCATTCCCTCTGGTTAGTACTTCGGTAGTCCTAATATGTTCCTAGAGAACAGATTGATTTACTCTAGGATTCACATCCATGCCAGTAGCAGTCTGAAATTCAACTGCAGAACTCAGATCACCTGGCAGCTGCTGCTACAATTTTGGAAGCTGCGACGTCAGATGCAGTGGCAAGGATAGGGTCTGATAAGTGCTGCAAATGTTGGACTTCAAGCTCCACACAAAGTTCTGTGCCCACTTCCTGCCAGACAACTCCGTGCTCTTTGATATTGAACACAGACCTTGTGGCAGGCTAACCACATATAATTTGTGCAGAATTGTGAAATCAGGTGATGGTGTCTTTTCATTATCACTATGGTCTTGGCCCTCTTTCAATGAGGATTGCTGCCTGTATTAGCAAAATGCTTAGGTATCTGAAAGGCATAAGATATAAGTAGGAAAATGAAAATAGGTGTATGTGTACACCTGTATGTTCCAGTATGAGGAGGGATGTGGGATGAGAGAAAAAGGATCATGTGTGAGAATACTGTCATCTTCGTAAGATTCAATCCAAGTAACAGAGCTTCCCATAATGGATAGCATTAATTCTTACTTAGCGTCAGAACATTAGTCATGTGACCTCCCACACTTTGATTAGCTCCAGTCAGCTGTTAGCATGCAGCATTTTCTGTTGCAAGAAAGTGAAGTGTAATAATGAGAGTGATGTTTGGACAATATGATTGTCATGGTTGAATAGTGGGGTGTGTGAGGTGTGAAATGTAGGCTTCAGACTTGCAATTAAGTCTGTGAAGGTGAGGGAAAGCATGTATATGTTGTGCATAAGTTGGTAGGATAAAGGCACAGGTATATTTACTGACCTTAATTAGCCATGTAACTTTAAACCTTTCACAATATCATACCCTTGAGACAAATCTAGTGGCATTGATCTCAGCAAATAGTTTTTCCCGCTGTCTTTTCTTCACATGTTTGGAGGTTCCACCGTGGACAAAGACATGTCTTCTCCTTTGCTCCTCCTCCAACAAGGACTCCAATGTAGTTGCAATACCATTGTACATGTTTCCTTTCATCGCCTACCATTTGTTCCACAACATCTCTAAAGTTCTTGGGGTCATGGTGAACCTTTCCTTTAAGTAGGGTAAGCAAGCTCTAAGTGGAGCTAGGAAGTAACAAAGTGGGCCCTCTGCTGAAGCATGCAGGTTATGAACAGTACAATGTAAGCTTTACACAGAAAGCATTATAATCAGCAAGCAGCTAAAAGGATGTTGTCTGCATTACACTGAATTGGGGTGGGACAATTGAACATCACAATCCCCAGGCTAGGAAACAGCTGTTTCAGGGGCTGTCCAATTTAAATCCTTTCTCTTTTGTCAACTAGAATTACACTGGGGAAATTACTATGACTTTAAACTGTAATAAATGCAAGTTTAGTTGTTTGGAAGATGATGGCAAAGTCATATCCTATTTGTAGGCTGCAGGCCAAATGCTTTGTTTGGCAAGCCAACCAGCTATCTGTTTATACGTTGTCAAGCATTAATTGGATATGTAAAATCTGACTGAGGTGTTGATTGGTATTTAATTCATCTAGCACTATGGCATTTCAACAGCTTAAGCATGATTCTGAAATCATTGAAATCCATTTTGATACTGTTGCTTCATTACAACGGTTATATTTTCTTTTATACCATTTGGATTATAGAAAAAGAGACTTAACAGCCAAGCCTGTTTCTATTTAACTATCTGATTATGTGAGGGAGAGCCCCATAATAGATCCCATGATGCTCGTTTCTCATGCGATCCTTTGAAAGACAAACTAATAACCAAAGAGAACTGATTAAGAATATTATTGCTTTGAAACGGATAATATGAAAGTAAATACAATGCTTGTTGTGTCCATATTTCTCCAGGGCAATCAGGGATGGGCAATAATGGCTGACCTCGTCAGTGACACCCACATTCCAAGAATAGCTTCCTTTCTCTGGACTGTTACCACATCCACAGATCCAAACATTCTCTGTGGTCACAAACGTTTAGACAGATTTCTCACTCCCATGACCCAATGCTTGGGAGTGCAGCTCCACTGTTGCTCAGTCTGCATTATGCTTTGGCTACAGTACTCCGGGCATCCTAGAATCTACATCACACTTCTGCTAAAGCTTGAGCTCTCAATCCAGTGAACTGTCAGAATCTGGATTACAAATTATAAATTTCAGTTTCACACCCAATGGGATGTTAAATCAATATCTCCAAATAATATTACTTGCCAATAACACTCTTAAAATGCTGACTTGCTTTGCCATCTGACATTTAAGTCCAATATTACTGCTTCGCCACCTAATATTGCCATCTATTATTTCTGTTTTACACGTTGTGCAAGGTAAGATCCAGTCGTTAGTCTTTTTTGCCTGTTTATATACTCGCTTTAAAGGGGAGAGGATATTATGGCCGTAACATTGGAGAAAAGATTTGTTCGAATCCATCCTTATGAGATTATTTGTTTTTCCATTACAAGGAAGCTGCTTAAACTGCTGAACTAAGCAGTAAACAGCAAATAGATTCTCGGTTATCATTTGTTGTGTTAACAAATCTTTGATCTGTAATTACATACTGCAAACCATATCATATGTGTTCATTTGGCAGACTTGATAACTCAAGGTGGCCCAACAAGAAGCTACAAACTTTAACCTGAACCAGCAATGAATTTGATTTTGTTTTATTTCTTTAGGTGCAGAAGATGATTCAATCAAATTTGCCATTACCTGCACCGGTGGTAACTATTTCCCAGTATGCATGTCAGAGGAGATCAACCCTCAATAATAGAAACAAAATATTTACGGTAATGCTTTAAGTAGAATTTTTGAAATAAATCTTATTTTTGGCTTTGGCGTGTAGTTCAAACCTGTGGAAGAATTTACAAACTTTGATATTTTGTTAAAGCACTGGTGCTCAGTATGATACATAGGGAACCTCTGACTGTCAGGTGCACTTCGTTCACGGACAATTTACTCATCTCAAAATTCATCCAAACTCATCCTTGCTCAACCTATGGAAGATATTGGTCTCTGTAGCCAATTGTTTTCTGGGTATCATAAGGCTTCAGAAATGACTAAATGGGGTCCAAGATGAGTATATGCACTGCAGTGAAGAGTGCAGCATAAGCCATGCTTGTAAAGGGATTTGCATGCGTGTACCCAATGCCTGTTGGCAGTGCACAGAACAGTCAGATCGTGTCTTTGGTGTGGAGCACTGACTTAACACCACTTCCCATGAAGGAGCTCCAAGCTCTAGACTGTGCTCCCTGAGTATAATCTTAAATAGCATGAAGGACTTCTCACCATTGAGTCATAGCTGAGTACAGTACGGAAACAAACCCTTCAGTCCAACTCGTCCAGGCTGACCAGATATCCTAAATTATTCTCGTTCCATTTGCTAGTACTTGGTCCACATTCCTCTAAACCCCTCCTATTCATATATTCATCCAGATGCCTTTTAAATGTCGTAATTTTACCAGCCTCCTCCAATTCCTCTGGCAGCTCATTCTATACATACACCACCCTCTGCGTGAAAGAAATTGCCCCTTAGGTCCCTTTTAAATCTTTCCCCTCTGACCTTAAACCTCTGACCTTAAACCTCTGGACTCCCCCCACCCCAGGGAAAAGATCTTGTCTATTTACCCTATCCATGCCCCTCATGATTTTACAAACCTCTATAAGGTCAGCCCTGACCCACTGACGCTCCTGGGAAAACAACACTATTTAAACCGACCATAACCTACTTGCACTGAAAACAACAAATGCTGGAGATCACAGCAGATCAGGCAGCATCCATGGACAGACAGTAAATTAATATTTTGAGTCTGCTAATGTTTCGCTTTGAGATGACTCTTAGCAGACTCAAAATGTTAGCTTGCTCTCTCTCCATGGATGCTATCTGACCCACTGTGATCTCTGGCATCTGTTGCTTTCAGTACAGATTCGAGCATCTTCAGTAATTTGCTCCTAAACAACCTACTTGCAATTCAGTTACTACTTGTTTTTCTGGTACATGCTGCATTTCTACATATTTTGGATGTTTCTCAAAATCGTTAATATTTTCAATAGTTTACAATGAATGATCTGACTGGTGTGGAGGTACTTTGTTGTTCTCTTAACAGTTTATATGTAAGCTATTTGTTTCTAGATATGGGTGGAACTCATTTTTTGGTATTGAGCATGATAGGGAGAATGAGCAAAGGTCACACAGAGCTGGACATGTCGCTGGAGGAGGAAGGAGGTAATCCTGTGTGACTGCCATGAGTTGACACCTTTAATATTCCTTGTCCCAGGCCTGACTCTAGCATTCTTGAGCATGCAGCCCCATGTGTAGGTCCCATCTCTAATGCTGTTAAATATCTTACATGCAGAGTCAGTATTGGAGCTGATGTATACAACTGTGAAAATGTCTTACTTTCATTATTACTTTCCTCTTGTTCTTCCCTGACCAATTGCACAGATTCTAGCTTTAAGTACCTAAAATGAAGAAGGGGAAAGGATTGAGGTGTGATAAGAGGAGAAGAGAAAGTCAGTAGTGGATCCTTACATATCTGCACTTTATAGACCAGAATAGATTGAGGTATGAAGAAAAGTTTTAGATATGCAAAGGAGGGTAAAAATTGCAGATATTCTCCTGTTCAGTTGTTTTATCCCTGCTAGTGGTCACTGCATTCTCATAATGGCCAATACTGTCTCCTTCATGGCACTCAAAACATATAGTCATGTCTCTTGACATTTGGTTAATTCCTGTTTTGCCAACACCTTCTGCAAGGAAGTAGTAAGTGTGCTAGTGAGTGTCATAAGAATGGTGAATGTGGCTGTCATGATTGAATTGCTGGTGGTGTATACAAGCAATGTAGATTTGGGGTTTCGAGCAATGTTATATTCATGTGGATGGGATGAAGCAAATGAATGGTGCATATGAGTCCTGTTTGACAGAGATCATTCAACTGCTGACAATATATTGACTTGAGCAATTAATGAGGCCCTAGTGGTGAAGATGGTAGAATGTGGTATGGGAACATACACTCACTGACAATGAAAGTCATTAACTTCTTCCTCTACTGTAATCAGGCACTTTGAACTGCTCTTAGCATTGATGTCCTTCTCTACATCTTGCTAAAGCCTTTTTATTTCTAACATTCGAGGATTCAGGGCATCTCTGCTTTCTGTCTCTTCCACCAAGTTCTCCAATCTGATAATCTAATGCTTATTTCATGGTGCAGCACCACCAGCAGTCACAAGGCATCTCTTCTGTGAGAGGTGTAGTGCCCAGGGTTTGACCTCTTTCAAGAATAGTGGTCTACACTGAACGCAATCTACTTTCTCAATGCAAGAATATCATACCTGCTCCAGAAATAGAATTTCAAAGATAGCCCAGCTTACAGTATGGTTACCCTGATAGACTGCTCACCAAATTGAGACTAAAAATGTCTATCAACATTTGCTACAGGATTCAAAACAACCCACAAACAATACACAATGCTATGACTTGTAAAGTTGCCAGATACCAGAAGTTAAAAGGCAAAGCACTGCATGTGTATACAACAAAAGAACAACAAGAAATAAAGTAAGAATAAAAAAATGCTGGAACACCCTAAGCAGATTAGGTGGTATCTATGGAGAGAAACATTTCAGGTCAATTACCTTTTCTGAGAACTGAAGAGAAACAGAAATGGAAAGGTTTTTAAGCCAATGGAGTGGCCTAAGGGGCAGGAAGAACTTTACTGTCTTCAGGTCATATGCCAATTATTCTGCACGAGTGAGGAAAGACTGTCCATCGGTATATTGCATCGTGTTTGTGATCCTCTTATTGTAGCTGAATGGTTAGAAACAAACTGAAGCTGCTAAATGTGACTTTGAAACTGTGTTTGGTACGTGAGGCTGAGGTGCAGTCTCTGAATGTTAGACTTGCCTGCTGAAGAGTGAGTGGTGATTTGGTGAATTGAGCTATGGGAGTTTATTGATGCAAAGTGAAGGAGATGACTTTCGAACGTGCATTCACTGCTCTTAACCGGTCACGTGAGCATACCCTTGTTACAGCACATCAGCCATATCCTTGGGGCCTGACTCCTTGGAGCTGACCTCCTTGGTCAGCTGCTCCCATTCTCTTCAGTGCACTTGCACGGGGACAATCCCAGCCTTCTGCAGCCAGATGATCTCTCACCTTACTTTCACATCTTGGACTTATACCTCCAGCATTGCATTAGAGAAGCAGGGAGCCCACCTTTTGGCCTGTTGCTCCGCTGGCAATCTTCTTCCATCTCAGAAACATTTTTGGATGTGGTTCTACCCTTTGCAGAAGTAGAGATACCTTTAAGAATTGTAGGCTAGTATGTTAGGCATGCATACATCTGAGTTTGTCGCCAGCCAGTACACACCATTTCACTGAGTAGAACATCATTTGCATGCCGCATATGTCACCCTGCTTGGGTATGGGGTAATCAAGCATGGCAATCTATATGCCTGCTAATGGACCTCATTGGCATTTTTTCCCCATGGGTTTTATTTTATGTTGAACGCAATACCTTTTGCAGTTCATTTTATGGAATGTTTGCTCAAAGGTGAAGTTGAAGAAGCCAGACACCAAGTGAGAATGCTAACTGCAATTAATATGATGAATGTACTACGTTTTTCATCAAATGCGGAGTGTGAGACAACTTTTTGCACTCCCAGTGCGCGACACGCTTCAGCATGTTAGAAAAACTCATCAACACTGTTATTTATTTCCTCTTTTCTTTTGTGCAATCTGCATGCTGGGTTACATTTCAGAATACATTTAGTACCGCTTATACATGCCAAGAAAAGGTGCTGTAAGATCCTGCAGTCATAAAATATGGCAAGTAATTACCGGATCAAATATCAGCTGTCATTGTTTGCACATCTAGTGAAGACTGTAGTTGGCATGTAAATGCAAATGCAGAACTTAAATCGGAAGCCTAAAATTCCAATTACATTCAAGTAAAGGAGGAACAATACCTCGGTTTAATTTAAGATTGAGTGCACTTCTTACAAAATGTTCCTCAAACTTCTCATATGTTTGAGCTCCAGTTAAATATTAAGGATGATCAATGATGTGTAACAATGTCGCTGATCATCTTGCCATGGCCTGAGGCAAAGGATGTCATGTTAATCTTCAAGGAAACAGTAAGGTTGGGTCAGCTGAGATCTTAAAATGTAAAAAATGTCAAACACGCACCAATCACCAAATCTCCCAGTGATCACAAAATCCCCACCCCAGCCTTAACTGAACTCTGTCCCACTCCATCCCTCCACCAGTATGGTCACTGGGCACCCCAACGGTTAACCTCTATGGCTATCACACAAGCCAGCTGCCATCATCATCATGACTGGCCATCCCCTCCAAGCATTCATCCCTGTAACCACATTACCCTAAATGCCCCCGATCCTTGCTGCCCCCCTTAACACTAATGACTCCTTCACCATCACTATGCCCTCCAAAATGTGTCGAAATAGGGTATTAGGCAGTGAACAGAGGTTGCAGATACACAAACCTCTAAATGTAGTAGCAACAAATTAAATTTATGTGATGCCTTTAATACAATAAAATGGTCCAAGACATTTTAGAAGAACATTATAAAAGAAATATTGAGTCACATTAGGGAATGTTAAGTCAGATTACCAAACATTTGGCCAAAGAGGTAACTTATAAGGAGTATCTTAAAGGAGGTAAGTTAGGGAAAGAGCTGGAGACATGTATTGCAGAACGTTCATCCTGGGCAAATCAAGATATAACCTTCAGTGGTGAAGTAATTCAAATCAGGGATATATAACAAGCAAGACCTGGAGCAGTTCGGATTGGAGCATTCTTGGGCTGAAGGAAATGTCTTTTAATTCTGCACTGACCCATAAGAGGAAACATAATTGCCGTGTCCACTTATTTAAAACTGCTCGTAAGCCCATAAGAAATAGGAACAGGGTCGGCTGTTTAGCTCTTGGACCCTGCTCTGCCATTCCAGAGGATCATTGCTGATCTAACATTCCTTATGTCCACTTACCCACTAACCCTTGATCCTCCTACTGATCAAGAATCTATACATCTCGTCCTTAAATAAAGACAAGGTCTCTGTTCCCACAGCCTTCTATGGCAACGAGTTCCAAAGCCTCTAAACCCACTGAGAGAAGAAACTCTTTCTCATATCAACCTTAAATTAGCACCTCTTTATTCTGAGACTTTGTCCTCTTTCCTGGACTCCCCCATAAATGGAAACAATCTGTCAGCATTTCAAGTCCTTAAAGAATCTGATACGTTTCAATGAGATCACCTATCATTCTTCTAAACTCCAGCGAGTGGAATCCCAACCTCTTTAACCTTATAAGACAATATCTCCATTCCAGGCATCATCCTAGTTAACTTTCTCTGAACTGCCTCCAATTAAACAATATCTTAAACAAGGGGACCAAAGCTGCTTTTAGAGTCGAGATGTGATCCCCCAAGCACCTTGTACAGTTATAGTAAAGCTTTCCTACTCTGATGTTCCTTTCCCCAGGAAATAAGGGCAGACATTCTATTAATCTGATTACCTGTTGTACCTGTGTCCTAGCTTTCATGCATGAGTACCCTCAGCTCCCTTAGCATTGGAGCTTTCTGCAATTTTTCTCCATTTAACTAGTAATGTTCTTTTGTTCTCTCCTCCAAAATGAACAAGTTCACATTTTCCTATATTATACTCCATTTGCCAACTTGTTACCCTCTCACTTAACCTATCAAGATCTCTCTGTAGCTCCCTTTTGCAATTTGCCTTTCCACTTATTTTTGATCATCTGCAAATTTGGCCAGAAGACATTTGCTTTCTTCCTCGAGGACATTAACATATATTGCATACAGTTTCAATCAGAATCTTTTTTTTACATTGAGACACCCCACACTCTTCTGAACTCCATTGTAAACAAACCCAATCTGTCCAACCTTTCCTCATAAGACAACCCACTCTTTCCATGTTTCAATCTAGTAAACCTCCTCTGAACTGCCTCCACTGTGTTTACATCTTTCCTTAAGTAAGGAGAACAAAACTGTACACTGTATTCAAATGTGATCTGAATAACAGAAGCATAAAATCCTTACATTTATGTTCAATTCCTCTTGTGATAAATGATAGCATTCTGTTAGCCTTTTAAATTATTGCTGTACCTGCAAACTAATGTTTTGTGAGCCATGCAGAGCAACTAGATCCCTCAGCACCTCAAATTCTGCAGTCATTCTGCTGGTAATGCTCTGCCCTTTTATTCTTTCTAATTTAAGGGGATAGCCAACGTTTCTCCTGCATGAGAAGAGAGTGTTAGTTGTTTAGCAAGTGGATTGTGAGGTGTTGGCATGGACTATGCACCAATTAATGAAGATTGATAATTAACAGCTAAACTTTGAATAAATTTTAAACCAGGTAAGTTGACTGATTGGTCAGGACATAGCCCTGAAAAATAAACCTGTGAAAAACTGTCATCTATCTTGTTGCATTGAAATAAACTAAGTGTGTGTCAATATCCTTTTTGTCACTAAGCGTATTAATTTATGTAGCTTCCAGTTCATGCATCATGCTGCAAACCAAACTGACAATCTTAAATTGTTTGTCATTTTAGTTGTTAACATTCAGGATTATCTACTAAATGTTGTCCAGTTGCAGAATCACATCAAATACTGTGTTGTGGGTTGATTTGGTCTAGTCCTTACCTTGCTTGTTGTGAACAACCAAAGAGATATGTTGTCAGATGTGATTTGCTATATTTTGGGGATATGTAGTCTACATAACTGGCACCACGCTGGCACTGATATTTACAATACACATTAATGATTGTGTGATTGGTAGAAAATACATTTCTCTTGATGGCAGCATCCTCTGATTGGGAAGAACTACTTGTGTTTTTGCCACATAGAATCACTAGTTTCATCTTTTATAGAGTCATAGAGTAATACAGCATGGAAACAGTCTCTTCATTCCAACCAGTTCATGCCAAACATAATACCAAACTAAACTAGTCCCACCTGTCTGCTCATGCCCCTTATCCCTCCAAACCTTTCCTCTTCGTGTATCTATCCAAATGTCTTTTAAATGTTGTAATTGTGCCAACATACACCACTTCCTCTGAAAGTTCATTCCACAAGGGAACCACCCTGTGTACAACATTTGCTTCTCATGATTTTTTAAAATCTCTCTCTTCTCATCTTAAAAATGTGCCCCCTAGTCTTGAGATTCCCCCTCCTAGGGAAAAGACAAATGCCATTCACTCTATCTATATCTTTCCTTATTTTATAACCTTCTATCAGGCCGCTTCTCAACCACTTATGCTGCAGTGAAAAACCCCAGCCTATCTAGTCTTTCTTTATAACGCAAACCTTCCATACCTGGCAACATCCTGTTAAATTTCTTCAGAACCCTCTCCAACTTAATAATATCCTTCCTATAACTGGGCAACCAGAACTTGTCACAGTACTCTATAAGAGGCCTCACCAATGTGTTGTACAGCCTCAACATGTCTTTCCAACTCCTATACTCAAAGAACTGAGCAATGAAGGCAAGCATGCCATATGCCTTTTTAACCACCCTTTCTACATGTGATGCAAATTTCAAAGAATTATGTACTTGTACTTCTACAGCACTACCCAAGGAGAAAGTGGGGGCTGCAGATGCTGGAGATCACATTGAAAAAGTGTGGCGCTAGAAAAGCACAGTGGGACAGGCAGTATCTGAGGAGGAGGAGAGTCGACGTTTTGGGGGTATGGGGGGGGGCTTGAAGTTATAATCAAGGACAGAATGACTAAGCAGTTTGGGCATGGGAATTGAACAACATGAAATTATAAATTGCTGGCCATATTTGATGAATACTAGTTTTCTTTGTTAGGTTAGTAACAATGTTTGGCAGGGGACTTCCAATGGAGATCAGGAGTGTGATGCTGGAAAGCACAGTCAGGCAGGCAGCATCCGAGGAGCAGAAGAGTCGATGTTTTGAGCATAAACTCTTCATCAGGAATGGGGGAAGGGGCAAGAGAGCTGAGAGATAAATCAGAAGTGGGGGTGAGGGTGGGAGTGGGGTTGAGCTGGGGGGAAGGTAACTAGGAAGGTGATAGGTAGATGATGGTGGGGGTTGATGGTGATAGGTTGGAGCAGAGGGTGGAGTGAATAGGGGGGAAATAGGATGGACAGGTAGGACAGTTCAAGAGACTGATGCCGTGTTAGAAGGTTGGCACTGGTATTAGATGGAGGGAGGGGAGATTAAATTGGTGAAATTGACATTGATTCTGTGTGGTTGGAGGGACGTCCTGAACAAACCCACTGTCCTGTGGCCGAACACATCACTCTCCCCACCCCCACAATGCCAAGGACATGCAATTCCTAAGCGTCCTCCACCACCAAATCCCCGTCACCCGGTCCCTAGAGGAGTAACACCTCATCTTCCACCTTGGGACCCTCCAACCACACAGAATCAATGTCAAATTCACCAGTTTCCTCTTGAACTGTCCTACCTGTCCAGCTTCCTTCCCACCTATCCACTCCACCCTCTCCTCTGACATATCACCCCCCCCACCTTCATCTACCTATCGCCTTCCTAGCTACCTTCCCCCCAGCCCCACCACTCTCCCATTTATCTCTCAGCCACCTTGCCTTCCCCCTCCAACAATCCCCACATTCCTGATGAAGGGCTTATGTCCAAAACATCGACACTTCTGCTCCTCGGATGCTGCCTGACCTGCTCTACTTTTCCAGTACCACACTTCTGAATACTGCCCAAGGCCCTACCATTAATTGTATAAGCTCTACCCTTGTTTGTTGCAATGTTTTGCATTTATCCAGATTGAACTCCATCTGCTATTTTTCAGTCCATTGACCCATTTGATCAAGATCCCTTTGTAATCTTAGACAATAAATTTTGGTGTCATCCACAACCTTACTAACCATGCCATCTATATTCTCATTAAAATCATGTATATAAATGACAAACAAAAGAGGACCCAGAACTGATCCCTGTGGTACATCACTGGCTACAGGCCTCCAGTCCCAAAAGTAATACTCCACCATCACTCTCTGTCTTCCGCTGTTAAGCCAAGTATCCAATTGGCATGTTCACCCTGAATCCCAAAGGCTTTACAAAGATCCAAATAAACAATGTCTACTGCTCTGCCAACATTAATCTTTTGATAACTTCCTCATAAGACTCAATCAAGCCTGTGAAACATGCTATTCCTCGCACAAAACTCTAAACGTCCATAAATCTTATCTTTTCTAATCACCTCAAATAATTTACCTACAACCTTGTTCAAACTTTAGCGATACCTTTCTGGAGTAACCTTAGGTAGACTGGGCACTTTTCCGAGCCAAGAGTGACTAACTTAGGGCCCTTCATGAGTTTGCACAATGTACAGCAAGAAATGATCTGATCACAGTAGTCAACATTCTGTTGGATGGTTTGGAAGGCAACAGCATCTAGTCAGACATAAATTGTGGGCAACCATAAGCTTGTAAGTCTTCATCCAGCATAAGATCCTACTGTGACCTGCAAAAAATCCTAATTAAATAATTGAGCAAGGTTCCTGCTTCTTATGATCGGGAATGCTCGCTGCCTATTGCAAAGTGAGCTAGAAAATTGAGTTGTTGGACGAATTTTTTCTTTGTCTGTTTATATTACTTCATTCTCCAAGTAAACAGGGCAGTACATATGAGAAAGTCACACCCCACTATGGTTGAGATGGTTCCAGTATTATAGTTAATCAAACATTCACAAGCTTTAGCCGTTACATTAAGTGGCCATCCCCATTTCCTTTGAGAAGTGGAATCTTCAGATATCCTAAGTGATATGTCGTTCTCCAGACGTGGAAGCAAAGGAACAGTTGCTTTGTCTGAAAACGTAGCTGAGACAGGATTTAAAAAGTAATTCCTCATACAAGCTAATGGTAACGAAAGCATCATAAATTTCTCTTGAGGAAAATAGTGTTAAGTGCTCAGTGCAAAATTGCTCACACCTCTGATTTGAAAGGCTTTGGGCTCAATTCCCATAACAGAGACTTGAGCTCATAATCTCAACTGTTACTTCCCTGAATTATCGAAGGAGGACTGCACAGATTATGATACTGTCTTTTGGATCAAACTTGAAACAGAAGCTAGGATATACCTACTCTCTTAGGTGAACAGATCCTAAGACTGTTTCAAAAAAAAGAGATCGGGGGTGCTTTGAACTTTATCCTTGGCAATATTTATCTCACAATCAACATCACTGAAACAAAATTATGTGACCATTATCTCTTTGTTGTTTATGGGACCATGTGTATGAGTTATCTGTCTTGTTCCTACATTATAGCACATTTCTTAAATACTTAATTTGCCATGAAGAGCTTTGGGATTGAGTTCATGAAAGGTTCTTTATAGTTTAATTATAGCCATTCAAAATGTTTGAGACAATGAGAAAAGTCGTAACAAATTTGGTATGAATCAGACAGTAGAATTAGCTCCTGCCTAATGAAGACACCGAAGACATAAGGTCACTAAGAAATGGTTAAGGCTCAAAAAAACGTTTCCTCATGATGGCCAATGTTTGATTTGGGAAATAACACGGTCAGAATATCTAAAGTGAAAACATACATAAATAGGCTAACACATAAAGTTGTTGTCTTGGCAATTGGTTAAGCCCAGGTGCTATTGTTGTAACTAACAGCTCTTTATGAAAAAGGATGAAAGTGCAAGACTACATTTTGGTTGTTGAGAATTAAATCACAGACCTCTCCTTGATATGCAGTTTCTGCCGTAGGTATAGTCATGATTATGACCTGCAATGTTACTTGTGGTTGTCTATTTTAAAAACCAGTTAATGTGTCCCAAGAGAGTTGTGTTGGACCGAGCACAATGATTGTTTTATGAAGATTGCATAAATACAGCAAAAACTATTTATGAAAATTAAACACATATGCTCAATAATTTATCTTACAATTTTGCAAATATTTTTAAACAAATGCTTTCATTCTGGACACTGTTGGAGTTGTGACTCCAATAACCATGCACTCCAGCTCTTATGACAACATGACTGAATTGAAAGATAAATGTTTGTTTTATAGTTGCCTGCTGTTAGATCAAAAGGTTCTCTAGCATTGTTCACCATGTCAGGTTTTGATATTGTGTGGAAAAAATGATTATTAAAATAACTTGCTTATCATTAGAATGACAAAGTGTTGTTTTGAGAACTAATGGTAGTCATTATGCTGAAAAGAGCCATACACTTCTGACAGGGCAACTTAATTTTGTAATTTATCTGTAACCCATTGTACCATTATCAACCAAAGAAAAGTGAGAAAAGCTTTTGATACTTCAAAATGAAAATATTTCATTTTGATGGATGACAAGCTTGCAGTTATTTATTTCCACCCAATCCGACTGAATTTCTAATTTCTCAATTTCTAAGGACGGAGTAACATCACTTTTGAAGATTTTCTGAGACTGTGATGAAAAGTGGGTTCTGACTTTACTGATGATTCGCGGCCATTCACTTATGCAATCTTACTTGGGGCACCAATTAGAGGGTAAACTCTGGAAGCAGTGTGCATTTAAGACAGTGAGGTGAATAGGCATTTAGCTGGATCATGATCTTAAAGCCTAGAATATTGATGACGCTTATTTCCAGCTACAAATGACCACACTCCTATCACGCATTTCCCCATCATCTCTGTCAATCATTATTCCTCACTCAGATTCAGATAGGATCACTGCTTCCTGAACACTGTGAATAGCTCCCTCTCTTTCTCATTCCCCTCTAGCAGAATTTTCTGCTTTTTGTGCTCTTTGCAAGTTATGGCATTTTGCAAGATATGGGTGACACTGGCTAGGTCAGCTTTTATGCCCAACCCTAATTGCCAGAGGGCAGCTAAGAGTCAATCACATTGCTGGGGTCTGGAGTGACATGTAGGCCAGACCAGGAAAGTATGGCTGATTTTCTTCCATAAAGGACATAGTGAACCAGATGGGTTTTCCCAACAATTGATCCAATGGGATGCTTGCTGGTGCATATTTGTGTAGGGGAATCTGATTGGTGCATAAGCCTTGAAATCAGAGCAAAAACACTTTCAACATCCATCATATTACTCCCTTGTGACCTGTGCAACTTAAAACACAGAAAGCACCTAACACTTGTGGAATCAAAGTAACTAACAGAGAATATCAACCACCTTGCAATCTAAAATACTTTAACAATTCCTTTCAATAGAATTATTATAGGAATCCTTTCTACTGTTTAATTGCATTTTAGCATGTTTGGGGCTAAGAGAGGGGGTGAGCTGGAGTACTGACCTCTAAAATGGTCATGTTGACATCAAAGTAGCATTCATGTCCTTTAATGTCATGATCTTCCTGCTCCAGATACACCCAATCTATGTCCAACACATGAGGACAAACACCATAAGCAATATTGATTCTAATAACATTTGCCTGAAAACAGTGCATCTACAGGCCCTATTTTGTAGCTGTATGGAACTTGTAGCGCACAAAGAACTGGATGCTACTGGGCCCAGTTTCTCCTTTGAAATTTCAAATTTGATTTTTGGAAAATCATAAGAATCAATGTTGGTTCACTTCAAAATGCTGTTACTCTGCGAATTATCTCTGTGTCTTTGTATTTTGCAAGGTAGCATTGCCGATTTCTAAAACATTTTTTTCTCTGCAGGATGCACTGGACATTTTGGCAGAAAATTTTGAGTTTAATGAAAATGATGGCGCCTATGTTGCATTTTCAAGAGCAACTTCCTTGTTAAAGTCCCTTCCATTCACAATAAGCAAAATGACAAACTTGGAGGGACTACCCTGTTTTGGAGACCAGACAAGAGCCATAATTGAGGTACAAGACTGTGAAGAAGATATTTTGAATTAATTACAATAATTTCTGTAAGAGTAATAAATACATATTTGATTTCTTAATGTCAAGCACATGAAATGGAGATGATTGACTTTATAACTTTACAATGTCTTTGTTAATATTAATTTTCCCTCCTAAACTAGATAGGGCAAGCTCTGCATGAAAAGCATGTCAAAATTTCCTCAAGGCCTCAATGGTGCAACTTGCACAGATGGAAAAATATGCATGAATATGATTTTCAGTGAAGTTACAATGGCTGAGAATAGTTACAGAGTTAGACCATTTAAGCTCTACCATTAGCTATTAGCTCTCCCTTCACCTAACTCCATCGATATGCCTTGCTTTTGTATACTTAAAACATTTTTTTAAATCTTTCAGTTTAGAAGTTTGACATTTATCCAGGCTCAACAGTTTATTTCAGTGAAAAAACAATCTAGATTTACAAAATTATTTGAGTGATGAAGTGCTTGCTCTCAACATCCACATGGCGTAGCTCCAGTTTTAAGGCGCCACCCCGTCTTTTAGACTTAGTTTGCTTTTAGTATTTTACTACAACTTGCCTCTGAAGTTAAGTTTCTTTCAGTCTTAGTAAGGGATGTACAAATTCCCTACCGTAGAGACAATTACAGTTAATTCATTAATTAAGTAGCTTGTTTGAACAAATTTTTCTACTCAGTGATACTGATTCATCTTTGTAGAATTTCAGCTCGTATAAATGTGGTGGTCTTGCTATGTGTACAAAGTAAGATTTTAGACCAGACAGGCTTGTGCCTTTCAGACATGAAAAGTGACTCCAATACAACAGTATCTTCTTCAGTCACTCTCTCTATATAATGTAATGAATGGAGTGTGTTCTGCCAGTTAGCTGTATGTGTGTGTATAATGTGCAGTAATAATAGAAAGTACAGCCCAGATTGTTTATGTATATCTGTACCATAGCAGTGTAAATAGTTAGCATTGTTAATAAACTTCAAGACAACTGTCTCAACGAAACCCCAACTCTCTGTGAGATATGTTATCTGGGCTAAGTTATGGAAATCTGCAAAGTGTATCACAATGTGAAGGAGCATCGCTCCGAAAGCTAGTGTGCTTCCAATTAAACCTGTTGGACTATAACCTGGTGTTGTGTGATTTTTAACTTTGTACACCCCAGTCCAAAACCGGCATCTCCAAATAATGTAATTCATGCTTTCATGCAGGAAATACTGGAAGATGGAGTTAGCTCGAAGGTTGAGAATTTGCAATGTGATGAGAAGTACAAAGCAAGAAAGGTAAGCAGATGTAAGAGGTGACAGCACATCAAGCCCAAAGCATTCAAAGTTAGTGCAGATACATTGTGGAGACATTTTAAACTTTGACAAGTTAGATTCTCTGGCCTATTTTGATTTTAAGGAAAAGTAATAGGGGTCTATTGAACGGGCTGCAAAATGTTGTGTAGAGGTCAGGGTGTGTCAAAGTCAGGATGTGTAATGGTCAGTGTGTTTAACAATCAGGGTGAATGAGTGTGTAATTGCCACGTTTGTGATGGCTAGTGTATGTAATGGGGGGGGGGGGGAGGTGTAACTGTCAGAATATGTAACAGTTGTGTGTATTGGCAGAGTCTAGAGCGAGTATGTGAAGTCAGAGCATAGTAGAGCTGGACTGTATAGATATCATGCTGTGTTATTGTCAGGGTGTGAATATAGAGGACAAAGTGTGGAATAGGAAAACTGTTAAATGGGCAAATTTTGTAATAGTGAGAGGGATGGAATCGTCTAAGGGTCTGAGCATTGTAGTCTATGGCAAGGTGTGCTGCAGAATACGATCAGAATTCTGGTAAGGATCATCTCGACATTAGGAGCATCTCACTCATAGAGGTGTATAGCATGGAAACAGACTCTTTGGCCCAACTCATCCGTGCCGACCTAAATTAATCTAGTCCAATTTGCCAGGTCTTGGCCCATATTCCTCTAAACCCTTCCTTCTCACTTCCGCATCCAAATGCCTTTTAAATGTTGTAATTGTGCCAGCCTCCACCACTTCCTCTGGCAGCTCATTTTATACGCACACCACCTTTTACATGAAAGTTTTGCCCCCTTGGTCCCTTTTAAATATTTCCCCTCTCACCTTAAATCTATGCCCTCTAGTTCTGGACTCCTCCACCCCAGAGAAAAGATCTTGTCTATTCACCCTATCTGTGCCCCTCATGATTTTATAAACCTCTATAAGGTGATCTCTCAGCCTCCCACGCTTAGGACAAAATAACCCCAGCCCATTCAGCCTCTCCCTGTAGCTAAAAACCTCCAACCGCGGAAATATCCTTGTAAATGTTTTCTGAACCCTTTCAAGCTTCACAAAATCCTTCCGATAGGAGGGAGACCAGAATTGCAAGCAATATTCAAAAAGTGACCTAACTAACGTCCTGTACAGCTGCAACATAACCTCCCAACTCATATACTTAATACTCTGACCAATAGAGGAAACATTACCAAATGCCTTTTTTACTTCCTATCTACCTGTGACTCCACTTTCAAGGAAATATCAGCCTGTACTCCAAGGTCTGTTTGTTCAGCAACACTCCCCAGGACCTTACCATTAAGTGTACAAGTCCTGCGCTGATTTGCCTTTGTAAAATGCAGCACCTTACATTTATCTAAATTAAACTTCATCCAACATTCCTCAGTCCATTGGCCCATCTAATCAAGGTCCCATTATACTCTGAGGTAACCTTTCTCGCTGTCCTGCATTGACATTGTGAACTTGGCCCTATCAGTCAGAGATACTAGGCTGATATTACTGCTGTCTTAAGATGTTGTTTAGCTCAGAACCAAAACCTGCCTCAAAGCCATGAAAGTTGTCATAATTGTCAGGAGGCTTCAGTCAAGCCAAGGCAGGAAAGCCTTCTCTCAGGGAGTCTTGGCACAGTGAGTCAAGGGAAGCCTCCAGTAACAGACAAGGCACTATTTGGTCAGAGTCAGAATTCTATCCTCATAAGGGGTGAGATGATCGATGGTTAACATACTCCGTCATGGAGTGAGAGAGAGGCAGCTATTCCAAAGATGAAAGTAGATGACACAGTTTTTACTGTTTGTGCAGGCGTGGAGGTGTCCCAAGCGAGTGAGTAGGCAGCCCAGAGAGCATACAGGGTTTGTGGTGTCTGGGGTTTGGGGTGGTTCAGGGTGAGTGGGGAGATGTTGCAGGCAATAGAGAGAGGAGTAGAGCATGGGTCTTGGTGGGAGGTGAGTATAGTAACAGAGATAGAGTGACTGTAAGGTATTGGAGAGAAGATGGTGGCACTTTGATGGAGTGGAGAAGGACATTAACCTTTTTTCTAAAATTATGGGCATATAGCCTTAAACTGGGTGGATGCCCCACACCAGGCTGCCACAGGGTGGTGTCATGGCCTCCACTGCTGGGTCTGGGGCTGCAAAGGAAATCCAGTATCTGTATTACCCTGTCCAGAAGGACCTCCATAACCCTGCCCATAAAGCAGGTTGCCAATTACCCCTTGATTGCCTTGTCCAGGGCAGGGTAACTCCAAACTAACAGCACTTATTGGGATATATTATGGTCTTTTGAAGATGATGCAGGTCAAGCAAATGCTGGGATATCTGCCGAGTGACCGGTTGTTCTGCGAATGATGCAAGGTAAAGTGGGGTAGGAATCGGAGGTAGGGAGATGTCATAGGGGTGAGGTAGGTAAGTATGAGGTGATTTTGGTAAGATACAATGAGGCCTATAAAGAGAATCTCTCCAAAAAGATTGACACAATTTGAACTTAGTCAAAAAAAACAGTAAGTTTCAGTCTAGAGTGTAACATTCAGAGTGATTATTGGTCAGAATGTACAAATGTCCACTGTGTATATTGAACAGCATGTGTAATAGGCAATGCATGTAATAGTCAGAGTATGTATTGATTAGAGCACTTAAAGGATAAGGGGTGTAACAGTCAGGCTATGTAAAGATCATTGTGCATGATGGTCAAAGCATTTAATAGATGAGATTTATAGTGAATGGGGTATTTAATGGATAAACTGTGTAATGACCACATGTGTTATGGTTATAGGATAAGGACATGAATGATAGTAAGATTGGGGGTGTGCATCAATACTCTGGGCAACATCAATATGACAAAGAAGGTGGTGTTGGGTGTCTTGAAAAACATTAAAGTCGATAAGTCCTCAGGGTCTGATGGGATCTGTCCTAGGATACTAAGGAGGCAAGGGAGGAGATTCCATAAGCCTCGACAGAGATCTTTGTATCCTCTGTAGCCACAGGCAATGTTCCAGACTATTGGAGAATAGCAGATCTTATTCCTTTGTTTAAGAAGGGCAACAGAGGTAGTCAAGGAAATTATTGGCCAGTGACCCTTATGTTAGTGGTTAGGAAATTATTGGAGAAAATTCTTAGGATCACAATTTAGTTGCATTTGGAGAAGAGTAGACTTATTAAGGATAGTCAGCATGGCTTTATGCAGGGGACATCTTGTCTCACAAATTTGATTTGAGTTTTTTGAGGAAGTAACAAAGATGATTGACGAGGGTAGGGCAGTGCATGTTGGATAAACGGGCTTTACTAGTAAAGCATTTGACCAGGTCTCTTATGGTAGGCTGGTCCAGAAGAATTGAATTGAATTGAATTTATTGTCACGTGTACTGAGGCTCAGTGAAAAGCTTTATCTTACGAGCAATATAGGCAGATCACATAGTTAAATAGCATAGATAAATAAATAATAGGTAAACAGCGGCAAAAACAAAAACACAAGTACAGGCAAATGCTAAGAGTTTGTGAGTCCATTCAGTATTTTAACAACAGTAGGGTAGAAACTATTTTGAAATTGGCTGGTGCATGTGTTCAAGCTTCTGTACCTTCTCCCCAATGATGGAGGTTGTCGGAAAACATTACCAGGATGGGATGGATCTTTGAGAATACTGGCGGCCTTTCCTTGACAGCGGGCGTGGTAGATGGATTCTATAGATGGGAGGTTGGCCTTTGTGATTGCCCGGGTTGAGTTCACCACTCTCTGTAACCATCTCCGATCTTGAATGGTACAGTTGCCATACCAGGTAATGATACATCCAGACAGAATGCTCTCAATGGCACACCTATAAAAGTTAGCCAGGGTATTCACCATCATGCCAAATTTTCTCAGCTGTCTAATGAAGAAGAGATGTTGGGCCTTTGTAACCAGTGCATCTACATGAAGAGTCCAAGAAAGCTTGTATTGATGTCCACTCCCAGGAGCTTGACACTCTCCACTTGTTCCACCTCTGTGCTGTTAATGTGTAGGGGGGCATAAGTAACATCCCACCGAAAGTCAATAATGAGTTCCTTGGTTTTGCCGGCATTGAGAGCTAGGTTATTCTCAGTGCACCATTTTTTCAGGTCTTCTACCACGTGTCTGTAGTCTGTTCCATCGCCATCTGAGATTCGACCGACTATGGTGATGTCATCAGTGAACTTGTAAATGGCATTAGTCTGGTATTTGGCGACACAGTCATGGGTGTGCAGTGAGTACAGTAGGGGACTGAGTATGCACCACTGGTGGGCTCCAGTGTTGAGCGTTAGTGAGGATGAAATATAGCTGCAAGATGATTACATTTACAAGATGATTAGGGGTTTAGATAAGGTCGACAGTGAGAATCTTTTTCCACGTATGGAGTCAGCTATTACAAGGGGGCATAGCTTTAAATTAAGGGGTGGTAGGTATAGGACAGATGTTAGGGGTAGATTCTTTACTCAGCGAGTCGTGAGTTCATGGAATGCCCTGCCAGTAGCAGTGGTGGACTCTCCCTCATTATGGGCATTTAAGCGGGCATTGGATAGGCATATGGAGGATAGTGGCGTCGTATAGGTTAGGTGGGCTTGGATCGGCGCAACATCTGGCGGCCTTTCCTTGACAGCGGGCGTGGTAGATGGATTCTATAGATGGGAGGTTGGCCTTTGTGATTGCCCGGATTGAGTTCACCACTCTCTGTAACCATCTCCGATCTTGAATGGTACAGTTGCCATACCCAGGTAATGATACGTCCAGACAGAATGCTCTCAATGGCACACCTATAAAGGTTAGCCAGGGTATTCACCATCATGCCAAATTTTCTCAGCTGTCTGATGAAGAAGAGATGTTGGTCCTTTGTAACCAGTGCATCTACATGAAGAGTCCAAGAAAGCTTGTAATGATGTCCACTCCCAGGAGCTTGACACTCTCCACTTGTTCCACCTCTGTGCTGTTAATGTGTAGGGGGGCATAAGTAACATCCCACCGAAAGTCAATAAAGAGTTCCTTGGTTTTGCCGGCATTGAGAGCTAGGTTATTCTCAGTGCACCATTTTTTCAGGTCTTCTACCACCCGTCTGTAGTCTGTTCCAAGGCCATCTGAGATTCGACCGACTATGGTGATGTCATCAGTGAACTTGTAAATGGCATTAGTCTGGTATTTGGCGACACAGTCATGGGTGTGCAGTGAGTACAGTAGGGGACTGAGTATGCACCACTGGTGGGCTCCAGTATTGAGCATTAGTGAGGATGAAATATTGTCCCCAGTCTTCACTGATTGTGGTCTGTGGGTCAGGAAACTGAGGATCCAGTTGCAGAGAGTGTGACTTAGTCCGGGATCACTAAGTTTAGTTATCAGTCTCGAGGGGATAATAGTGTTGAAGGCTGAACTATAGTCAATGAGTAGGATTCTTACGTAGCTGTTCTTGGTGTCAAGATGTTCTAGGGAGGAGTTAAGGGCAAGTGATATGGCATCTGACATGGACCTGTTGGTCCGATAGGCAAATTGGAGTGGGTCAAGAGTAGTGGAGAGACTGGAGTTGATTAATGCCACGACCGGCCTTTCAAAGCACTTCATGACCCCTGAAGTTCGGGCCGTTGGGCAGTAGTCATTGAGACATGCTGCATGAGCCTTCTTAGGCAAAGGGATGGTGTTGGAAGATTAAGTTACATGGAATCCATAGTGAGTTGGCAAATTGTATACAAAATTAGCTTGATCATAGAAGACAGAGGGTAGTTGTGGAGAGGTGTTTTTCTGACTGGAGGTGTGTGACCAGTGGTGTTTCACAAGGAGCAGTGCTGGAATATCTGTAATATTCACCTCTGTACAACTATCCATCTTAGCCATGCCTCTCATAACTTTATACATTTCTATCAGGTCGTCCCTCAGCCTCCAATGCTGTTTCGTAAACAATCCAGTTTTGTCCAACCTCTCCTGATAGCTAATGCATTCCAACCCAGGCAACATCCTAGTTTTGCACCCGTTCCTAAGCCTCAGGATTCAGTTGAACAGAAAAATTGTAATATTTACAAATGATTCGGATAAAAATATAGGTGGCCTGATTAGTAAGTTTACAGATGGTACAAAAATTGGTGGAGTTATGGATAGTGAGGAAGGTTATCAACAGGTACATCAGAATATAGATTAGTTGGAAAGTTGGGTGGAGATGAAGTTTAATCTGGGCAAGTGTGAAATGATGCATTTTGGGAGGTCAAATGCAAGAGAAAAATGTACAGTAAATAGTAGGACCCTTGGGCACATTGATATACAGAAGGATCTTGGGGTGCAAGTCCAAAGCTCCCTGAAAGTAGCAACACCATTGGATAAGGTGGTGAAGAAAGTGTCCGGCATGTTTGCCTTCATTGGTCAGGACTTTGAATAGAGAAGTTGGCAAGTCACACTGCAGCTATATAAAATTTACTTTAGGCCACATTTGGAATATTGTGTACAGTTCTGATCACCACACTGTTGGAGGATGTGGAGGCTTTGTAAAGGGTGCAAAACCAGGAGGTTGCCTGGGATGGAATGCATTAGCTATCAGAAGAGGTTGGACAAAACTGGATTGTTTACAGTACAGCATCGGAGGCTGAGGGACGACCTGATAGAAATGTATAAAATTATGAGAGGCATGGCTAAGGTGGATAGTTGAAGATTTTTTTCCCAGGGTGAAAATTTAAAATGCTAGGGGGCAGAGGAGCCCCATTTATTTCTCCACCCCCGAGGCTCTCAGCCTCATTCCTGATGAAGGGCTTTTTCCTGCACCTCAGATGCTGTCTGACCTGCTGTGCTTTTCTAGCACCCCACTGCAGAAAAAAATTAACCTGCTGCTTTTTTTTGGTGAGAGTGTGTGGGGTCCAGTTATTGGGAGGAAACAGGAAGACTGAAGTACTTTTATTCTCAAATCCAGAGGAGAGGATATGGTCAGATCCCAGAAGTGAGGAATCTTTGACTGTGGTCTGGGCGAGGTGTTATCTCAATGGTGGGGTTGGGGGTTCAGTGTTTGGCAAGTGGATAACTTGGTGAACTATGAGGATGCATCCCTACTCTTTCTGACCCAGAACATCACCCTGCCTCTCAAGCTGTAAGGAACTGAGATTTGGTAACCTCAAACTTATTGAGGTTGAATACATAAGACAAGTTAAGTGTGAAACGTCTGAGCTCAATAAACTATTCAAGTGGGAATCTGCTTCCTGTAGCAGGCCTGCCACCTGTCCACAGATAGAAAGTTTGGGATCTAGTTTGAAATTTTAAAAATGTATGTATTGTGTTCAGTCTAATCCACTTGTATATGCTTTTCAGCATTAGCCACGTTATGTAGCTATTAAGACCAATACAGCATAAAGATGGATACATGCAAGCAAATCAGGAGGAGTTTAGCAATTAATATTTCGTATCACTGTGGTTAATTTATATGCAAAACAAAACTTTGGAATTTAGTTTAGAAAGTAGCGTGAACAGGGTTATAAGAGTTATTTATTTTAATTTAGTAAAACCTTATCAGATAAAAGTTGCATTTCTGTTTAAAGCTTTTTGTCTCCCTATAATGTTTTGATGTAATTGTTTAAAAATCACTGTCAAAGTGAAAGCAATGAATGTGTAGTACAATGATGATGCATGGCAGAGTATATATATCCAGCTAACCATTTATTTAATCGTAGCTATTCACCAGTGTCTTTGGTGTGGGATTGAAGACTGCCGATAAATGGTACGTACAAGGATTTCGTACATTAGAGGAAGTAAAAACATCCAAGGATTTGAAATTTACCAAAATGCAGAAGGCAGGTAATGTCTGGAATTGTATATTGTTCAATTATTCTCGACTGTCATAACTTCATGGTAAAAAAGTTATGCATAACTGTACTTCTAATTGCCTTTTATTTCTCAGGTATTTCCATGCTGTACATATGTGAAACTAAGAAGCAAAGGTAAAACTTGTGTCCAAACTGTATAGGACTGAATTCATATCATGATTTTCATTGGTTTTACTCACCGGTTGTGCTAGGCTTCCATGATCCTGCTCAAAATTACCATCACCTGACTTCAATTTCCCTCCCCAAATTGGCAGGACCACTCCTGAACAATCCCCCATTCTTGCCCAGTAGATATACAGATTGGCTGAGCCTCAGTTCCAGGACTGTTTCTGTGCCAATGACTGTGGTTACTGTAGCTCTCCATGAATTCCTAGGTGCAAATGGCTCTGGGCTGGGCTGCTGGCTGGATAGCTCCATGATTCTTCTGAAGAGAAGTGAGGGCCTTGTCCAGGCTTCCAGTAATTCTGTTTCTGTCCCAAACCTTTACCTGAGTTAAATCTTAGGATCAGCAGAGGCCTTCAAATAAATTTTCCATTTTGTCCGTCGGGCCCTTTTTTGGAAGTGATTCTGTATTGGAGGCACTGCAGTGTGTCATGACTTTTCTGGTTGACTTCTGTGTGGTGTTTCAAGTCATGTTTTTATAATGACCTCAACCTGGGAAATTGACTCGGGGGCTGCGGTGGGGTAGGAGATGTAAACAGAAGACTTACCTCACCAGAATATTGGGGAATCTTCTCTTTGTCTCTAAATTAACATGGTGGTTACATCTTCTCATTGTGGAATTTCTGTTTCAACCTGTAACATTTTGACGTAACTTGCAGCATAGCAATACATTAAATTATACTGATATTGCTAATTATGTTGAAATAGAGTAATTGTACAATTAAATCATCAAGGTGGTTAATTTGTTTGACTTTGATTGCTAGCTAAGACAATCTCATCAGGTTTCATCAATGAGCAAAAAGATTATTCACTATGAATGATCTTATTCTCTGATAAGTGGCAAAATGGTTATTAACCACTGCTACACCAACTTAAACTGTATCTCATTTAAAAGCAAATGCCCATGCATTCGAGCACAATTAGGAAGAGGCAAGATTTACAGCTCTGTGGCAATGATATGGGCGGCAAAAACAAACATAGACAAAATGGAAAAGTCCCGTGGATCAAGATTCCAAATCACAAGAGTGGAATAGGGGACGTTCTCCACAGTACTTGGTAGCTTTCTGCTGACTATGATCATGTTATTGCCCAGTAACCAATCAGTTAGACTCCAGGTCCTTACTGAGTTACCACTTCATCTTTCAGAATCTTTTCGAATGTTGTCCTTTACTCAGAGAGAGAGGTTGTTTCCTAGTTAACTTCTCCATCACTGTGAGGACTTTTTCCCCTGCCCCACGGCAGAGATGCGTCTTTGGTGTAGGTTTCTTTAGAGGCTCTCCTTTGACAACTAGTAGGTTTTTCTTTTTCAGGCTAAAGAGAGCTGTCTTTTGCTGCAGACTTCTTGGCAGTCTGTTTTCAAATGCCTCACTCACAGGTCTGTAGCAAACTGGAAGCAAAACCCAAAGCTGTTGCCAGGCAACTTTCAGCCCAAGGCTCTTTCCACAGGCTGAACCAACAAAAGTGTCAAATCCACCTTACTTCTCATCACACTGCTTCAAGCAGTATGTACAATGAATAAACCTACTGCTGCTTCTTGTTGTGTAAGGAGAGCTGGAGAAAGACAGGGTAAGGGGCGGTATGGTGGCTCAGTGGTTAGCACAGCTGCTTCACACCACCAGGGATGCGAGTTCAATTCTAGCCTCGGGCGACTGTCTGTGTGGAATTTGCACATTCTCCCTGTGTCTGCGTGGGTTTCCTCCCACAGTCCAAAGGTGTGCATGTTAGGTGAATTGGCTAAGCTAAATTGCCCATAGTGTTGTCAGGGATGTGTGGGTTAAGTTCATTAGTCAGGGGTAAATGTAGAGTAGTAGGGTAATGGAATGTATCTGTGTGGGTTACTCTGCATAGAATTGGTGTGGACTTGTTGTGCCAAATGGCCTGTTTCCACATTGTAGGGTCTCTATGATTCTAGACCCCAAGTCCTGGTAACTCACCAGAGAAGGGGAGCTGACTGGGGCTGAGCTATGGAGCTCCCACAAGCTCACAATGATCCCCTATTTGTCTCTGGCAACATGCACTCTGAGGTTATTACAAAGTCCCAGGACACCAGTTTTGTTTGTACTATGCTTTTATTGAACAGGTTGTAAGATGACTCCTTACATTGAGTGCCTCCCGGCAGAGGTCATATGACTAGGAACCACATTAATGTGATCTCCACCCTTAAAAACCCTTCAAAAGAAATCAAATTTGCTTGCACTACCATTTACACTATGAGTTACCCAAATTATGCACTATGCAAACTGTTCACATGTATTTTCAAAATTGTTTGTTATTCTAGTTAGCCCCTCTTTTATCAGTCAAAAGGCTTTATTTTTTCTCCCGCTTCTGCTATTTGGAATAATTTGTTGTGGTTTTGCTTCAAAATCATCTGAGCTGAACCTGCAGATTTTCTCTGTTGTCTTTGACCCCTTTCCTTTAGTTATATTAGTTGTGTCCAGAAAGGCAATCCTTTTGATTTTCTTGACTACAGCATCAAGGTTGCTTTGTTTCTCTGTCACATCGTTTATTTAACTATTCATCGGATAAATTGACCTGGTAGCAATAAATCTCGACTGGCATATTTGGGATTACTGGTCCAATTTTTTGACTAGCTTCTGCTGAAATGATTGGCTCTAGTTTTGTCTGGAATTCCAGATCATCAGTCTTGTAATTGTGTTGGGCTCGGAGACTAATTTGTCCTCTTGTGGTAAACTTCATTCCTTCACAGGGCCTCAGCTTCACCTTGCAGAGTTTCATTCTGGCTTGACATCTGGTGTAATTTTACACAGGTCTGTGAAGCTCATAATGTGTGGGACGCAACTTTGTCTCTCTGGCAATTCATTTCTTTTGTTCTACTATCCTCCAATGCAATTGTTACAAACCAATTTTCTGACATCAAATTTGAAGTTGCTAACCTGCTTTAAGGTATATATTGAATTGTCCAAAATTGTTGTCTGACATTTCTATAATATCAATACTTGATTTGTCAGAATCTCTGGAGTAATCATCTTGATAGGCTTTACAGCTTTTGTTTACCTTCTTTGCAGTTCTGTGCAAAGTGATTTAGCTTCTTGCAGTTAAAATGCTGTTTTTCCTCATGTTGGACATTTGCTTTTGTTGAATGACCCTCACAAATAGCCACAACATATCTGTTAACCTTGATCTTTTATGCTGACCTTTTCACAGATAATTCTTGTTGCTTTCCATATTTTTGTACTTGAAAGGTTTAGATTGCTTTTCAAGATTGTGAATAGATCTGCACTGCTTATCAATGTAGGGCACAGAATTGGACTGTTTTTACACATAATGGACAAGCTCATCTATTTTCATATATGTGTGTTAGCTGTTGATCACAAGCTCAGAGCTTTTGCATATGCTTATGTGTTCTTTGACAGCCCTACTCTCTTCTCTTAACAGCCATGCTGTTATTGCAGGATCACTTGGTCTAAAATAATTCTACCTTTAATACAATCACCTTTCAGGTGCCTGAATTCACAGGATTCTGTGAGCTATGTTAATGCAGTCACCTATCTATCAATCTGCTCTTTTTCGCCTTGCACTGTAAATTTGAACACACATTTTTGTGCTATATTCAATTCAGTTTCAAAACTTGCCTTCAAGGCTTTTGAAATTTCTGCGCCGAGCTCTTGTGGTTCTTTCTTAACCTCGTGCTGCATGGTTTTGCAACCTCTGGCTGTTCTGATCTCCAGTCTGTCCGTCAATACAGATGATCAGTTTTTTCAGGCTAACGAAATAACGCTGCCCACCACAATGAGAGTTTGCAAAATTCTAATGCAGTGTAAGCATATGTGTCACTCGTGGAAATAATAGGCAACAAAATGTAACCTTGTAATCAGAGTTTAGTGACTGCCATTTGGGTTGCTTCTACTGCGACTAATAAGGTACTCTAATCTATAGAAAACTACACTGAAATACTGCTGCTTTTTGACAAATCTATTCAATAATCAGAACTCTTTTTTTCATTCGCCACTTTGACATCGTAGGAACTGCACATACAGACATGGGAAGTGTGCCCTCTGCAGTTGCCATGTCACCAAACACAGCCAGGAAACTATGGGTTGTACTAATTTGTATGGAATTGGAACTAGGATTTTGGAATTTAGTGAAATTCTTGGAATTAGTCCATCATATATTACATCTATTATTGACACAAGTGCAATCTCTTCCAAGGCTGACTGGCAATAATGAATTTTAACACATCTGGACATGAATTTCCAGATTTGTGCATTCAGCTTGGAATTTTTAGGATTCTTGTCTGAATGATAAACCAATATCGTCAAATTTATTCCTCAACTCTGTTTCCATAAGACCATAAGACCATAAGACATAGGAGTGGAAGTAAGGCCATTCGGCCCATCGAGTCCACTCCGCCATTCAATCATGGCTGATGCGCATTTCAGCTCCACTTACCAGCGTTCACCCCGTAGCCCTTAATTCCTCTAGACAACAAGAATCTATCCTCCACTTACCAGCGTTCACCCCGTAGCCCTTAATTCCTCTAGACAACAAGAATCTATCATTCTTGGCCTTGAAGACATTTAGTGTCCCGGCTTCCACTGCACTCCGTGGCAATGAATTCCACAGGCCCACCACTCTCTGGCTGAAGAAATGTCTCCGCATTTCTGTTCTGAAATGACCCCCTCTAATTCTAAGGCTGTGTCCACGGGTCCTAGTCTCCTCGTCTAACGGAAACAATTTCCTAGCATCCACCTTTTCCAAGCCATGTATTATTTTGTACGTCTCTATTAAGTCTCCCCTTAATCTTCTAAACTCCAACGAATACAATCCCAGTATCCTCAGCCGTTCCTCATATGTTAGACCTGTCATTCCAGGGATCATCCGTGTGAATCTCCGCTGGACACGTTCCAGTGCCAGTATGTCCTTCCTGAGGTGTGGGGACCAAAACTGGACACAGTACTCCAAATGGGGCCTAACCAGAGCTTTATAAAGTCTTAGTAGTACATCTCTGCTTTTATATTCCAACCCTCTTGAGATAAGAGACAACATTGCATTCGCTTTCTTAATCACAGACTCAACCTGCATGTTTACCTTTAGAGAATCCTCGACTAGCACTCCCAGATCCCTCTGTACTTTGGCTTTATGAATTTTCTCACCATCTCTGTTTTTATATTCCAACCCTCTTGAGATAAGAGACAACATTGCATTCGCTTTCTTAATCACGGGCTCAACCTGCATGTTTACCTTTAGAGAATCCTGGACTAGCACTCCCAGATCCCTTTGTGCTTTGGCTTTATTAATTTTCTCACCATTTAGAAAGTAGTCTATGTTTTTATTCTTTTTGCCAAAGTGCAAGACCTCGCACTTGCTCATGTTAAATTCCATCAGCCATTTCCTGGACCACTCTCCCCACCTGTCTAGATCCTTCTGTAGCCTCCCCACTTCCTCAGTACTACCTGCCTGTGCACCTAACTTCGTATCATCGGCAAACTTTGCTAGAATTCCCCCGGTTCCCTCATCCAAATCATTAATATATATTGCGAACAGCTGTGGCCCCAGCACCGAACCCTGCGGGGCACCGCTCGTCACCGGCTGCCATTCTGATAAAGGACCTTTTATCCCACCTCTCTGCCTTCTGTTAGACAGCCAATCCTCAGTCCATCCCAGCAGCTCACCTCGAACACCATGGGCCCTCACCTTGCTCAGCAGCCTCCCGTGTGGCACCTTATCAAAGGCCTTTTGAAAGTCTAGATAGACCCCATCCACTGGGTTTCCCTGGTCTAACCTACTTGTTACCTCTTCAAAAAATTCCAACAGGTTTGTCAGGCATGACCTCCCTTTACTAAATCCATGTTGACTTGTTCTAATCAGACTCTGCTCTTCCAAGAATTTAGAAACCTCATCCTTAATGATAGATTCTAGTATTTTACAAGCAACCGAGGTTAAGCTGATTGGCCTATAATTTTCCATCTTTTGCCTTGATCCTTTCTTGAACAAGGGGGTTACAACAGCCATCTTCCAATTATCCGGGACCTTTCCTGACTCCAGTGACTCTTGAAAGATCTCAACCAATGCCTCTGCTATTTCCTCAGCCACCTCTCTCAGAAGTCTAGGGTGTATCCCATCGGGGCCAGGAGATTTATCAATTTTAAGACTTTTTAACTTTTCTAGCACTATCTCTTTCGTAATGGCAACCATATTCAACTCAGCCCCGTGACACCCTTTAATTTTTGGGATATTACTCATGTCTTCCACTGTGAAAACTTATGCAAAGTACTTGTTAAGTTCTCCTGCTATTTCCTTATCTCCCATCACTCGGCTTCCTGCATCAGTTTGAAGTGGCCCAATGTCTACTTTTGCCTGTCGTTTGTTTCTTATGTACTGAAAGAAACTTTTACTATTATTTCTAATATTACTGGCTAGCCTACCTTCATATTTGATCCTCTCCTTTCTTATTACACTCTTTGTTATCCTCTGTTTGCTTTTGTATCCTTCCCAATCTTCTGATTTCCCACTGTTCTTTGCCACTTTATAGGATCTCTCTTTTTCTTTAATACATTTCCTGACTTCCTTTGTCAGCCAAGGTTGTCTAATCCCTTCCCGGTTAATCTTTCTTTTCTTGGGAATGAATCTCTGTACAGTGTCCTCAATTATACCTATAAACTCCTGCCATTTTTGCTCTACTGTCTTCCCGGTTAGCCTCTGCTTCCAGTCTATTTTAGTCAGTTCCTCTCTCATGCTCTCATAATTACCTTTATTCAACTGTAACACCATTACATCCGATTTTGCCTTCTCCCTTTCAAACTGCAGACTGAACTCTATCATATTATGGTCGCTACTTCCTAAGGGTTCCCTTACTTTTAAGATCTTTTATAGAGTCTGGTTCATTGCAAAGCACTAGGTCCAGAATAGCCTGCTCTCTTGTGGGCTCCATGACAAGCTGTTCCAAAAAGCCATCCTGTAAGCATTCCATGAATTCCCTTTCTTTAGATCCACTAGCAACATTATTTACCCAGTCCACCTACATATTGAAGTCTCCCATGATCAATGTAACCTTGCCTTTCTGATATGCCTTCTCTATTTCCCGGTACATGTTGCGTCCCTGGTCCTGACCACTGTTAGGAGGTCTATACGCAACTCCAATTATGTTTTATTTGCCTTTGTGGTTCCTCAATTCCACCCACACAGACTCCACATCATCCGACGCTATGTCATTCAATACCATAGATTTAATTTTGTTCTTAACTAACAAGGCAACCCCACCCCCTCTGCCCACCTCTCTGTCTTTTCGATAAGTTGAAAAACCATGGAGGTTTAACTGCCAGTCCTGACCCCCCTGTAACCAAGTCTCTGTGATGCCTACTACATCATAATCATTCACTATTATCTGTGCCATTAGTTCATCGGCTTTGTTATGAATGCTACGAGCATTCAGGTAAAGTGCCTTAATGCTAACTTCCTTATCATTATTTGTTTGTTTCCCTATGCATTCTAGTCTGCTTGAGGATGTCTTCTCCTATGATGATGTAAAATAAAACTACACAGAGTCTAAAACTTAAGGGTTGATGTTTTTGACTTTAACTATGGCTTAACTTTCCAGTTGCAGCCACACACTAAAGTGCTTAACAAAACTTTTCCCTCTTTAGGTTTTTTGTACTACGAAGACATCAATAATGCTGTAACAAGATCAGAGGCAGAAGCTGTAGCTCAAATTATAGAAACCACCATCCATAACTACAGACCTGATGTCAATGTGACTTTAACTGGAGGGTTTAGAAGGTAAGTAATATGGAGACATGTTAACAAGTCCTAATCATATTATTTTTCTGTGTGATTCTGTTATGAACTTTATTTCTTTGCAACTGCAAAGTTACCTGAGCAATTTGATAGACTGATGTTGCATACATTAGTTTGTGAATCATAACTTTGATTGCTCAGATTTTACTGGATAGCGACTTGCTATCAGTTCATATTGTTTTGAAATGATATTTGATTGCCAGTTTAAGGACTGGGTATCTTGTTTTCAGCTAATCACTGATTTTCAATGTTCGGTTGTATGTTGCTTATAAGTGGGGTTGCTTTTCAAAGGCAAGCAATAGCTGAACACTAGACAGAGTATTAATTATGTAGCAATGCTGGATTTTATATATTGTAAATATTTGTTTCAAATATTACCATCCATGCAAAACACAACTAAATTATTTCCACTAATGCATTAGAAATCAATTGCTCTTGTAAAATTTACTGTATAGAACAAGATCACATTTCACATTGTGTAGGAGGAAAATGTATTCACACTTTTAGATAATGTCCTGACACCAATTAAAATGTATCCATATTCAAGTTTTTTAAAACTTTATGAAATAAATAATTCTGTTTATCTGTGTAATTTTGAGCCTATTTCATGGGATTGCACTAATATTTTGATACTTTTGTGGGCTTAGCTTTTTTTTTGATGAACAAAATTTGCCATGGTTGTTGATCTAAGAAATCGGATATGCTGAATTCTTCAATGTGAATAATGCAACACTTAAGAGTCTGAGAAACTCAGTATTGAATCTTATGTTGCTAGTTTATATCTTTGTAAATTATTGAAAAGATGTATGCGAACCAACACAGTTTTGATTCAGCATTGAGCAGTATCATTATGTAAACTGACCAAGGCATTATTATTTAATGCATGTTATTGAATTTTTCACTATTAATTATAGGTAATACAATGCTATAACTCTTAAGCAATGTAGTGAGAGAACCAACAATTGAAGCTGTTGCAGTGTTAAGCAAACATTCTAGGTACCCTGCCAGGAATGGTGCCTTGCCAAAGGGAATTATTAACTGACAGCATTGAGTTAAATAACTTATTTCCGCCATTTGCTTGTGAGAACACTGAAGACCTATGCCATTTATGTATGCTCAAGAGCAGTCAGAAAACTCACTTTCCCACTGCTGCCATTTTTAATGTATTGAAACTATTATGACAAGCTGAATAGAAGTTCCAACTTTATGTTTACTTTCATGACTTACAAACCTCATCCTCTTCTCTCCCCAAGGGCAGTATTCCCACCCCTAGGCTTATTCTAGAAAAGAAAATCATTCCTTTGGGAGAAGATGAGGCAAATAAAGACTGATGACTTATTTTAGCTCACAAACTTTGTACATAACCTCAGTTATTTTGTTACATTGGGTGGAATCTTACCTTTTGTGGTATAGTTTGACCATTGGCGAGAGAAGTGAAAAAATCAGGAAAGAGTGAAAAAAATTAGATGTTAATGTTGAGGTTTAGCAGCTCCTCAACACTTTAATGTAACTTTAGCATCATGCCCTTGAATGGTGTCTCACTTATTTCCATGCGGTTGCATCTCATTAAATCCCTAATGCACTTTATTGATATCCACAGAGTGGAGAAGATCATCGACATTTTTCCAAGACTGTTAGGCATTTCCCTACATTGTTGAGTCTCCGTTGACCTGGGTGGTAGCAAACTGGCAGGGTTCGATGTCTTGGCATCCTCTGCTGGTGGGGGCGATTCCAACTGTGCTGGGCATCTTCGACTGCCAGTCCTTGATTAGGGGCAGAACAGCCTTTTAAACATAGCGTCGGCACCAGGAATCCTGGGATATCCTGGTAGTGGTGAGTACTATTCATATGCAGCCCACTTGCAGTGGTAAACATAGCAATTGGGAAAAAAACGAATCACAAAAGGACCCACATCAGTCTCCTTGATTCAGTCGTAGAATCATAAAACCCCTACAGTGACGAAAGAGACTATTCGGGCCATCAGGTTTGCACCAACCTTCCGACAAGCATCCCATTCAAATCCAGCCCGCCACCCTATACAGTAACCCTGCATTTCTCATGGCTGATCCATCTAGTCTACACATCCCTAGACACTATGCAATTTAGCATGACCAATCCACCTAACATTTTTGGACTGCAGTAGGCAACTGGAGCACCTGGAGGAAACCCACAAAGATATAGAAAAACGTGCAAACTTCACACAGTCACCCAAGGCTGGAATTGAACCCTGGGCCCCTGGTGTTGTGAGGCAGTAATGCTAACCACTGAGCCATCATGCTGCCAAAGAGTGAAAGGGGCCTGATGTGTGGTTGTCAGAGGCTGACAATGGATTTAGCTTATTAATGAATCAATTAACATCCATTGGCTCCTACCCAATAATTCAGTAGTACCTGAGGAATGAATAGTGTCCTCATGGCCTGTTGAATTTACTGTCCTATTTCTAGAGGTGTCCATTATGATCAGGCAATCTGCTGAAAATCACATCTGTATACCCTTGCTTGCAAATCCCCCATCCCACCCACAAGCCCCACTCTGCATTCCATCTTCACTCACCTTCTGAAGGGCCCTTCTATTTTGCCTTCTCCATAGAACTGAGGGGCTTCCTCACTGTGCATTGAA
>NC_057731.1:17959238-17978188 GCF_004010195.1 Chiloscyllium plagiosum
ACGATAGAATGCAGGTCATCAGTTCTAGGGCATTGTCAGCCTTTAATTATAATAATTTCCCCAGTACTCATTCCTCAGTGATTGCAACAGTTTAAATGACCGACCACTTGTCTTTCCCCTGCCCTTGCAATTGATCTCCCTTACAAACGATCCACTACATGCAGTCCCTGCCCCATCCAATCTCCAGAGATTCCCTAATGTTTCGTAATGTCTCAGTGTATGACTGGCAGCACACACTAGCTCTGTAATGCTGCTGGTACTGGAGAGCTGCCAGCCTCTGATTAGCTGCCAACTCTTGGAGCAAGATTTCCACTCGACTGGAGCTTTGATCATGTGGGAAGCCTGATGTTGCCTAGTTGAATGTCAATAACATCAGCCCATTCCTGGGGAGAAACAAAATGGGGCTCCCACCATTTCCCCACTGGTGGCATGGGTGAGGTGTGGGGGGATTGTGGTTGAGGTGTAGCTGGTATTGGTAGACAGACTCTCAATGAACAGAATAAGGTTCTACCCCTGCATTCAAGGCCAATGTTGGACATGGACAAGAGGCTTGCCAAGAGATGTAGCAATGCTTCACTCATAAATGATTAATTAGCCTTACTTTTCAAAGAATCATAAGTAACCCAGAAAGAGTCTTAAAATACCTTCTGTGACATTTCTCACAACATCTCCTTAAATATCATTAATATCTATAAATTGTTGCTTTTTCCACACCAAGTTCGAAAATGAGTGTTCATGAGATAAGTTACTAGGAGGCCATTAAAATAATAAATTACTATAATTCTCTGAAAATTTCTCAATGGACTACAGTGGAAACTGTCACTTGTGCCAGGGTCATAATTTCTGTTCATTGTTACAAAGTGAACAAAAGAGTACTCCAGGATGGAACTCCCATCTGTTGAAACTTCCAATGTTTAATGATAAAGTGGCTTGTTGAAGCCAGGCCACTATTGTGGAGAACCATAAGAAGATGGCTCTTATTAGTGATTGGAGATCACTGCAGTACCTCGAGGTCTCCAGGAAGAATGCCACCTGTTAAACTGGCCTCTGCCATCCTGCAGATTAAATGGAAAATCCCAATTGGCTTTCATAACAAATCTTAAAGGGCTGTTGATCATTATGAGGCTGCATTTACACTACTACTCCCTCCCCCACATCTGGGATATGGCTGTGGGATGCCTATTGTAGTGCCGATTGTAACAAGGTCAGCCAAGTGGACCTCATAAAATATGAGTTCCCTGATTAGGGCTTTTAATCTTGTCCAATCAGGGAGCACTGGCTGACTGATACAAAGCGGACTATCAGACATTCTGACACATTGAGAGCTGACTCTAAAGGATCTGGATCAGTTGAGTTGGACGGTATCCAATAGAGTGCACACCCTGGAAAGTGCATCTATATCTGGTTTGGAACAGTTAAGTTGCTTAGCAACATTCAAACTGGAACTAATCAAAATAAACTCCTGGTTAAATGGTCATCCAGTTCTAATGGAGGTTAATACTGGTGTGGCTGATTCTGAGCTCGCAGAACAAGTCTTTTACAGAATTTGCTCTGGGCTCGAACATTTATGCAAGACCTCAACTAGACTAAAAACCTACACCAGGGAACCTATACCCCTACAGATTAAGGGTAGAGCGTCAGTTCCAGTCTCATATGAGAAGCAGCTGGTTCAGTTACTACTGAAGGTTCGGGCCCAAGCCTGATGGGGCGAAATTAGTTGAGATTGACTCAATATTTTTCAATTAAAATGGCTGCCTGAATAAAGTCCTAATTAAATACTTTGAAGTTTTTCAGAAAGGTCTAGGTACTATTAAAGGAGCAAAGGCCACCTTGCATGTTGACCAGGAAACAATTCTATGATTCTGCAGTGCCATTTGCCTTAATCAGAAGTCTGGAAAACAAGGGATTCATCAAACCAATGCAGTTTGTGGAATGGGAAGCACCAGTCTTACTGATTGTGAAGTCTGAGGGGTCAGTTCGCCTTGTGGGGAATTTAAACAAGCAAGTAAGTATTTTTCACAGCTGGATAATTAACCAATCCCTCACATAGAAGATTTAAGCGCAAAGCTGCAGGGGAAGTGGGGTGGGTGGATGCCAGAAGGGTTGGGGCTGTCCTTCACAAAGTTGGATATGATAAGATTCCCAGAAGTATGCTATAATTAATACTCTCAAGGGTTTGTACCAATATACAAGACTGCCACTTGGGATATTGTCAGCCTATGCAATGTTTCAGTGGATGGCGGAGAACATGAACAAGGTTTACCCCAGGTCATTATTTATCCAGATGATGTGCTAATAACAGGGAAGACCAATAAGGAGTACTTAGAGAACTTGGACATAGTCGTTAAACGGTTCTCCCAGGCAGGCATATACCTGAAGAAAGGGTGTGTGTTCCAAGTACTCTAAGTGACCTACCTGAGCTGCAGAATCGACAAGACCCAGTTACACCATTTGGAAGATAAGATGAAGGTGATCAAAGGTGCCCTGGCTCCCATATCTGTACCAAAGCTTACGTCTTTCCTTGGGCTGGTGAATTATTATGGAAAGTTCGTACATAACCTGGCCTCCATCCTGGCACCTTTGCATCAACTCTTAAACAAGAGTCAGCGTTGGAAATGATTATGTAGCTTTCAGGGAAGTGAAGAAACAGCTGTCATCTTCTATGGTGTTGGCACACCATGATTCCAAGCAAGATATGATATTGACGTGTGATGCTTCCCCTTATGGCATTGGGGTAGTATTAACTCATAGGTTGCCCAATGGAAAGGAATGCTCAATAGCATATGCATCCAGGACTTCAGATAAGGCAGAGTATAAATACACTCAGATCGAGAATGAAAATTTGGTGGTCAGGAAGTTCCACTAATACCTTTAAAGACATACATTTGTAATAATGGTGGACCACAAACCCTTGCTCGGTTTATTTTAAAAGGACAAGAAACTGTTGTCCATAACTTCAGGTGAAATTCAGCGGTAGGCTCGAATAGTAGTGCTTACAATTACAAGTTGGAACAACATCCGGGTAGCAAATACCAAATGCAGATTCGTTGAGCCACCTCCTGTTGGCAGATATACCACTAGTACTACCGCCACTCAAAGGGTCCGTAATGGTTTTGAATTTTCTGGACACATTTACACTCAGAGCCGACAAAATCAGACTTTTGACACTAAAGGCTCCTGTCCTGGCAAAACTGAAATGCCTGGTGGGGGTAGGGGAAACCAAAGAGTCATCACAACCAGAATTGAAACCATGATTTGGAGATGCCGGTTTTGGACTGGGTTAAAAAAATCACACAACACCAGGTTATAGTCCAACAGGTTTATTTGGAAGCACTAGCTTTCGATGCATTGCTCCTTCATCAGGTGGTTGTGGAGGATAAGATTGTAAGACACAGAATTTATAGCAAAAGTTTATAGTGTGATGTAACTGAAATTATACATTGAAAAAAACCTGGATTGTTAGCTGAGTCTCTCATCTTTTAGAATGAGCATATGGGTTTCAGTTCTTTCTTATGTAAATTGCAGAATATTTAAAACTTACATTCTCAAGTGAATGTAACTTTTAAATGTTCTGCGATTTACATATAAAAGAATCGAAACCAACATGCTCATTCTAAGAGATGAGAGGCTTAAGCAATTCAGGTGTTTTTCAATATATAATTGAAAACTTTTGCTATAAATTCTGTGTCTTACAATCTTATCCTCCACAACCACCTGATGAAGGAGCAGCGCATCGAAAGCTAGTACTTCCAAATAAACCTGTTGGACTATAATCTGGAGCTGTGTGATTTTTAACTTAGAACTGAAACCTGTTCGGACCTGGATAGACTGGATCACTGTAGAGGATGGCATATTATTGTGGGGAAAAAGAGTGATTATCCTAAGCAAAGATAGCCAGCAGATACTGGTGAAACTCCGAAAGGGTCATCCAGGGGTTTCCAAAATGAAGATGTTGGCAAGAAGTTATGTCTGGTGGCTAGGATTAGATATAGAGACAGCTGTATTGGTGGGGAGTGCCCAGAGTGCCCACAAGGACAATAATTACTGCCAGCAGCTCTTCCACATTCGTGAGAAGAGAGTCATAGAGATATACGGCACAGAAACAGACTCTTTGGTCCAACTCTTCCATGCCGACTAGATATCCTAATCTAATCTAGTCCCATTTGCCAGCACTTGGCCCATATCCCTCTAAACCCTTCATATTCATATACCCATCCAGATGCCTTTTAAATGTTGTAATTGTACCAGCCTCCACAACTTCCTCTGACAGCTCATTCCATACACGCACCACCATCTGTGTGAAGAAGTTACCCCTTAGTTCCCTTTTATATCTTTCCCCTCTTACCCCCTAGACATCTGCCGTCTAGTTCTGGACTCCCCCACCCCAGGGAAAAGAATTTGTCTATTTATCCTACCATACCCATCATGATTTTATAAACCTCTATAAGGTCACCCCTCAGCCTCCAACACTCCAGGGGAAAACAGCCCCAGCCTGTTCAACCTCTCCCTATAGCACAAACCCTCCAACCTGGCAACATCCTTGTGACTCTTTTCTGAACTCCTTCAAATTTCACAACATCATTCCAATAGGAAGAGACCAGAACTGCATGCAATATTCAAAAAGTGGCCTCACCAATGTCCTGTACAACCTCAACATGACCTCCCAATGCCTATACTCAATGCTCTGATCAATAAAGGAAAGCATACCAAACGCCTTCTTCACTATTCAATCTACCTGTGACTCAACTTTCAAGGAGCTATGAACCTGCACTCCAAGGTCTCTTTGTTCAACAACACTCCCTAGGACCTTACCATTAAGTGTATAAGTCCTGCTCTGATTTGCTTTTCCAAAATGCAGCACTTTACATTATTCTAAATTAATTTCCAGCTGCCACACCTCAGCCTATTGGCCCATTTAATCAAGATCCGTTGTATTCTGAGGTAGCCTTCTTCACTGTCCACTACACCTCCAATTTTGGTGTCATCTGCAGACTTACTAATGAAACCTCCTATGCTCACATCCAAATTATTTATATAAATGATGAAAAGCAGTGGATCCAGCACCAATCTAGTTTGTGAGACATGATTTCCCATGCACAAAGCCACGCTGGCTATCCCTAATCAATTCTTGCCTTTCCAAATTCATGTAAATCCTGTCTTTCAGGATTCCCTCCAAAAACCTGCCCACCACCGACATCAGGCTCACTGGTCTATAGTTCCCTGGCTTGTCCTTACCACCTTCCTTAAATAGTGGCACCATGTTAGCCAATCTCCAGTCTTCCGGCACCTCACCTGTGACTATCAATGATACAAATATTTCAGAGAGGGGCCCAGTAATCACTTCCCTACCATCCCACAGAGTTCTAGGGTACACCTGATCAGGTCCTCGGGATTTATCCGCTTTTATGCATTTCAAGATATCCAGCATCTCCTCCAATGTAATATGGGCATTTTTAAAGATGTCACCATCTATTTCCCCACATTCTATATCTTCCATGTCCTTCTCCACAATAAACAATGATGTAAACTCCTTGTTTAGTATCTCCGCCATCTCCTACGGCTGCACACATAGGCTGCCTTCCTGATCTTTGAGGTGTTCTATTCTCTCCCTAGTTACCCTTTTATCCTTAATGTATGTATAAAATCCCTTTGGATTCTCCTTAACCCTATTTGCCAAAGCTATCTCATTTCCCCTTTTGCCCTCCTGATTTCCCTCTTAAGTATACTCCGACTGCCTTTATACTCTTCTAAGGATTCACTCGATCTATCGTGTCCATACCTGACATATGCTTCCTTCTTTTTCTCAACCAAAACCTCAATTTCTCTAGTCATCCAGCATTCCCTAAAACTACCAGCCTTTCCTTTCAGTCTAACAGGAATATACTGTCTCCGGACTCTCATTATCTCATTTCTGAAGGCTTCCCATTTTCCAGCCATCCCTTTACCTGAGAATGTCTGACCCAAGTCAGCGTTTGAAAGTTATTGCATAATACCATCAAAATTACCATCCTCCAATTTAGAACTTCAACTTTTAGATCCGGTCTATCCTTTTCCATCACTATTTTAAAACTAATAGAATTATGGTCGCTGGCCCAAAGTGCTTCCCCACTGAAACCTTAATCACCTGCCCTGTCTTATTTCCCAAGAGTAAGTCATGCTTTACACCTCTAGTCAGTACATGCACATACTGAATCAGACAATGTTCTTGTACACACTTAACAAATTCCTTGCCATCTAAACCCTTAACACTATGGTAGTTCCTGTCTATGTTTGGAAAGTTAAAATCCCCCACCATAACCACCTTATTATTCTTATAGATAACTGAGATCCCTTACAAATTTGTTTCTCAATTTCCCTCTGACTATTAGGAGGTCTATAATACAGTCTAAGTAAGGTGATCATCCCTTTCTTATTTCTCAGTTCCACCCAAATTACTTCCCTGGATGTATTTCCGGGAATATCCTCCCTCAGTAAAGCTGTAACGTCCTTCCCATAGCATTTGTATCCTGGAACATTATGCTGCCAGTCATAGAGATGTACAGCATGGAAACAGACCCTTCGGTCCAACCTGTCCATGCCGCCCAGATATCCCAACCTAATCTAGTCCCACCTGCCAGGACCTGGCCCATATCCATCCTGTCCATCTCTGAACCACATTTCTGGAATTGCTATGATATTCCAGTCCCATATTCCTAACCATGCCCTGATTTCATCTGCCTTCCCTGTTAGACCTCGTGCATTGAAATAAATGGCAGTTTAAATTATCAGTCCTACCTTGTTCTCTGCTTTATCCCTGCCTACCCTGACTGTTTGATTGGCTCCTTTTTCCAACCGTACCAGTCTCAGATTGATCTCTCTCCTCACTATCACCCTGGGTCCCAACCCCTCCACTTTACTAGTTTAAATCCTCCCGAGCAGCTCTAGCAAATTTCCCTGCCAGTATAATCGACCCCTTCCAATTCCGGTGCAATTCCTCCTTCTTATACAGGTCATTTCTATCCCCGGAGAGATTTCAAAAATCCAGACGTGTGAACCCTTCTCCCCTGCACCAGCTCCTCAGCCATGCTTTCATCTGCTCTATCCTCCTATTCCTACCCTCACTAGCTCGTAGCACCAGGAGTAATCCAGACATTACTACTGTCAAGGACCTCCTTTTTAAATTCCTGTCTAACTATCTATATTCTCCCTTCAGAATCTCAACCTTTTCCCTTCCTATGTCGTTAGTTTCAATGTGTACAATAATCTCCTGGTGGTCCCTCTCCTCTCTGAGAATATTCTGCGCCCTCTCTGAGACATCCCTGATCCTGGCACCAGGGAGGCACCACACCATTCTGATTTTTTGTTGCCGGCCGCAGAAACGTCTGTCTATGCCTCTGACGAGAGAGTCCCCTATCACAATTGATTGCTTGGAACCCGACAAACCCCTCATTACATGAGAGCCTGTCTGGAAACCAGAAACTTGGCTGATCGTACTACATTCCCCCGAGAGTCCATCACCCCCTTCATTTTCCAAAACAGCATGCTTGTTTGAAATGGGGATAGCCACAAGAGACTCCCGCACTACCTGCCTACCCCCCTCCTACCTTTCCTGGAGTTAACCCATCTACCTGACTGTATTTGCGGCTTTTCTCTCTTCCTATAACTGCCATCCATCACACCTCCTTGCTCTTGTAAATTCTTTATTGGCTCTAACTGTCGCTCCAACCGATCCATGCGATATTATAGGATTCACAACAAAAGACACTTCCTGCAGACATAGCCAACAGTAATATGGAAACTCTCCATAAACTCCCACATCCGACAGGAAGAGCATATCACTCTTCTAAAGGCCATCTTTGCTCCTTCACAATCTACAGACCCAGAAAATAGCATCGTCTTTTTGCTCTAAAAACAGTGCTCCAGGCTAACTTAGTACTTATGGTTTATGGTTTTTTTAAAATTTAATCAAGGGACAGATCTCAATAAAACATATAATCAAGAAAGAACCCACTGTACTCACTACTGTAGACCTACAGTAAGGTTACACTTAAAAACTGTGCACTTACCTGTTCCTGTGCTATGAGCTCTCCCACACAGGTTCCTCCAAGGTCAGCTGTGAATGTTGCTGTTTGATAATTTTTCCTAGACACACTCCATTGTCTGGAGATACATGAATGCCTGGCAAATCCTGGACTTGGTTACATGTTGACTGTGCATGTATTTTCATAGGCTCAATGTTCTTTGTCATTCTGGAAACCCACTCAAAGAGACTGGCTTTGTATGGAGTTCATTCATCAAACATGGGGACAACAATAGAAAGCTGTGTGTATCTTTTGCAGTACTCAGACTCCCAGACATGTTGCTTACAGATAATGAACCATTGTTTACTGGCAGGGAATTTGAGTATTTCCTGCAATCCAATGGGATTTATCATATAAGGACAGTTCCATACATCCATCATCCAATGGCCTGGCAGAAAGCGCAGTCCAAATGTTGAAGGCAGGTTCAAAGAAGTAGCCTACAGCTTTGCTGGAGACCAAACTGTCTCAGTTCCTATTTGATTTTGGTGCCATTCCCCAGGATGGCACCAGCAGAGTTGCTAATGGGGAGAATATTCCACGCTAGGTTAAATTTGATCTTCCCTAACCTGGAGTGGAGAAGGGTAAACAGTGAAGGATGGATTGCACCTGAATTGTAAGGGGACTGATATAGTGGCAGGGAGATTTGCTAGAGCTGCTCGGGAGCATTTAAACTAGTAAAGTAGAGGGATAGGACACAGGCAAATAGTGCCAAATGCCAGACTCTGTGAAGTGAGATCGTTCATTACAGGGAATGATGTTTGGTGTAGGAATCACAGAAATGACCTTCCACGTGTAAGAGATACAGTCGCTGCAAGGTCAGATAGTGACATATAAAGTTCGAATAGGCGTGATGATCCTGAACAAGCATGTGGACCATATGAAAGCCACAAACATGCAAACGGTGTTTGAGTAAAATGTGCCGTGCTCCTTGGAACAATTGGAAAGACGTTAGAAGCTGTGTGTTCTTCCTCTCCATCAAGCATTGATAAGACCCCTGAATTTGAAATGGATATAGCGGATCTCACTGCATCGATGCCTTTGCCATTGGAAGAAGAGGATGAATTTCTCCCAAGACACTCTGGATGCCTGAAGCGAACTCCCGTGTGTTACACACCACCCGTGTTTGGATGCTGAGTCAGAGGAAGCTGACCCGGTGTTAAAACATCGCAGGAGGTTCTTTGAGAAAAATGACTGGCCTATGTCTTTGGATGTAGAGGAGGACAGATGTAGTGATAATAATGAAGTCAGTCAGGTGGATCTCATAGAAAATGAGTTCCCTGATTGGGGCTGTTAATCTGTTCGAATCAGGGAGACCTGGCTCTCAGATTTAAAATGAATATCAGACAATCTGACACTCTGAGAGCTGGCTCTGAGGGAGCTGGATCAATGTCAAGGACTCTCCATGTTAAATAATGGGTGGCTTGCTGAAGGGATGCCGGCCTCTGTGGAGTTATTTTACCTATGCTCCCAATCCCAGTGAGGTTGAGGAATCAGATCCATGAGGAAAAAAGAACTGATCAGGCTGTCAACACCCACACTTTCATCCGAACTCTACCATCTCTGTTAAAAGTGGAAGCAGGTCATAATTCAAGTGAACACCTCTGTGCACTCAATCCTGAACTGCTGCTTTTTCCTGGACTCTCATTAAATATCCATGATGGGTTTACAGTGGTAAAACCTTTGCTCGTTACATTCTCACCACTGGGAGTGAAGAAAATTAACTAATTAAAATTGCTGCAGCTGGATAAAAGAGCAATGCGTGTGTGTGGGCCACTGGAAACGTGCATCAGCCAGAATCTGTGAAGTAGTAGTCACCTCACTGGGGGAGGATTTCAGCAGTAGACAGGCTCCCAGGCTTTGTTTGGTATCTATGGAAGCGAGGGCTATGGAGAAAAATTACTCCCTGCGAACTGAGGATAGGAAGACCCCCAAGAAGGTGGTACAAACATGAAGGAGCTGGGCTGCCTAGGCAATAAGTACAATACCATCATGCTCTAGAGACCACCGCACAGTTTTTTAATGCCTTATAATGCTGACCAAGGTAAGTGAGAACACTATTCCCCAATCGTAAGCTGTGAAAGTTATATTGGCACTTCCTTATCTCACAGATCACAGTAATCAGCTGACTAGTTCAGGTTGTGTGCAATCTGTAACTAATATTCACTGCTGACCACAAGGTGCAAACATTAGTGAAACATGGGAAGAAGCCCATCTCAAAAAACACTTATTTTGCGTCATAACTTTCACCATAAAATAAATAAAACATTTATTTTTGCTTTTTAGAATCATAGAATTGTTTCCGCTCCTACCTGATCATTGTTATTGTAAATGTGTATCTTGATTGTTTCAATATTGTGGCTCACTGAGTTAAGTTGAAAATTGTAACTCTCCAGATTCTCCTCTCTTTCACACACACATTCAATTTATCTGCAGGTACTGGGGATCTCTTGTCCTTTTTACCTTGCCACATGACACAGGATATCTGATTTACTGCATGCGTGGCCGGCCCGGCCGTGCACACAGAATTTGTCAACAGCAGTAAAAGCCTTCTAACAATTAAGGTCAAGTAAAAGATTTAACTCATAGCTTGCCTTTCAGCAGTAAGGCAGGCAACTACAGACATGACTATTTTTTTTAAAGTTATTTGTGGGCAATTTCATCATTTGATGAGAATTATACAGCTTTTTTTTTGTCAAAAATTTGTAATGATTTAGATGTTGTCCCGATTAAGTTTCAATTTTCAAGCAATTGAATAAAACAAAAAGTTCAGCACTTAATCAATTTAATCACTAAGAGTTTAATTACTCTTATCCATTGTTTGTCTATGTGTCTTGCAATGCCTACATTGTAGATTTTATTTGGAAGTTTTAGTATGCCATCCCAGCATTGTATTGTGAATGTGTTTTCTTTTAGAATGCCACTGCATGTAAACATTGCATCAACATGAGTTGGTAGGAATCTTGGTGTGTTCTCTCATGCTGTGAGGAGTTGACTGCTTCCGTAGAGATTGAATTTTCAAGAGTTTTTTTATTTCAGGCAAATGATGAATTGATGGAAATGCATTACAATTTGCTTTTATAAACAACTACAAGAAATACTGAACAGTTATTATCATGAGAAACATTACTGAGTAAATTTAGAGTGTTTTTGTTGATGCTTGGAAAGGAAAACACATACTGTTAATGGACACCAAATTTCACTTGTCACTTTTGATTGGATCAAGCTTTTAAATAATTCAAAACCCATCCATTGGCATAGAATCAAAACCAGATCCTATTTTTATTTCTTACTTTTTGATAGACTGTAGGAGTCTCTGACCAGGTCGTGCCTTTGTTACTCTCCCTAATTGCTCTTGAACTGAATGGCTCACTAAGTCATTTTAGAAAAACTGTTAAGAGTCAACCACGTTGCCATGGATATTGAGACCAGATGCAGAAAGAAAGATCAAATTGTTCCAAGGAAATAAAACTATCAATCAAACAAAGCTGGCAATTTCCATGGTAATTGTGTAGATAGTCCCACAAAAAAACTGATTGAATCAATCATTCTTTGCATTGAGGAGAAAGTGAGGACTGCAGATGCTGGCGATCAGAGTTCCTGATGAAGGGCTTATGCCCAAAATGTCGATTCTCCTGCTTCTCCAATGCTGCCTGACCTGCTGTGCTTTTCCAGCACTATACTCTCAATTCTTAGCATTCAGCCAAGCATTCATAATGAAGCATCTCTGTAGAAATGGGCAGACTGAACTGAGGGCTAGACAGCTGTTCTCACAGTGGTCTTTTACAGTAACTTGCAATGGCTGTGTATTTATTTGGATCAGATGGAAGCCTTCTTCAATGGGATCTTCACTTACTGTACTTGAATAACAGGTCTATAAGATTGCAAGGGACATCCCAAAGGAATGTCGAATGGTTGATTTATTTTTAATTTGGTGTGTACTTTTAAGAGCTGCCAGTGTAATTACGAATTCTGTACCTAAGTGAGCATAGATGATGCATGGAGAGCATGGGTTATATAATGTGCCATGGAGAAAGCATGGGAAATCTGAGGAATAATGTGAGGTATGGGTGAGGGGGAAAGATAGAAGTTAGAGGGCCTAAAAACTATCACTAGAACCAGGTTAATAGCCCAGAAAATGCTGAAGTGCCTTTGAACCAACTGGTCTCATCTTCATTGTTATCTCAGACGTTCTTCTAAAGGTGGGAGGTCTGTCTGCAGCTCATTTCACCTTCAGTATGATGAGGCAGATGGGCCCCTCTTGGTCAGAGATGTAGTTGTAGGATCTGGAAAATCCCTGATTCATATGGCCTGTTGTAACCCTGAAATTCTGGCCGTCAGACTTCAACTGATTTATGGTTTTATTACCAAAATCCAAATGCAGAATCAGTTCCAATAGCTGCTAGTAGGACAGTTTTTTAGATTATCGCGAAACACAGACATTAATCCAGATGGTTTGCTAATGCAGAAAACTACTCACCATGGAATCATTAGGAACTGGTTATAATGTGTAAATGAACATCTGCCATAAAACTGACAAATAATCATAGCAGATGTCTTCACCGGATTTTTTAAAAATGAAACTTTTTTTATTAAATGTTTGACTTCACCATATCATTTATTTACTCTTTCATGGGATGAGAATGTTGCCAGCAAGACTAGCCTTTGTTGTCCCTACCTAACTGCCCTTGAACTGAATGATTTGCTAGATCACCTCAGAAGGCAGATAAGAATTCACCATTGAGGGTCTGTATATCATATCAGGTAAAGACAACAGATTTCCTGCAGCCATACCTGACAATCCATTACAACTGTTGCCACATGAATGCAGAGAAAGACATTTTGTCCCTGTGTGTCCTGTGTGTTTATGGTACCACATTCTTAAACTGCAGCCAAATTGTGGTGATAGGCAAATCAATTTCAACTAATTCAAATCCAGTTCTGCATAAGGGTCACGGGACCTGAAACGTTAAATCTGATTTCGCTCCATAGATGCTGCCAGATCTTCTCAGCTTTTCCAACAATTTCTGTTTTGTTTCGGATTTCTAGCATCTGCAGATTGTTCGGTTTTTCATTCAAATCCATGTTACTTCAATTTCACTTTAGGATTAAGTGTTCATCTCTGTGACTTATGTGAAAAAGACAATCAAGATCTGGAATATAATTAGAAAGAGCTGAAAAAGCCACAAAACCTCAGGCAGCATTAATGGCGAGATAAATAGTTATTACTTTAGGTTGACCACATAACTGCATGACGGTTGAAGAACTGAAAGTCCACTGTATATTTTCCAGCTCTTACAAAAGATGATCGACCTGAAACATTAACAGTTTCGCTGTCCATGGATGCTGCTTGACCTGCTGAGTATTACCCAGCATTTTCACCAGTTTGTTTCAGATTAACAGAATTGTCAAGATTAGTCATTTGCAATATTAGTGGAAGTTATTAAAACAATTGAGTTTAAATATTGCTCATAGGGTAAAAAGCTTCATTGTAAATTTTGAATACTATGATTTTCCAACAGGAAACACAATATTATCCTTTAAAGGTCAATAACAGTTGACCAAAAATGTTAGCATGCCTATAAACAAAACAACAACTGCAATAAGCATGTTGATATTACTTTGTATTAATGTAGTTGGGTGAGTTTTCAATTTAGTTTCCTAGATTATTGATAACAATCATGTGGAATGTTATGATGCCACTAAAGCAAAATCATGTTGAAGTGCATTACTACAGTGGGAAAACTTTAACATCATATAAGGACACTGGACATTTTATCATAGAAGTTACAGATAGAAGGTAAAAATGAATCATCTGTTGAAACTGGTCATTTGTTAGCGTAAAATCAGAGACCTTCAATCTTGAAGAAAAACCCACAAGACCATAAGAAATACGAATGTGGAGAAGGCTATTCAGCATTATTCAATAAGATCATGGCCCTTGGCAAATGGATTGGGTTTTGAGTCTTTCATGCCACATTTAGAAATTAATTCAGTATTTTATTTCTGTTGCATGACAGCAAAAATAGAACTAATGCACGCAGCTAGTTGTCAGACTGTTCAAGTGGAGTGATGAGAAACACATAAGCTTCATTTGCAAGCACAGCATCAAAGACGTCAGCATCAAATGCAATCTGAAGTATTTGTTACCTTCCTGGATTCATGAAAGAGACAGGAGGGGATATGTTATGCTGTGCAGGCAATAAAATCAGTGGTGATGTAAACTACAGAATGTCTCTCTCCTTAAAAATGTGCTTGCTATGAGGAAACATCCTGAACTTTAGATTGCAATAGCATTTCATGAAATCTTTTTAAAACGTCTCATGGCAGAAGGGCAGTCGAATTCAAGGTTGCTGGCTTGTATCTCTTACATGTGTAGGTCTGGTGTTGTATATAAGTCTGAAAGGATTAGCATTCATTTTGCATTGGCTCCACCCATTCTATGATATCACATGGTGTAGAACTTTTTGTTTCCACTGACTCTAGTTTTTCAAGGGACTTGGTGTATAAACATATATTTAGACATATGAGACACTAGCTCTCTAAGATTCCAATAATTATACCTCACCAAATGTAATCTTATTTATTGTTATCATGCAATAAACCTTGTTGTTATCTAAGGACAGTACCTCCTTTATGAATACTGTTAATTACTAGATATGCCAAGACAAAGTGAAGACAAAGGTGATTCAGTGCTAATGAACTATCCTAAACAATCCTTATCCAGATTTATAAGACTGAGTGACGGAGATAGGGTGAGGGCAAATACCACAAGGTACCAGGAGTGATCATCTGGAAAATACCATCTCAGGTTCTCAACATTGCAGCTGGATTAATTGGTTAATCAAGAGGCCATGCAGTCACTTTAGAGAAAGGAGAGAAAGTCACTCTAGTTTCAAGCCAATATTGATGGAGGCCTGAAAGTGTCTAATCTCCCTGGTGTCCCAGCTGGAAGGAGACATGGAATATTGAAAGAAGAAAGTAAAGAGAAGGCCTTATAAAATGGATTTTTCACCTCACAAAGGTAAATACTGAAAACATCAAAGTCTAATATTGTATTAGATCTATATCATGGTTTGAACTTTTACTGTGTTGTTATAACTTAAAATATTTAACTCAAAACTTGATAAGCTGATAATTAACCTATGTGGTTATCGAAGGTATTTGGAAAGGATATGCAGATCAATTATGCATATTGTGTTCAAGTGTTAATTGATTCACACTTTTTTTGGTTTTTTAATTTACTGCTGGCAGGAAGTTAATCTATTCCATAGGATATTACTTGGAATCATGCAAATTAAATGGATTATCAATCAAACATTAACCATTTGATATTCAATAAGTCAAACTTAACTTCCACAGATTAAAACAGAAATGAACTGACATGAATAAACTCCAGTAAGTGCTGTTTCAGGGAGCGTGGTGAAATAATTTATTCAGAGAAAAAGGCAAACTATGACTGGAGAATGTGTTTTCTGAAAGTGGAAGTTTGAGAAAACATTATCCATAAAAGGAAGTAACACAATGATCTTAAAGGGAAAAGGCATCTCATTATAAAACTCTGCAAAGCAAAGATTATGGTTTTGAAATAGGTTGTCCATGTTAGTGAGTTTTTTCACCAGAATCCACAGTTTATACTTCTGATTGCTGGTATGATCCCATATTGACCTAGTCGAATTTTACTTGATGGCTCTGATTAAATATTTATGATGGTCCCCCATTGTTATTTATACTCTGTTGGGAACTCACTGTGGACTTGGGTGTGTCTTGTTGGGAGCAAAACATTTAATGCAATCTCTGAGTTCTGTAGTTCTTCAGGTCACTGAACCCTAATGTATTTACTCTTGATTTGAAATGCGGTCAAGATATCCAGCAAAGGAGCCCTTTCCCCTTGGCCCTGAGTAAACCAAACTCAAAAAAAGTCAGATCCAAATGGGAAATTGTGGCCTTAGTACTGAATGTGACCTCTACAAACGTTTGGTCAATGTTGACAATTGTTCAGTTAGCTCACAAGTCAGCCAAGGAAACATGAAGCAGACTTACCTTGTAATGGCGTGCTGTCTTAAGCATGTTTCCTGCTTCCTGTCACCTCTCCCTCAATCCATTGATTACTGTCTATAATTTAGCACCAATGCACTGGAGATGCTTTGGTACCCTTCAAACCCTCTTCCTTTGTCAGAAGGCATTTCTTTGGTCAAAGGTGTACGTTGCAAGGATGCAGTGCAAGCCTTACATGATGTTTTATATACTTTCATGAGAATGTGTTCATTATTGATAACTCCACCATTTGTCATCCCTAATAGTCTATAAGAAGGAGATGGTAAGTTGTCTTCTTGAACTACTGCAGTGTGTATGATTTAAGTGTGTTAGATAGGATGATTCAGGCTTTAAGACCTAGTACAGTGAAGAAATGATGATATTATTCCAAATAACATGTGTGGCTTGGTGAGGAACTTGCATATGCTGTTATTCCATTCTGTAAGCTGCTGTTGTCTTAGGTGGTCGAGGTCACATGTTTGGAAGATGTTGCTGAAGGAGCTTTGTTGAAATGCTACAGCACAACTTGAAAATACTACATACTACTGCCATTGTGTGCCTGCAGTGGAGGGAATAAATGCTTAAGTTTCTGGATGGGGTGCCAATAAGTGGGGCACTAGTATGTATTATCCTGTATTCTCCATCTGTCATTGTCCCATGAAGGAATGCTTTTTGACTTGAGTTATATCCCCTATGAGAAGCAGATCACCTTTGATCCTATTCTTCTTGTGAAAGAGGAAATCAGAGCTCAAATTATGACACAACTTCCACATTACTCACCTTCAGGGCTCCTGCTGAAGCATTGGGCATTAGACTCCACTGTATTGGATAGAATATCAAGGAGAACAAGAAATTACGATTTTACCACAATTGTAGGCACCAAGGTGTGACAGACTGGTGAAAAGACAATAGGAAAGCCAACATGCTTATTTGCCTTGTAACTGTTTTTTAATTATTGATGACCTACATAGAGAATAATTTGGAAAGCAAAATGAGTGCATGCTTGTGGGCATAATTGTCAAAGCAGAACCATGACGGCCAAATCTTGGAGTGAGGTTTAGTCGCACGTTATGTCAGCTTTCCTTACACCCTTCAGCTCAAATATAATTTATGCACTCACTTCCTGGAAATGTAAGCTAATAATGGCGCGGGACTTTATTGTCTGATGGGACCAATATTCATCTTAACCATTGAGTTTTGATGATTTAGAAAGAGATTTAAAAGAGAGATGAGCGAGTGAGAAATTGGGTTGGAGTCATTTGGATTGAGAGAGGAAAAGAAAAGTCAAAAGAACATAAAAAATAGGATCTGGTACAGTCTATTCAGCCCCTCAAGCCTGTCCTGCTCTTTAAAAAGATGATGGCTAATCTGCCTCAGGCTTCAACTCCTCTTTCATGTCAACTCAGTGTAGATGTTAACACCCTGATACTTCACAATACTTTCAATCAGCCACTAAAACTCTCTGGGGTAGAAAATTCCAGACATTCGCTGCCATCTGAGAAAATAAATTTTTCCCATCTCTGCTTTAAATGAGGTCCCCTTATTCTGTAACTATGTCCCCTAGCTCAGACTCCACCACAGGTGGAAATATCTTCTCAATGTCTCCCCTTGTCAAGCCCCCTAAAATTCTTACATGTTCATATACAATCACTCCTCATTCTTCTAAGCTCTAATGAATAATGGCCTAACATATTCAGTCATTCTGGATAAGTCAATCCCTTCATCCCAAAAATCAGCTTAGTGCATCTAATTTAAATAGTGCCCAATGCCAGTATAAACTTTTTTAAAAAATAAATGGATCAAAACTTTGCACAGTACCCCAGGTGCAGCCTCAAAAATGCCCAGGACAGTGATAATAAGACTTCCCTGTTTTAAACTCCAGCCCCCTATCAACAGAGGTCAAAATTCAATTTGTTGTCTTAATTACTTGCTGCACCTGCACATGAATATTTTATGATTCATGCACAAGAACATCCAGATCACTCTGCGCTGCACTTTCTTATAGTTCTCTCCATTTAAGTAGTGGTCTGCCTTTTTGTCTTCCTACCAAAGTGCAAGGTGTCACACTTTCCTACACAAATCTTCATCTCCTAGGTTTTTGCCGCTCCATCACCCTATTTATATCCCTTACAGATTCCTTATGTCCTCCTTGTGTCCTCCAACTTAAATTTGGCACATCAGCACATTTGGATACAATACTCAGCCCGCCTCTTCCAAGATACTAATAAAGACAATAGCAACTTGAAGCCTTAGAACTAACCCTTGTGCGCACCACTAGTATTGTGCACGCCACTAGTTGTGTCCTTCTAAAATTGAACAGACCCATTAATACCAACTCTTGGTGTCATTTGTGTCAACCAATCCTCAGTACATGCTAATGTGTCTTGTGCAATCGCCTTTCATGGGGCACCTTATTAAATGCCTTCTGGAAATTAAAACGCTCTACATTTACCAGTTCCCATTCATCAGTTCTGCTTATTATATCCTCAGATTTGTCACCATGATTTCCCTTTTTCAAAACCATGTTGATTCTATTTGATTACATAAACTTTCCTAAGTTCCCTGTTTCTTATTTTCCCAATGATTGATATCTGGCTAAGAGGCCGGTAATTTCCAGCTTTCTGTCTGTCACTCTTAGAGTTATAGAGTCATAGAGATGTACAGCATGGAAACAAAGCCTTCAGTCCAATCCGTCCATGCCGGCCAGATATCCCAACCCAATCTAGTTGCACCTGCCAGCAGCCGGCACATATCCCTCCAAACCCTTTCTATTCATATACCCATCCAAATGCCTCTTAAATGTTGCAATTGTACCAGCCTCCACCGCTTCCTCTGGCAGCTCATTCCGTAGACGTA
>NC_057731.1:17978830-18010457 GCF_004010195.1 Chiloscyllium plagiosum
CCTGCTAACCAGTCTCCCATGGGGAACCTTGTCGAATGCCTTACTGACATCCATATAGATCACATCTACTGCTCTGCCCCTCATCAATCCTCTTTGTTACTTCCTCAAAAAGCTCAATCAAGTTTGTGAGACATGATTTCCCACGCACAAAGCCATGTTGACTATTCCTAATCAGTCCTTGCCTTTCCAAATACATGTACATTCCATCCCTCAGGATTCCGTCCAACAACTTGCCCACCGCTGGAGTCAGGCTCACTGGTCCATAGTTCCCTGGTTGTCCTTATCACCTTTCTTAAACAGTGGCAAGGGTGTTTTAATAGCAGCTTTCCAAACCATTGGATCCCTGACAGAATCTAATCAGTACCTGAATATTTTGACTAATACCTCCACCATCTCTGAAGCCACTTCCTTTAAAACCTCTGGTGTAGGCTATCAGTCAGAAAGAAAAAGTAAGAAATAACATTTCAAGTTGAAGCTTGTAAAATCTCCAAGAACAATTTACTACCTTCAGGAATGAATTTCAATAGATTACTTTCTGGGACACATACCTTCGATTGGCATTAAATTTGCAATTTTCAATTTGGTAGAAATGTACTTGATTATTTTAAGAATGAGCCTTAACTATGCCGACTCTTTAAGGTACAGGTTGTTCTGCTATAATGCATATTTAGTTAATGCAAATTCGCTTTAATGTGATTAATGAATTGGGCACACTGTTTTTAAAGTGCGAACATTAAAATGTATGTTGGCTCTACCGTGATTACATCGCCAGCACTTTAAGTGCTGCTTCTAAAGCGTGGTTTTTCTACAATGCACAAGAATGCAACCATCATGTTGTAGAAGAATTACCCGTATGTACAGTAAATTTTGCAACTTAACAATCAGGTGAATCTAACTTGTATGCAAATTCAATTGTGGTAGTTCGTGTGAATGCCATCAGGGCAACACAATGTTGCTGTGGAGATCTGCACTTCCATCAACAATTAGCCTGTCTACTCCATTTTTTCTTTCCCACCATTCTCCAAAGATCTGTCACAAAACTGGCAATAAATGGAAGGAGGATCCTTTGAGTCCAATCAATATCTACACATTACTTCCTATTATTGTGTTAAGCAATGATCACTGCCCAATTTACAGCTATCCTTTCATCTGTTTCTGCTGACTGGCACAGAATTTATTTTTGTCTCTGCCTTATGCTCTCTCCCACTCTACATGCTTTTCCTTGGTTTACAATTTATTTCTCCTATTATTGTCACTGTTTTAATGAATTGCTACTGAATGTCTTGAAGTCAATGCCATCCTTTTCACTGACATCTGTTTCTTGTATGTCTCTTGAGATAGAGCATTATTTGGCTTCTCTGCAACCTCCTTGTCAACTATAGAAATAAAGAGCCAAGTTTATTTTGAAATGTTACTGTAAGGTTACTTACTCAACCTGTCCCAAGTAATAACTGTCCCAAGTAATAACTGTTGATTTATAGATTCATTGAGATTCATATCCTCAATCTGATTGTACAAATATATAACAGATCACTGAAATCAATGAGTTTCAGTTACAGGAAAATAATTCCATTGTTTACAGATCAGAGCAAGTCTCAGGGCTGGATTTTAACTTCCAGATGCTTTCTGTAAAACTTTAAGACTCAAGACTCATCAAGTTTCACCAGACAGGAAAATTGAATGGCTGGAGGCCAGTCAGTGAAAATGGGTAGGTGACATAATCATTTTCTATACTTTTGAGAGCCCACGGCAGTGTTTGTTGCAAACTTCCTTCATATAGTGCGGGTATTAGAAGCAATGTCTGAGTAATTCAACTGCTGGCTTTGTGATGCTCCATTTAATCACCCTTTCCCTCATGTGGCTCCTCAGTACAGCATTGCAGAGGCTGCCAACAGGAATCATGTACCAATGCATGGAAGGGAAACCTGGAGATTTAAAATCTATATATCAAATAAAAGAGCAGAGTAGCCCAACACATGTTGAGAGACTTGCGACTGCTACCAGTATAACAGACATAGATCTTCATAATGTACAGCCTGTCATCCTAAATCAGTTGTCCATTGAGGAAGTGGAATCCCTTGTGATGGAGAAATAGTCCAGTTTGCTGATGTGGAGTATGCAAGGCAATGTGCATTGTCATGAACCCTGAACTTACCTTGTTTTGGGCTCCAGCAAGGACTCCATTTCCTGCTAGAGTCCAATGTCTGCTGCATGCTCAGACCAGGAGCAGGAGAGGTTGTATCTGCTCAATGTCCTGTTTGTCATGTTCATTGCTTGAGATTTTTTTAGAAAAGGTTGGTCCAATAGAAGCAGCATGAAGGGGTGGGTGTGAAGCTCTCACAGAACCAGGATTTTATTTTAATTTTCAGAAGCTGTTGAGGTTTGGAAGCTGCTAAACATCTCTCCCTGCTACAGCAAAATGGTTGAATTCTCTCCATCTCTGTCTCCAAGTTTTCTCTTGATGCTCTTTCCTGTTGGACTGGAGCATTTCATAACAGACAATCTATTTTACTGAATTTGCCTTTGCCAAGGGTGTGTTTATAGGATGTTACTGTACTTGAACAGTAGTTCAATAATGTACTATTCTGTTAAGTTTTCCAGTAGAGTTGTTATTCCAATTTTTTCTTTTGCTTGTATTTTAACTATAGGGTAAAAATAAAGTGTGTTTTTCTTCAAGCCTTGTAGTTCTCCCAATTGCATTGCACCTAGAACACAACACCTTACATTTGCTATTTTTAAAATATATTTTGATAGGGTTTGGTCTGGTCCATAACAGATTGTACTATGAGTATATGCTGGAGCATAGCCTGAGGATTCCAGGGTAACGCAGGTCCAATCATTCAGGCAGTCTATGATGGAGCAGCTCAAAAGTGAAGAATTAGAATCCCTTTTAAAATCAATAAAGATTTAATGTGATTTGGTGACCCACAGACCATAAGATGTCGGAGCAGAATTAGATCTTTTTGCCCATTGAGCCTGCTCCACCATTCAATCATGGCTGATATGTTTCTCAACCTCGTTCTCCAACCTTCTCCCCATAACCTTCAATGCCCTTACTAATCAACAACTTACCTATCTCTATCCTAAATATATTCAAAGACTTGGCCTCCATTGTCTTCTGTGGCAATCTGTTCAATACCCTTAGTTTCTTTGTTCAGTCCATTAATGTACAATGTGAAGAGTTGTGGTCCCAACTCTGACACCTTCGGAACTCCACTGGTCACCTCCTGTCATGTTGAAAAGACCCCTTTATCCCGACTCTCTATCTTCTACCAGTTGGCCAATCCTTATACATGCCACCACCTTGCCCTAAACCCATGGGCTCTTATTTTATTTGGTAGCTTCCTGTGTGGCACCTTGTCAAATGCCTTCTAGAAATAGATCACATCCACTGGCTCTGCTTTGGCTAACTTGCTCATTGCCTCCTCAAATAATTCTAACAAATTTGTCAGGCATACTCTCCCACTGATGAAGCCATGCTGACTCAGCCTCATTTTACCATGCACTTTCTAATATTCTGCCAATTCATTCCTAATAATGGACTCTAACTTCTTACCAATGACTGAGATCAGGCTAACTGACCTATAATTTCCTGTCTTCTACCTCCCACCCTTCTTATACAGGGGCATTACATTAATCATCTTTCATTCTTCTGACCCACCTCTGACTGCAGTGATTCCTGAAAAATCATCTCCATCCCTCTAACATCTCCTCAGCTGTCTCCTTCAGAACCCTGGAGTGTAGTCTGGGTGATTTATCCACTGTCAGACCTTTCAGCTTCCCCAGCATTCTCCTTAGCGTTGGCCACTCTACTCACCTCTGACTATCTTGAAGTCCTCCTATGCTACTGGTGTCTTCCACAGTGTTACTAATGTCTAGAGAGTTGCTGAGAAATTCATGGGACTGTAATTTGTTTTACTGCTCTAACTTTGTTTATTTTTGTTTGTCTGAAAAGTTTATTTTTGTTTGTCTGAAGCTGTGGAATCTGGCAGCTTTATTCTTTTTAGTAAGTATCTTGAATCTCTAACTTTAAACAAAACATGTTATTGGCCCCTAGCCAAACCATAACACAAATGTGATAGTCAAGTCATGAATCAAGCTTTCAATTGCAACCTGTAGAATAGGGTTGTCTCCCAAACTGTGAAGCCTCATGCTTTCTCATTCCTGATTCTCTCCTAAATATAGTAAGTGTTTCTCATGGTGTAGAGTGTTGTATGTGTACCTTCTCTTTAGGAGAGTGCACTTGGAGGACACCATGTGCTCTGTGTGTATGATTTTACAGTTCTGTTGGCATGCAGTCTTCTATGTGTCTGCAAGCTGCACAGACAGCAATCAGTTGGTTTGCTATAATATCTGCTTTAAAACCGGAATGAGTTTGCCTATGTTTAATAAACGAATTCAGGGAGTTAATCAATTCCTGATTGATTATTAGCCCATTATCTTTAACATGGCATGGAGAGTCATGATGACTTCCTTGATACATCATTCTTGGGTTAACTGAGATACTGTTGATGTCACCCACTGAGCCTCCAAAGAACCTCTGCTTGGTTTGACAGTGACCATATCATTGTTTGAGGTGCCAGCTGTACCCTATACTTCTGTTGGTGAAGTGAAGGACATCTTCAATTTCAAGCAGTCTCCTCCACACATCCACCCTTCAAATTTTTCCTTCCTATTTCCTTTCCCGAAAGTCACTTTACTTTCAAAATCCAACATTAGTACAAGTTAAAATGGGGAAACAACAGGTTTAATTTCGATATGTTTTCTAAATGTTTAAATTAGCATCTTTGTCTCATAGGTATAATCCATTAGAACAGATGTTACTGTCAATAAAGCACATGGCAGGTAATTAGTTGGCTTCAAATTTTAGTTGCTTGTTTGTGACAATTGAAGTAACGCCACATGAAGAAAAATGCTTTGCTCTCGTGTCTATTTGTTTGTGGCCCAACCCAACCACGACCTTCCTCTCTTTGCCCTTGATGCTAACCACTCATTCATTTCTCTCAGTTTTTAACACACACAGTGAGGGTTCCAAGGACATGAAATCACTGACATTTTTTCCCTCTCACTCTGTCACACATAGGAAAAAGGTCTCTGTTGTTTTTATGCAAAGTAGTCACATTTTTTGAAATTTAGCCTTTAACATTTCTTTAAATAATTTTGAAAACCTTTTGAAGCTAAAGTCAATAAAGATTCCTTAGTATTGTTCATTGAACAAAAGTATTGGAATCTATACAGTTAGGCAGACCACACATACTTAAACTACATAACTGTATAGCCCCGAGCCAAAATATTGACCCAGTAGTCCTGTAGGAGCTTACCAATTTTCTGCCATTATGTCGATTTGAAGATGGATAGAAATCATTCAGGAATGCTGAAATTGGTTTTGCTTCAGTTTCTCATATTTTTTCCAGATTTCTGCACAAGTTTCACTCCTAACGCTTTGAAATTTCAAGACCACCGACTCCATGCCCAACCTTTTAGTGAAACGGAGGCCATGAAATAACACGATTGAGGAACACAACAGATAATTTAATAGATAAGTTTAATTGTGTTATTGTAAAATATGTAGTTTTTGGTTTTGGTTACGTGCTTATTTTAGACATCAGAAATTTCAGTTACTAATGGAAACATTTTTAGATTAAATCAAGTTTTGGGAAGTATTGTGAGAAAAGTGGGTTGCCCAAGGCCCTCAAGGCCAGAGATTTTAGTTTACATAGATGTTTTCACAATAAATATGGACACATAATTGAAAGAAAACATTATAAAAATGTGACAATTATAAGTAAAACACAATTAGTCTGTCATAATGAGATTGTTTTACATTATAGGTAAGTTTGTATCAATGGCTGGTATACCTTTGTATGCGGGGGTCAGTCAGATCAATAGACTGGATGGTTCGTTTGCAATTCAGAGTCATGCCAACAGCATGGGTTTCATTCCCACATCAACTGAGGTCACCATGAAGGATTCTCCTTCCCGACCTCTCCCCTGGCATAAGGGGCGGTGACCCTTAGCTTTAACCACCACCAGTCATCTCTGTAACAAGAGAGCAGCTCAATGATCTGGGAATACTCTCAAGATTTTACCTTTACCAATTTTATGTGTACATTTTCTTTTTGATCCTGTTCATCTTTTTAAACTACAGGCTGGATCCGTTTCTCACTATTTCAGCTTCCTTCTTTGCCTCTGTTATCTGTTTATTTTGATTTTAATTTGTTGCATTTATCATTTCTTGCCCATGTTTCTCTGCCTTCTGTTTTCTTCGAAGTTAACAATTTCTATTTTCAGTTTTTTTTTTCTTCTCACAAGGCTTGTTATCAGAAATTTGTTTGGAAGTATAAGCGATGGATTACAAATTCTCCTATTGCTACAAAAATGAACAGGCAAAAATGACCTTTTCACATTATGTAAAGTAATTGTCAATGCACCATTGCTTACATATTTGCTTCTTGTGTAAAGGTGTCTACTGTAGCAGATGGAGCACTTTCATCAGTGCATTATCTTTAACTGATCCATCTGCTATCATACAAACTTTTTAATTAGTGTGAATTATCTTATAAATAATGGTATTCTGAAAGTTTATGCTTGGAGGACGTGCCTGTTTCTGACATGATGAGTACTCACAAATTCTAAGAAGTAAAAACTGAAGCAATTAACTTGCTGAGCTTATTAATTATTCTGAAACTGGATATCTTGAACATTGCAAATCAACAACGATTTATTGCAGATTTCTTCCTTCAGTTAAAATAGAACCATGCCTGATTAAGCTTGTGATGATTATGAATGAAACAACAGATATTTACCATATTAATATGTGCTCTAAATCCTATCAGGCATCAGGACAGAGACAATTCCTATTATGAAATAGAGATTGAATTTTCTAGTCATATTCTGCTCAATGCAAATTATGGATAATTCAAATATAAAAACAATATATATGGCAGTTTTCAAACATTACTTTAAGAACTGATGTGGACAAAAAAACATACATATTGGCTTAAGGTTTATGCTGTTCACATGAGATTGGCTTACTAGCATTTTAAAACTAGGGATGGGCTCAAAGTTTGTGAGAAGATTTGTAGCTTGGGTGCTCGTTGTTGTTGTTCTGTTCGCCGAGCTGGAAGTTTTTGTTGCAGGGATGGGCTATTAAGTGCTGGCCAGCCAGCGACGCCCACATCCCACAAATGAATAAATAGAAAAACTATGTTATTGTTGAATATATCAAGGTAAATCTTTCAGTGCAGGGGAAAATGTAAACAGTCAAGCTAGCTTGCAACCGGTGGGATATTTTTAGATTTGAGCCTAAACAAGTGAACAGTAACTTCACTTCTGAAAACTGTGAAAGACAATTGCATCTAGCTTACCAGTTGCAGCAAAAGCATAACCACAATGCCTGGGAGTTTTATAATTAAACCTGGGATCTTTCTGCCTTTTAAAATTTCCTTCTGTTGCTTGAATTGTCCATGTACCTGGATTATTTTCCTTCATTTCCTTCTAAATTTTGTTCATCCACCACACTTGGCAAGTATGATGAGGCGTATTGCTCAATGAGTTGGTTACTGAGAGACCTTGTGGGCAGAAGTTCCAGGTATAAAACTAACCTGTTGTTGAGGGTGGCTCAATATATTCGAACAATCTGAAATACAAAAATAATGGTTTGTCACAACATGATCCTTTTCCCAATTTGCTTCTGCATATTGCTTTGACTAAAAACTCCCATGAGTCAGCAAAATAAATTGAACCCCTAGGAAAGTCATTATTGTTGGCAGGATACAGGTGAGTGGAGGCTGGGAATTTGTAAGCAGAAATCAGGAGCTACTTATTGTTTCTAATCTACAGCAAAGAACCACTGCAGTCATATTAGAATTAGATTGTATACTGGTACCATTTTCTCCCACTCCTTTTTGTGAGTCGATCTTATTAATGATGTAGCATGTACAGATCAGGTGCCAATAGGTCTTTTTCCGTGGTTATTTCATTAATTCCTTTTCTCCACAGATTTAAGGAAACCTGCTTGGTGTACAAATTTGTTTCTGCTCTGCCAGGATCGATGTGATAGGGCCAGCAAGATAATTCAGTTGTATCTCTCTCAACTGTTAATTGGAAAGTCAGATTAGCACTACTGACATTAAAGAGGCTGGGCAAACCTCTGGAGAACATCTAGTACATCACATCTCCTGCTCCTGGAAGAGGATGTAGGTTTATCTTTTCTAGAATCCTAGAATCCCTACAGTGTGGAAACAAGCACTTTGGCCCAACAAGTCCACACTGACCCTCTGAAGAGTAAGCCCTTCTTCAGGAATCAGGCTTATGCCCGAAACGTCGATTCTCCTGTTCCCCCTGGATGCTGCCTGACCTGCTGCGCTTTTCCAGCAACACATTCCAGCTCTGATCTCCAGCATCTGCAGACCTCACTTTCTCCTCTGAAGAGTAACCCACCCAAACCCATTCTCTAATACCCCTGACTAATGCACCTAACCTACTCATCCCTGAACACTATGGGCAATTTAGCATGGCCAATTCACCGAACTTTGGACTAACAATTGTTGGATTGTGGGAGGAAACCAGAGCACCTGGAGGAAACCCACGCAGACACGGTGGAATGTGCAAATCCACACAGACAGTCGCCCAAGGCTGGAATTGAATCCAGGTCCCTGGCACTGTGAGGCAGCAGTGCTAACCACTGAGCCACCGTGCTGCCCATGTTGTCATATGTTTGACACAAAAGTGTGGAGAGCATAAAGGCTGACAACTACAGGGTACCATGGAAACATCACCATTTGACTTGGGAAGGGACAAGTGGCCCTTTCCACCAGCATTGAAAGTACCAAAGGAATGGCTAGAGTAGTTGATATAATCGCATTCTGACTCATGTAATGGCTTTACCACAGCCCTTTGAAACTGGATTGTCTTTTCCAAAATCATAGATTTCTATTTTTATAAAAATCAATAAACATTTAATGGTTTGGTCCTCCCATTATCAAATGCAAACTCACCAGATGCAAAGCTAGGTCGACCTACTGGCCTCAAAGTCACCAAAAGAAAATTGCAGAGAGGAGGATATAAACTTGGCACACAATAAAGGCAAATAACTTAAGATATTTGATGCTCATATCCTAATTTCTATTTTAGAATTTTGTAGCTTCCAGTAATACTCTTTGCCTTCATTTTACCATCCAGTTGTCCTTGTTTCCAGAAAAGCTACTTTGAGAATAATTCCTGTAAATTCTGTTTGTTTTATTTCAACCCAGTTCCCTTTTCAGTTGTGTGGGTCCAGCAGTTCTGACTTTATAAGTGAGTAATTTTCACTCCTTTTAATCATCATCTTGCTGTTCATAATATCAGCCACTAACAGTGAACCTCAAAACAGAGTCCACTATATTACTGACACAAATGGTGTTATCAGAATATCCACATGGCTTCTGTCAAATGGGCTAAGGCATTAATTTAACAAAGATGCATTTTTAGTACCAACAAACGTGTAGACTGTAAGTTTATTTCTCATCTGTTTGAGGCAGAAATCGCTTTGATTTCACACAGTGTGGTCCTGTGAGATGGAACACTTTATTTTGCCTTCCAGCCTGATGACAGAACAAATTCAATTGATTTTTTTTAAAAGAATGAAAGGTAGCTTCTATTAAATCAATTGAGGATAATGTTGTACACCATATGATTAATGAGTAATGGATTTAGAGTCTGAAAGTACTGTGGGCGCAATGGCTTTGTAGGGGCCACTGGTGGTGCAGGCAGAAGTTGTAAGTAGGGGCTGAATTTAATGGCTTTGGCAGTGACCCAGTTAACGACCAGAAAAACAGTGATAATCCCATTTCTGGGAACCACAGTGGAATTAAATTCCAATAAGCTGCTCTCAGCCTGTTACTGAGATTCCTTGGCTTTTGGAAGCAAAGGTCCCACCTCCAAGTACTGCTCACCACTTTGGGGTTTGGAAGCTCATTAGTCACAGCAGCACCACCAATGGGAATGTGTCCATTACTGGAACTGTGCTGAACCCCTGGGACCATGAGCAGAAGCTAGAGGAGGGGTAAAAGGTGCAGATTTACCAAGGCCAGTCAGACACATCCTCCAAGGAAACAGATGGGGGAGGAGGGGTCCATTTGGAAACTAGAGTTGGGGCCTTTTAGTAAAAACTACTATGCACCTAGCTGGACTATGCCCATCCTAACGCCCCCCCCCCCCCCCCCCCCAAAATTGACCTTCTAAAGACCTCCCTTGACCCTAGGATAGTTGGGAAGACCGACTTCAGACTTCTGAATTCATTGGGGGATTGTCAGGAGGGTGAAGGTCATACCATCCATATCTTACAGCCCAATTTAAATGTCCTTCTGTCTGCTATCCAACTATTGGGTGGCACAGAGAATTAAGTTCCATCTGGCGTTTAGGCCACTTTTGGAATACTGTGTTCAGTTCTAGTCTCCTCACTATAGGAAAGATGTTATGAAACTCAAAAAGGTTCAGAAAAGATTTATAAGGATGTTGTCAGGGTTGGAGAGTTTGTGTGATGGGGAGAGGCTAAGTAAGGTGGGGCTATTTTCCCTGGAGCATCCGAGGTTGAGTAGTGACTTTACAGGTCATGAGGGGCATTGATGGGGTAAATAGTCATGTTTTTTCCCAAGGATAGGGGAATCCAAAACTAGAGGGCATAGGTTAAGGTGAGGGAAAAGATATAAAAGGGACAAAGGGGCAACTTTTTCCACATAGAGGTTGGTGCATGTATGGAATGAACTGCCAGAGGAATTGGTGGAGGCTGGTACAGCTTCAACATTTAAAAAGTGTTTGAAAGAGTATGTGAATAGGACGGCTTTAGAGGGGTATGGGCCAAATGCTGACAGAAAGGACTAGATTAATTTAGGATACTGGGGCAGCATGGACAAGTTGGACCGAAGGGTCTGTTTCTGTGCTGTACATCTCCATGACTCTGTGACTCTAGTGTGTTCTTTGTTCATCCCGTATTAAAGGATTAATTAGTTTTGCAAAAATATACTTTATTCAGAAAATTTGCAAATGAATTACAAAAAATATATAAATGTAAACATTACAGGACTTACAAGAAAACTTAACTCGTACAATTGTAGTGGTCTTTCTATTTAACGTGCCAGGTATGTGCAAGGAAGAAAACACCAGACCCTTCCCCACTACAGCCAACCTTGAGGGGAATATGAAGAGGGGTGACACTTTAGGCATGTATGAAGGATCTGATGGGAAGGTCTTGCTCCAACAGTAGACAATATTAGGAATTTGTGCCTGGAATACTGCATAATGTTTGGACTCCTTCCTTCAGGAGGAATACACTTCTGTTGGAAGCAGTTCACAAAAGTTTCACTCAGAAGGGTGAATATGGAAAAGGTTGAAAACATAGGCCTATATTCACTGGAGTTTAGAAATGAGAGGTGACCTTATTGAAACCAGAGGCTAAGAATTCCACAACAGGTAACTCGGATTCTGTCTCCCCATGCCCTGCCCACCATCTAGAAGGTACATGTTAGGAGTGTGATGGAATACTCTGCACTTGCTTGGATGAGTGCAGCTTCACAACGCTCAAGAAGCTTGATATCACCCTGAAAAAAAAACAGCCTGCTTCATTGATATGACACTCATTCACCACCACCATCAACATTCACGCCCTTTACCATGATGCAGAATAGCAATGATGGGCACCATCTACAAGGTGGAGTGTGCACACTCACTCAGCATCTTCCAGTCATGGAACCTTAACCACTGGGTGAAATAACAGAGACGAGTATCTCTAGTCACCAAGGCACCCTTTATTGACTTGTGGAGAGTCCTTGACACTGATCCAGCTTCCTCAGAGCCAGCTCCGAGTGAACAGAGCCTCTGACATAGGAGACAGTGAGGTCTGTAGTTACAGGAGATCAGAGTTGAGAACGTGTTGCTGGAAAAGCACAGCAGGTCAGGCAGCATCCGTGGAGCACAAAAATTGATGTTTTGGGCTGGAGTCCTTCATCAGGAATGAGGCTGGGAACCTCAGGGGTTGAGAGTCTCTGACATTCCTATATATCTGTCAGTCAGATTGGGGTAGTTAATCTCATTCAATCAGGGAATTTATATTCAATGAGATCTACCTGGCTGACCTAGTTAAAATCACTACACCAAAAGGCATGAAGGCAGCAGATGATGGCAACAGCACCATTATCAAGTTCCCCTCTCCAATCCACTCACTATCCTGACTTAGAATTATATCATTGTTCCTTCACTATCATAAGGAGAACCTTGAGGAACATCCTTCCCAGAAGCACTGTGCGTCTCTTTATACCTCATGCAGCTGTTCAAGAAGGCAGTTCACAACCACCTTCTCTAATCTAGAATAGGCAATAAATGGTGGTCTAGAAAGTGACACTCACTCACATCCCATGAATGTATTTAAAAAAGTTCCGATGGTGCTTGCCTGGGTGGATTCTGTGAGGGTGTTTCCTCTTATAAGGAACTCAGAATCTGAGCTGCTGAATCATAATATTGGGTGTCCCCTTTAAGATGGATACATGGAGAAATTTTCTTCTGAGGGTTGTTAATCTTTGGAAATTCACCATTGCAGACTGGAGAGGATGCTGAGTCGTTGAATATACAAAAAGATCATGGGAAAGGGTTGGGGTGGAGTTAGGAAAGTGAAAGTAAGTCCACAATCAGTCCCACCTGAAGTTTATAGAATGGAGGAGTATATCCAATGGGCTAAATGGCAAACTCCTAATTCTTTTCTTTTAATTCATGAATGGGATGTGGGCTTTTCTAGTTAGGCCAGTATAACCCCATTGCCAAGAGAACAGTTAAGAGTCAACCACATTACTAAGGGTCTCGAGTCACATGTAGAACTGCACTTTCATTCCCTAAAGGGCTTTAGTGAATCAGATCAGTGTTTCCTAACAATTGACAATGGTTTCATAGTCATCATTAGACTTTTAAGTCCAGGACTTGAGACCAGATCCCTAGAATACTTCCTTGGTTTCTGTATCAATAGTCTAATGATAATCCCCTTATCCTAATCCGGTTTCTTACATTGTCCTTAGTCAATGTTCTTTGAAGTTTCGGTCCCGTTATTTCGATTTCTAAACTCCTGAGCCAAATATAGTTACTTATTTACTCTCATCAGAGTAATGTCGCTCACCACAGCTTCTAATCCCAATTCCTCTTACTCACCAGCATGTCACCCAGTAAATGCCATTCTAATTACTTGCGGCAAGTTGCCGCAATGCGTTGGGAAGTGACAGTGATTGAGGTCATGGATCTGGCAGCAGCTTCCCCAGTAGAAGTGCCAAGCCAGCCTTTTCCTGCATAGTAACCCATATAATGTGAAACACAGAGGAGGTCGCTTAGCTGGCTGTACAATAGCATCCAAGAATTAGATGCTGATTATAATGACACTTCCATTCCTTGTGAAAGCAAACAAATCTGAAACTAGCAATAATCACTATTTTGTAGTTTCTTAAAATCAATCTTCTGCTCCCAGTTTCCTTTTAAACTTACAATGTCCCAGGAGTTTTTATGCATATCCTTCCTTTTTCTATGGACTTATGGATTAGAAGCACCATCTGTCCACTCCTAACTGCGTTTGGCTGCTGGTTGAAGGCAATATTTCGCATCACTCGCATACTACATGCTCCTAGAGTTATTTCTATTCTTGACAGAGAGCCCCCATTAAAGTGAGTGAGCAATTGCCAATGGTGCAGCAGGGATATGACATTGAAATACCAGAACATCCTGTGAGGCAAAGGGGAACTTCCTAAATGTCAGAGAAAAAACTCTCACTGAATATCAGCAAGTAAAGAGCTTGCAGATCCTGGACAAGCAGAAGAAGCATTAGTGCCACTGTCAATTTTTGGCATTCTTGTGTTTGTCCTGATGAGTGCAAGATGAAAAGCTTCAGCAAAGTATTTTTTTTTTAGCAACATTTAAATTGTGTATGACTGCACCACTATTAATAAATGGATGATCCTGAATTGGTATTGGAATCAATCAAGAATAATGAGACTTGGTGATGGTTTGTCAGACTACTTCACAATCAAAAGAGGACTTCACCAAGAATGTGATTTGTCCTCAAAACTGTTCATCATGTTCATTGGAGCTGTCTGCAGGCACATAGAGCATCAACTAGATTGCAATTTTGGGAAGATTGGATATCAACCACTTGAAATTCACAAATGGCACTGCAGTGATATTTGAATCAGAACAGGATCTATTGGAAATTGTGAACTAAGTGGAAACAAGGAGTGTGGAACATATATTAAGAATAAATGTAAAGAAGACTGAGATAATGACAAAAAACAGAGACCTAACTCTAGAAGGACAAATTGAAGTGCATTGCCAAGTCCTGGGATAAATGAAAAATTTTATGCATCTTTGGCAGATCATCACAGATGATTGGAGAAATGATTGCAAGATCCAAGAAGAGTTCAGAAGCCCAGTTTTTAGATGGAGGATATTCAAACATCAAAAATATCCAACCTGAATCTTACAAAAAGATTGCTGAGGTTCTACACATTGTCATCTAGGTATAAGACCAGGAGGCATGAGCAGGAATCAAAGAGACAATTGATAAGACAAATTCAATTGAGATGTTTCATCTTGGAGAATGTTCTGTTAATTTACATGGGAACACACACGAATAAAGAGATACTGTAAATGGCTAGAGAAAAGAGGAAATCAAGTGGAAAACATTTAAGAGTAAGATAATACATTTTGGTAATGTCATTAGACGAGGCTATTAACAGAAACAATTATGCAGCAAAAGATCAGTGGAAAATTTAGCAGAAGAAGGCAGAGATAAAAAATGGATGAGACATAAAATTAACTAGTTGTGGCTGAGTCACATTGATGGCAACACAGGACAGATAAAGATGGAGAACAATGGCAGTCAATCTTCTGGAAAAAGAAATGATACCAATGAATTAAGCGATAGAATCACCAACAATTGGAACACCTAGGCCATTGAACTTCCAGAATGCACAACACAACTATTACCTGTGGCATTTGACATTTGCACTACAAAACAGAACAAATATATGCAATAAAAGCTTGAGGAATAGGAGCAGGAATAGTCTCCTTAAACTTGTTCTACCATTCAATATTATCATGGCTAATTCGATCTTGGCCATCCACCCCACTTTTCTGCCTGTTCTCATACACCAAACAATACAAGTCAAAACTATTGGAAATTTCCTCCTAAAGATAACAATTTAATCTCAGCAATCAAGCTAGTGATCTTCTCCGAACAACCTCTCATATAATTACATCCTGCTTTAAGGTGGGTTCCTGTGGTGCAATGGTAGTGTCCCTTCACTCAGCTTGGAGGCCTGGGTTCAAGTCCCACCTTTCCCAGATTATGTACCGTAACATGTCTGAACAGACTGATTTAAAAACAAGTATTCCCCTTTAAATAAGGAGACAATATCTGTCTACAGTACGCTAGATGCAGTCTCACCAACATCCTGTACACTTGCAACAAATCTTCTCTACGTTTATACTCCATGCCCTTGCAATGCTACTTACTAATTACTTGCTGTACCTGTACGCTAATATTTTCTGTTTCATGTGAAACAGGGAGCATTTAATACTTAACGATCCATGTCACATTTTTATTTATGTACAAGTATCACAGAAGCTGTGGTCATGCAGCACAGCTTCAGTTCCTGCCTCAGTGACTTACAAAATATAAATATTTGTTCTCAAGTCTTACTCAGTGCCAAGATTAGTTAATGTCAAATTTTAGTTTGTAATACCGCATTAAGGCACAGAAAACATTTTTGATGCTTTGCTTGTAATTTTAGCTCTGGCAGTGTCTCCAGGACGATAAATGTTTTCAATCTGACACTTTCTGCCTACCTTTATAGTTGACATACTTTACTGTGGAAAGTCTGCTTCTCAATCATAGAATTGTGGATAAAATCAATGGAAGGGAAAGTTGGGAATGATGTAAAATGGTTGGTTGAATCGTTATTATCCATTTCTTGCCAGCTAAAGTCAAGCTGACCCCATTCACTTAAGGTGAAGTAAAGAGGTTCTTGAGTATCAAGGGTATCAAGGGTAACAGGGAGAAAATGAGAGAATAGGGTTGAGAAACTTATCAGCCGTGATTGAATGGTGGAACAGACTCGATGGGCTGAACGGCCTAATTTCTGCTCCTATGTTTCATGGTCTTATGGTCTTACTTTTACAGTGCTCCCTTTTCCTTAGTGGGTGCATTCTGTTCAAAACTCGAGAGGACTTTGATGTGCAATTTCCTCATATATATTCAATACGAAGGATCTGCAACCATTTTTCATTTGTATCATGCAGTCGTGAATGGAAAAAGGTCATGATGTCGAGGTGCCGGTATTGGACTGGGGTTATTTGAAATCACGAACTGAAGTCACTTCACCTGATGAAGGAGAAGCGCTCCAAAAGCTTGTGATTTCAAATAAACCTGTTAAGACTATAATCTAATGCTGTGTGACTTCTGACAGAAAAGAGTGAATAACCCCCATGTTTCTTGTATCGGATAAGATAATGTATACCTCAGACCATTTGCTTTAATATTCACTAAAGAGCAAGCACAGGCCAGTTATCATTTCTGTATATTTTACAAAACTACAGGTTTGTTCACAAAATATGCAAGAAGGTTAAACCTAATATGCTTGAAGTAAATTGTGGAACTATTTGGATATTGCATTGAATTTAGACTTAATAGCATGGTATTGACCCCAAACACTGTGAGCTGAATCTTATGACATTTTGGTTGTTGTTTTTGTTGAAATTCACAGAGGAGTCCTCTTCATGAAGCCTAATGCAAAAAAAACCTCATTATTATCCCAAACTTGCCTCATTAACTACCTACCCTGCCCCTTTGACACCCCTCTTATCTGATGCTATCCCAATTCATCCACTCACAATAGCTGGAAGTATTTGCCACAGTTGGGATATTCTAGAATAGACTACTTTAAACAACCATTATGCACTTGCCACCATCTTTAAACAGCCATTGTGCACCTGGTGAAGCACCATCAATCCAGAGCTGGCCTGTGTGACTTGTGACACTTGCAGGCAAGTCAAGGGGCAATTGGCACTCCACTTTGTGGGCAGGGATCTCAAGATCCTGGTGGACAGAGGAGGAATGTCCTCTTCCCACAAGACAGCAGAGGAGGCCACAATGCCAGATGCTGCCAGCCTGGTCAAAAGGCTACCACCCAGGTCAGATCCATGTCAGTCATCTGCCCAGCAGTGTATGAAGAAGCTCAATGATCTTCTCTATACCAGGGTAAGTGCCACTATCTTCTCCCTGCTACAATGCACTCACTCTGTCTCAATTACTGCACACATCTCCCAGGAAGCTCATGCTCTACCATTCTTACTATTGCCTGCAGCATCTCTCACTTGTTCTCACCCTCCCAATTGCCTCACACCACCAACCCTGTGTGATCATTGTGCTGCCTATGCACTCGCTCAGAACACCTCACAAGCTGGCTCCCACCTGCCCCAGCAGTAACAACTTGCATCTCACTACCTCTTTCCCTTTGTCTCACACCAGGAACAAACAAAACACAATCGGGTAGAAAAAGCTAGGACAGGTGGTCGACATTTGGTTCCTCACCCGCTGCATCAAGGTTATTCTAACCAAGACCCCTCTGATAACCAAGTGACTGTGCTCAAACCCCTTGACTTTCTGTGCTAGGTCCCTTCCTTGACTTGACCAAGGACTTCTCTCCTTAGACTTTGAGAATTAGCCATTTGTTTGAGGCACCTGCAGTCTGTTTGCTGCATGAGCTGCAGCCACGTGGTGAGATTACCTACAGCAACATTGTCACTCTCTGAACTGATGACTGCATACAACCATGTTGCGTCTTGGCTTTACCTCTGTGTTAAAAGGCAAATCCACACAGATATATTGTGTACCTGTGAGTGCTGGCTGAGGGGTCAACGTGTTACACAGCAAGACATGACTGTAAGCATCCAGGTAGGTATAAAGTGAATGAGCACAAAGAAAATAAAACACGAAACCCTGAGATGCTCTCTGGACCAGTCTGAGAGCTTGGGTGCCTGTCCCTGCTCTCAGAGTACTCTTGTAGCAGCTTTGCACCAGATTGTGTGCCATTAGGTGCATTCCATAATGCAGCACTGAAGTGCAGAAATGGACTGTAAGTGGATTTGAAGCGGTTGCTGGTCTGGAGCATGCCCTGAGGTGATTGTGCCAGGGTCCAGAGGAGCAAGTGGTGAGTTGTCAAGTCATCAAGTGCCTACTCTGACTTTGGTATTGAGAATTCACTGTATCTAGTTTCTCTCCATCAGAGGATTTGATTACTGCTGTGGGTGATAATAAGTGATAATTCCTGTTAATAGGCATCATACCGCTTACTAGCATGAATCTCGTCTTGAAGTCTGGAGCTCAGTTGGAAAATGTGATTTGCTGCTCCCAATGTTGGGAAAGGCCTCAATTGACTTCTCATCTAATTCTTCCAGATTTCTTGTCATTGCCCACGTCATTCAGGGGCCTAGAAGATTCCACCCGCTGAGACTATTCACTCTTGGAATCTTATGCAGTTTCTGCAGGAGTCAAATCAGGATCCTAATCTCGTGCAGTAATGTCATTTTCACATCTCTGACAGTGCACTGTGTATTGAAGCTGAAGCTGCAGTATCAATGTATCAGAGAGGTTTCTCAGCCAGAACTGATATGATTTTCTCTAGACTTTAAATTTTGGCTGAAACTTTCTGCTTATCAATGTAAAGGATAACAGCTTTCATTTCCATTTCCCATGCTAGGCATCTTTGCATGCTTTCAGAATAAGATGGCCAATTAGTACTGAAATATCAGCAGCTTTTTGAAGTGAATTCATGCCCGTTAAGAAATAGATGTGGACTTTCAAACTGATTTCACTTGGGGACCTTTTACAGTTGTCAGAAAAAGGAGAATATTATTGCCTGAGTTCAGAGTAGATTGGAACACAGTTCCCAGGGGCATGAAAAGAATTATTTTATAGAGCAATGGATGTTTTTCAGTATGGGAGCATTGGTACTGAAAAGTGTTTGTTTTTCCCAACCAGTAACATAGTTTACTGTGTATTAGCCAAACTGGCATATAAAATGACAATTATTTAGTGCTAGAATTCATGTTTGTGTACATATGCAGCATTTAGTTCAATTAAACCTTTACAGCCATACTATACTATACTTATATTAAAAGCCAGCTTCGATTTTACACCCTGCAAATGGACATTTTATTTACTGGTACTTTATAGGGATTAGGGATAGTCAGCATGGTTTTGTGCAACTGAAATCATGTCTCACAAACTTGATTTGAGTTTTGTTTGAGGAAGTAACCAAGAAGATTGATGAGGGCAGAGGGATAGGTGTTGTTTACTTTGACTTTAGTAAAGTCTTTGACAAGGTTCCATATGGTAGACTAATTAGTAATGTGAGATCACATGGGATTGAGGGTGATCTTGCCAATTGGATACAAAATTGGCTTATAGGCAGGAGACAGAGAGTAACAGTGGAGGGTTGTTTTTCGGACTGGAGTCCTGTTACCAGCGGTGTTCCACAGTGATCGGTACTGGGCCCACTTTTGTTTGTCATTTGAACAGATGATTTAGATGAGAACATAGAAAGCATCATTAGTTGGTTTGCGAATGACACCAAAATTGGTGGGCAGTGAAGAAGGTCATCTAAGATTACAAAGAGATTTTGATCAATTGGGTCATTGGGCTATGGAGTGGTAAATGGAGTTTAATTTGGATAAATGCGAAGTATTGTATTCTGGAAAAGCAAACAAGGGCAAGACTTGGTCAGTTAAAAGTAGGGCCTTGTAGAACACAGAGACATAAGGGTTCAGGTACATAATTCTTTGAAGTTTGCGTCACATGTAGACAAGGTGGTTAAGAAGATGTTTAGCGTGCTTGCCTTCATTTCCCAGACCTTTGACTGTATGTGTTGAGATGTCATATTGAGGTTGTACAGGATGTTAGCGAGGCCTCTTCTGGAACACTGTGTCCAGTTCTAGTTGCCTTTATAGGAAGGATGTTATTAAGCTGGAGAGGGTTCAGAAAAGATCGACCAGGATGTTGCTGGGAATGGAGGGTTGATTATAAGAAGATGCTGGATGAGCTGGGACATTTTTCTCCTGGACTGTGGGAGGTTGAGGGGTGACCCTTAGAGAGGCTTTTAAAATCATAGAAGCATAGATAAGGTGGATGGCAAATGTCTTTTCCTTAGGGTTGGGTGTTCAAGACAAGAGGGCATTGGATTAAGGTGAAAGGGAAAAGTTGTAAAAGAGGCAACCCGATAGACAACTTTTCCACACAGACAGTGGTGCATACATGGAGTGAACTTCCAGAGGAAGTGGCAAACGCAAGTAGTCATAACATTTAAAAGACATTTGACTAAGTACATAAATAAGAAACATTTGGAGTGGATCTGGGCCCAGCGCAGGCAGATGGGACTAGTTTATTTTTGGATAATGGTCAGTGTGGACTGTTTGGACCAAAGGGTCTGTTTCAGTCCTGTATGACACTATGGTGCTCTTACTAGGTGCAAGAAATTAAACAAGCGATACATGCTGTGATGTGAATGTGTACAGGGGTTTAAGATAAGCCCACACTTTACTTTGGCTGTTGAAGAGAAATCATAGTGGTGACCAATGTTACCTACAGCAACAATGTACACTTATACTCTGGTTATAGCTCAAAACCATTTTTGAAGGATATTTTTGAGGCTTCAAACGTAATCCAATGCTATGGTAAATATGAGTTCTTTTCCCCCAAGTTTAAACTTTGGAATAATAGAGCCAATTCTTTCTATGTTATGCTCCAAATATAGCCTTGCATAAAATTGGACAGGTCTCCAAATAACTGTACTGTGTGATTCTTTAGTGTGTGTGCTTGGAAGAGACATTGCAATTCAAATTGAAGTTAGATGGATGTTGAATGGTGTCATCTGTTCTACTCAAATAGTTCTTCAGACGAACATCTCCTACTGCTTGTTGGTCTGTTGTATTTAAATTATGTTTGATCAGGAAATTTAGTCAATAATTTAACCTATCAGGTTCCTCATGTATAATGAGTTTTAGCAGCACTGATTGTGTTTTTGCAATTAATTAACTAGGCTATTGTACCAGTGGTGCAATGTGAGCGCAGATTGCGACATTAAAAATCATACAACACCAGATTATAGTGCAACAGGTTTATTTATAAGCACTAGCTTTCGGAGCGCTGCTCCTTCATCAGGTGGTTGTCAATCACCTGATGAAGGAGCAGCACTCCGAAAGCTAGTGCTTCCAAATAAACCTGTTGGACTATAATCTGGTGTTGTGTGATTTTTAACCTTGTGCACTCCAATCCAATATCGGCACCTCCAAATGCAGATTACGACATAAGTGGGTGTAATGGTGTGGAATTCTCAGTTTTCAGGAGCCAGGATAAAGTGAACTTTGATTTCAAACTCAGTCATTATAGTGTTAACAAACCAGAAGTTACTTGAGCTTCTTTAATCTCTTTTTTTTCAGAGATAGAGTTTGCAGTTTCAGTTTGTTCAAGTGCAGTAATTGGTAATTGTTTTGTACTTGTGACTAACACTTAGATTTTATGTGACCAAGAAATGTTTTGAACCTGTCCAACTTAACATTTAAGGTCTGAATCATACAATTTCAACTTTGACCAGTTTAGTCTTTGAAATTGATAAAACCTATCCTGAACATAAGAATTGTCATTACCATAGCTTTGTTGTGCCTGGGTTTTAAAAGAAGTAGAGGGAAAATATAGGAGATGCCCTAACTATAAGTTCCCAAATTTATCTTGATTTATGAATCTCGCTTCTGGATTTTAAAAAATGGAGCATGTTACTCTGTTATTGAAGAAAACAAAAACCCAGAGTTTATAGGCCAGATAGCTTGGCATCTGCCAGAGTGAAATTACAAAGATCTATAATTACAGATTGACTGACTGAACGTAATGAAAAGTTTGGAGAGCCAGCATGGATTTGAAAAAGATAGTTCACGCCTGATGAACCTGATTGAATCTTTTGGAGATGTGTAACATTTTTGGATTGCTTAATTCTATAATTATATATAGAAGAGCATGCACAGATACTTTATAAATAGATTTCCAGATCACTTAATATCCTTCATAAGGAACTGTTGGCTGTAGTTAAAATGTGTGGAAAAATATTGACCAGGTTAAGAATAAGTTCCTGGATTATCTGAAGGGACAGAAATTGTGTCAAAGGTTCATTATATATTAATTAACTGGAATGGAAAAGAAGAAACAGAATTGAGTGACAAACAAAACAATGATACATTCAAGCTTTTAGGTTACTTCATTTCTCAATTCAATAAAGCAAGACAGTATCTTGCCCGAGGTCTGTGAATAGAAGTTCTGGTCTGATATTGAAATTCAGAAATAGAGTCAATATTGCATCTGGGTCAATGTTTAAATGAGTGCATTTGCAACAGCATTGATTTTTTAACCTTTCTTGGTGAGCATATTTCCTGACAAATTATTTTGCAATGTAGTTTTTGGTGTTATATGAAACAATTCGGTGTTGTTATTTGGATCTAAAAGGGTTAATAGTGAAGCATCGGGATGATGTCAAATGTTCTTTGGGGTCGAACATCTGGGATCTCTGAGGAGTGGGATCTAACATCTGGCCCTCATCAAAATCTCTGACCATTTGTATTAAATCAATGTAACCTGTAACAATTTCCTAACATACAAAAACTATATCACAGCAGGAGGGAGTGCAAGGATCAGTGCTGGGTCCACTGCTTTTTGTCTTTTATACAAATTATTTCGATGTGAATATAGGAGGTATGGTTAGTAAGCTTGGAGATGACACAAATATTGGAGGTGTAGTGAACAGCGAAGAAGGTTATCTCAAAGTACAATGGACCTTGTTCAGATAGACCGAAGAGCCAAGGAGTGGGAGATGGAGTTTAATTCAGATAAATGTGAGGTGCTGAATGTTGGAAAGACAAATCAAAGCAGGACACATATACTTCCTGGTAAGGTCCTGGGGAGTGTTGCTGAACAAAGAGACCTTAGAGTGAAGGTTCATAGTTCCTTGAAAATGGAGTTGCAGGTAGATAGGGTAGTGAAGAAGAGGTTTTGTATGCTCGCCTTTATTGATCGGAATATTGAGTATAGGAATTGGCAGATCATGTTGTGGCTGTACATGACATTGGTTAGGCCACTTTTGGAATACTGCATCCAATTCAGTCTCCCTGCTATAGAAAATATATTGTTAAACCTGTCAGGGTTCCAAAAAGATTTACAAGGATGTTGTCAGGGTTGGGGGGCTTGAGCTATAGGGACAGGTTGAATAGTCTGGACTTATTTTCCCTGAAGCGTCGGAGTCAGAAGGGTGATACTATGGAAGTTTATAAAATCATGAGGGAATGGATAGAATGAATAGTCAAGGTCTTTTCCCCAGGATAGGGGCGTCCTAAACTATAGGGCATAGATTAAGATGAGAGGGGAAATATTTAAAAAGGGCCTGAGAGGCAACTTTTTCACACAGAGGATGTTGCATTTATGGAATGAACCACCAGAGGAATTGGTGGAGGCTGGTTTAATTATAACATTTAAAAGGCATCTGGAAAGTTATATGAATAAGAAGAGCTCAGAGAGACATCGGCCCAATGATGGGAAGTTGGACTAGATTAATTTAGGATATCTGGTCAGCATGGACGAGTTGGACCAAAGGGTCTGTTTCCATGCTGTACATCTCTATGACTCTAAGTGAATTGAATAATCTTTACTATTGTCCTGTTCTGTCTATAATAGAAATTTTTCACATTTTCTTTTACCTTCTTAAAATAGGCAGCGGCATGTTTCACCAAACTCTATTTGTCATGTACAATTTAAAAATAACGCACAACAAATCTCTCAGGGTGTAAACAAAGTAGGATTTAATAATTCATTCAAAGCCTGCTGAACACAGGTTCACATATATACAGCCAAGAATGGAAAGAAATCACAAAATTCTGAAATAATTAGAAAACCAGAAGTATTGATATAAGTTCATGTGATTTTGTGTCCAGTAATTAATGTCAAATGGAGGTCCTTTTCTCACTTGGCAGTGTACAGATGTCCATCTTAGTTCAAGGTGCAACCATTTAAAAGTTGGAATTTGCTGACAAAATACATGGTTCTTTCTAAAAATCAGACATGAAGCAGATTGAGATCAGAGGCATGGAGTTAGCATAGTAGATAGGGTAGTGAGGAAGGGGTTTGGTATGCTCACCTTTATTGGTCAGAGCATTGAATATAGGAGTTGGCAGATCATTTTGTGGCTGTACATGACATTGGTTAGGCTACTTTGCAATACTGAATCCAATTCAGTCTCCCTGCTATAGGAAAGATGTTGTTAAACCTGTCGGGGTTCCAAAAAGCGTAGACTAAGTCTCATCTTGTGTAATAGTCAATGCTGTATAATTAAAGCTGTTCACAACCCAATCATTTCAATCACCTGATTGGAATTTCAGGTTGAGCCACCTCAGTCAAAGGATTTCTTTGGCCCCTCGACAAAACCCATTGTATGTCGCAGAAGGAAATTGAGGGACTGTTAGTACCAAATCAAGCAAAAAGAGTTTTGATGTCTTTCTTTCAAAGCATTCTAGCAGGAAACACAGCTTATGGTGACACCAACAGCACCAAACTTAATTTGGTTGCCAGGTAATCCTAGAGTCTCCATTACCCTTTTTACCTCAGTATCTAACAGCCCATGACCCAGGTAGTGACCATCATATTCAACTTTTCCTCCAAATGTCCTCCCTCGGTTCCAATATTACACTTCAATTTCACTCACCCCGTTCATTTCCGCTCCTTCTGTGGAAGCCATGGTAGTGGTCACTGCCAATAATCCCCTGTCACATGGTCCATTCGTCCTTCCATGCTGTTCTTCTTAAACCCTCCTGACCCCCGCCATGGCCTTGTCCACACTTCAATGCATGCAACTGAGTACTGCCCCCAGCTTTGAATCTGCCCCACCCCTTGTAATAGGCGAGAACCCTCTCCCCCAGCAATCAGATGCCTAACTGTTGTAGTTGCAGATCCCCAGTTGATGATACACAATTGTCCTGATTGTTGCTGCTGCTGTTGGCCCTCCAGGACTGCCAGTTGGCCACCGTTCAGACTGTGGTGGGCTATATCCTCTGACCATGAGGGGTCCAAGCGGGTGAATGATCATGATGGAACAACTGGACTCTGTGTCCAAGACTGACATTATCAGGATCTTGTGACCCTCAGTGGCACCCCCTCTTGACTGAACAGCACAGAAACATCTCCTTTGGCCCACCAAGACTAAACTAACAGATGATGTCTTTCTAAATCCGCTTTTGCCTCTATATAGTCTGATTCCCTCTATTCCCTGTGTATTCATGTATCTGTCAAGATGCTTCTTAAACATTGTTGTTGCCTCCACTTCCATTACCGTTTCTGGCAGGGCATTCCAGGCACTTATCACTCTCTGTATAAAAAACCTTGTCTCACACATCGCCTTTAAACTTATATCTTTTTACTTTAAACCTATGTTTCCAAGTAATTGACATTTCTACGCTGGAAAGAAGACTCCACTATCCATTCTATCCAAGCCTCTCATAATTCTGTAAACTTGCTTCCGGTCGACCCTCCACTCTATCCTTCGACATTCACGTGAAAACAATCCAAGTTTGTCCAATTTCTACTCATAGACAACACCCTCCAAACCAAGCAGCATCTGCACCCTTTCCAAGTCCTCCACATCCTTCTGGTATTGTGACAATCAGAACTAGCTGCAATACTCCAAGTGTGGCCTAACTAAAGTTCTATACAGCTGCACATGACTTGCCTATTTTTGCACTCTGTGCCCTGACAGATGCTATATATCTTCTTGACCGCCTTATCCACTCGTGTTGCCACTTTCAGAGAACTGTAAACCTGTGCCCTTGTACTCCACTGTATGTTGATGTTACTAAGAGTACTGCCATCTACTGTATACTTCCACCCTGCATTAGATCTTCCACAATGCATCACTTTGCATTTGTTGGAATCAAACTCCATTTGCCATTTTCCTGCCCAACCCTCCAGTTTATCTGTATCCTGTTGCATCCTTTGGCAATCCTCCTCACTAGATGCAGCTCCTCCAATCTTTATGCCATCCACAAACTTACTAATCAGATCACCTACATTCTCCTCCAAATCATTTAAAGATATCAAAAACACCAGAGCTGCTAGCACTGATGCCTGGACTAGAGTGAGGCTTAGACCCCACCCAGTTTCTGGCATAGCAATTTGATTGAATGAACATGCAGCGAGCTTGCTGGCACATACTGTTAGTGTTAGTTTGAAGTCGTGGTATACTGTATATCAGACAGATTCCTGCTGACAAACACAACAAGCATCCTGTCTGTGTGTCTGTGCAAAAAAACATGTCACTATGACAGCACTTTATAACCTTTAGTCTCTGGCTAAAACATCCATGCTATAACAGCATAGCAAGGCATGGATGCTGTGAACATGCAGGTAGGTGCTAAGTGAGCGAGTGCTAAGAGAGCAAATGAGCAGCCCTGATATAAAACCTGGTCCAATCCTTGAGCTGGATGCTTGCCCCTCAGTGCAAAGTGTTTTCATAGCAGCCTTGTCAGCACTGGTTGTCAGTACGTCCTGCCTGCAATTCAAGTCTATACTTCACGAACATCTTGCAGATGCATTTGGGAGGCGCTATGAGGATTCTGAGGGGTTGACAGGTTGTGCTGAGTAATGTGGAGGATGCTGAAAATGTGTTGCTGGTAAAGCACAGCAGGTCAGGCAGCATCCAAGGAACAGGAGAATCGACGTTTCGGGCATAAGCCCTTCATCAGGAATGTGGAGGATGTTCACTGCTGAAGCTGCCAGGTACCTGTTCAGACTTCCATATTGAGAATTCTTAGCATCTAGGATTCTTGCAGAGGTGGTAGGATAGGAAACCATGTGTTGAAGAGATGAGCTGTGCAATTAATAATGTCAACAATCTGTATCCCTTATTAGGCAACTCACTGCTCCCTAGGGAGAACCTCGCCTCAACATGTGGAACTTGCTTAAAGTTGCTGCTGACATTGACACAGAGTCCTGACCAGAGTCCTGGCTTGATTCTGCCCTATTTCCCACCATAGCCAATGCTGTTCAGGCCGTTGCAAGATTCCAGCCATTGTCTGAGTTTCCTTTGTTTCTGGCCTGACTAGATCTTCAAATGGGACATGTGGGACATTATTTGTTTGGTTCTAATCTGTTAATTGTTGAAAATTTCTAAAAGTAGCCGACTTGACCATACTGCTTTCAGTCCCAACTATTTTCGATTCAGCAATAATTCACTTTTAAAAACAGTGCATTTAAATAATATAATGTAGACTTCAAAAATTTAAGATCTTCCTCTTCTTTAAGATAAAACAAAGACGTATGGATGCTGAAAATCTGAATCAGAAGAAGAAATTGCTGGAGAAACTCAACAGGTGTGGCAGCATCTGTGGAGAGAAAAACAGAATTATCATTTTGAGTCCAGTGACCCTTCTTCAGAAAAAGGTCTCAATGTTTCCTCTGCACAAATGCTGCCAGATTGCCGAGTTTCTCTAGTAAGTGGAGATGATGGCCCAGTGGTATCATTGCAAGACTATTAGTCCAGAGACCCAGATAATGTTTTGAGGACCCAGATTCGAATCCTGCCATGGTAGATGGTGGAGTTTAAATTCAATAAAACAAATAAGAGCCTAATGATGACCATGACTCCAATGTCAATTGTTGGGAAAAAACCATCTGATTCACTAATGCCCTTTTAGGGAAGGAAATCTGCCATACTTACCTGGTCTGGCCTACATGTGACTCCAGACCCACAGCGATGTAATTGACTCTCAACTGCCTCTGGGCAATTAGGCTTGGGCAACAAATGCTGTTCTAGTCAGCGACGTCCCTGAATTGTGAATGAATAAAAAAATTCTGTTTTTGTTTCATCTTTCTCTTCACGCCTTCTGGACAAAAAAATTCACCTTGTTGTCCACAAGAGGCTCTTCTAGTTGGACTAGGAAATGGTTTCCTTGCATCAAATTAGATGAGGCAGGCCCTTTACTTTTCTACACTGAAGGAGGATGGTGGCAGCAACCTTCATCAAGAACAACAGCTCATACAGCGCAGTGAGCAAACCCTTCCCATGTAACAATCCCAATCATGAACGTCTCCTCAGTTCAGCCTTCGATTTGGAACAGGAAAGGTTCCACTTGCCTGTTCCATTGGTTCAGGCAGGCATTAACAATCCCATGGCACTTTTCTGTCAACAAGTACAGATTTCTCCCTGTGTTCTGGATGGCATTTCTTCCTCAAGGAACAACAATAAAATCGTAAAGAACAGCACTTTTTCCACTTCAAAATTAATTAACTATATGAGAAGTGCTTTGCGATGTTTTTGAGCAATATGGTGAAGTACTTTACAGGTGGAATCCTTTCATTTCAAGCATTTACTCAGGGGGTTGAATGAACTCTACACTACACTCCTTTCAGAATTAAGTGCTACAGTCTCTTATAAATTACAGCGGAATGTCCACTTTGCTGCAGATATTTCTAGACACATCTGTCTTACAATAGTTTCCACTCTATCTTTGGATTTTCAATTGAATAATCTTTTCATAGTGTTTTGGAAGGAAGTAAACAAGGTCATTAATCTACACTATGGATGAGGTGTCTCCTACTACAATAAATTTTGCTCGGAAAGGGCACTAAGTATTCGAGAGCAAAGTTTATTTTATGTTTTGTTTTAACATTTTCAGTGCTGAATTTCTTTCTTTTTCTCAATGTTTTCATAAAGCCTAAAAAAAAGAGCTCTTTATGAAAGTTAGACACACATTTCACATAGACTGCATGTTATTTCAGATTTGGATGTTAACCATAATATGATGGGGTACTGTAATAATTAGTGGACAATGCTAACAGGTCATTTGGAACCAGGACTTGAGTTTGCAGTTTCCAATATTGCCTCTCCTACCCTCTCTTGTGTTATGTTCAATAAAGCCATTTGATGTTCATTAATCTGAGTGTCAACCTTCCACATCCACCTGGACCTAATCTCACTGATTCTGGATTAGCGGTGCTGGAACAGTACAGGCAATCGGATGCTGCCTGTACTGCTGTGCTCTTCCAGCACCATTAATCCAGAATCTGGTTCCCAGCATCTGCGGTCATTGTTTTTACCTAATCTCACTGATGACAATGGTTTACCTTCCCCCTTTTGGGAGAACTCCCAACCAGTTAAGTTACTTTACATAGAAAAACTTTGGGACATTTACGCAGTTAAATAGGTTTGGGTGTGTGAATGTGGAGATGGGGAACATGGTGAGGTAACTGGGCAAGGGATAAGGTGATAAATGGGTAGTGTGGTTGGGTGTATCTTTCAAAGTAAATGCATTCGAACCATCTGACTCAGAGTTGTGCACTTTTTTGGAGTGTCCTAGACAGCATAGGGATTGTCCACTGAAACTTCAGGTGTCCTGGTCAATTTCCACTGAGGCACTGCGATGGGACTTGAATGGGGACTGACATCCTTCTCTGATTATACTTCTGGTCTGTGACTTCTTGAGACCAGAGGATCTCTGGTCATTGTTTGAAGTTGGTGATCCTTCATCAGAGCAAGTAAATCTTAGTGGTGCAACCGACTTTAAAGCTTTTTTTAAAGGAGAAGAGGTAAGGAAACAAAGAGCAAAGAGGTGGATGGCAGGAGAAGTTAAATAACAAAAGGGGTGTGAGTAAACGGCAAAGACCTATTGTAATAGGACAAGTGAAGAAATAAAAATTAGAAGAGGCGTAAGCAAATCATCAATGACATCCAAACAGAAAAGGGGGAGCAGTTGTGACCTTGAACTTCCCAAGGCTTCTCTCTCAGCACCTTCTAAACCCATGACCAGTGTAACCTAGAAGGACAAGAGCAGCAGACACACGGCAAAACGATCACATGCAAGCTCCACTCCAAGTCCACACAACTAAGCCATCATTCCTTCTCTGTCCTTGGATCAAACTCCTGGAACTCCCTCCCTAATAGTATGATAGGCATCCCTACACTCAAAGCACTGCAGTGATTCAAGGAAGCTGGAATACTATGAACAGTTTTGTGCCCTTTATCTAAGGAAAGTTTTATATTGACATTGGGGCAGTCCAGAAAAGATTCTCTGGGTCAGTACGAGGAATCAAGAGACTACCTGTCTAATCATGAGCGGTTAAGTAGATTGAGCCTGTACTCATTGGAATATAGAAGAATGAGAGGCAACCTATTGAAACATACAAGATTCTGAAAGGACGTGGCAGTATGGGCGGCACCGTGTGGGCCGAAAGGACCGTGTTGGCGGCACGGTGGCACAGTGGTTAGCACTGCTGCCTCACAGCGCCAGAGACCAGGGTTCAATTCCCGCCTCAGGCAACTGACTGTGTGGAGTTTGCACGTTCTCCCCGTGTCTGCGTGGGTTTCCTCCGGGTGCTCCGGTTTCCTCCCACCATCCAAAGATGTGCAGGGTCAGGTGAATTGGCCATACTAAATTGCCTGTAGTGTTAGGTAAGGGGTATGGGTGGGTTTCGCTTCGGCGGGTCGGTGTGGACTTGTTGGGCCAAAGGGCCTGTTTCCACACTGTAATCTAATCTAATCTAAATCTATTGATGAAGGTTGTTTCCTCTCGTGGGGAAGTCTAGGACAAAAGGGCATAATCTCAGAAAAAAGGATCACACATGTAAGTCACAGATGAGGAAGAATTGTTTCTCTCAGAGGGTTGTGGAATTTGTTGCTGCAAATGGCTGTAGCAATCGGGTTATTAATTTTATTCAATGCTGAGATGGACAGATCTTTAGTCAGTGAGGGATCAAAAGTATGGACAAAAGCAGGAAAATGGAGTTGAGGGTTATCAGATTAGAGGTAAAAACAATGACTGCAGATGCTGGAAACCAGATTCTGGATTAGTGGTGCTGGAAGAGCACAGCAGTTCAGGCAGCATCCAAGGAGCTTCGAAATCGACGTTTCGGGCAAAAACCCTTCATCAGGAATAGTCTTGATCTCATTGATGGTGGAGCAGACCTGATGGGCTGAATGGCTGTTCCTGTGTCTTAGAAAGCAGCTTGCCAGTAACTTATTTGGGGCAATTTGGGATGAGTAGTAAATGATGACCAGCGGTTGGAAAACTGCTGTGATTTCATGGAAGAGGCTGCAGATGGTCCAGCTCTGGATGTAGAACACCTGACTTGAGAATGCATTACGACCTTGACATGACGGCTGTGGTCTGGACTGGCTGGCTGGCTAACAGCAAGGACTCTTATTGAGAGAGTGAACACTGCCATCCTCAGACAGCACTTCAGTATGTCTCCCGGGAATGACAGCAACAACCCCTCCACACCACCCCCACCATGTCCTCTTTATGGCTGTACCTCTGCAGCTCTTGTAATGTAGGTAAAAATAATGACTGCAGATGCTGTAAACCAGATTCTGGATTAGTGGTGCTGGAAGAGCACAGCAGTTCAGGCAGCATCCGAGGAGCAGTAAAATCGACGTTTCGGGCAAAAGTCCTTCATCAGGAATATAGGCAGAGAGCCTGAAGGGTGGAGAGATACGTGAGAGAAGGGTGGGGGTGGGGAGAAAGTAGCATAGAGTACAAT
>NC_057731.1:18013087-18052397 GCF_004010195.1 Chiloscyllium plagiosum
TCCTCTCACTTCTCTCTCCACCCTTCAGGCTCTATGCCTGTATTCCTGATGAAGGGCTTTTGCCTGAAACATCGATTCTCCTGTTCCTCGGATGCTGCCTGACCTGCTGCACTTTTCCAGCAACACATTTTCAGCTCTGATCTCCAGCATCTGCAGCCCTCACTTTCTCTCAATAGCTTCAAGGAGTGCAAGCTTTACATGAGCTAGGGCCCACTTCTGAGATGTGCAGTTACTCAGTTGTGTTTTAGCACTGGGTTGCATGCTATAATGAAGATAATGAGCAGCAATCTGAATGTTATGAGCGACCTGTATCAGCAGGAACCACCCCAGGCTCATCTTGTCCATGTGCTGTTTTGGGGCTTCCAGTACTGCTATTATTATGCCTCTACTTCATGTATTCAACTTGTAGCATTTGTGTAAGAAGCAAGAACTTTTATTTCTTTACTTACCCACTCAAGTCTTTCCTTTATTGGATACATCATTATCAAAAATGCTTTTCCCCATTGTCCCATGATAAATATGCAGTACATTTTGGAGCTTTCAGCCACACAAGTGTGTTTAAAGCAGCTTATACTCCAACACAGATTCTCCAATGACCAGTACATCAAATGTGATGAATCATTATGGTCAGAGCCTAATTAACTGACTGAGCATCAAAATATCCCAGAAGCAGGTCCTGAAGCCAGCTGTAAGGCTGACAAATACAACCTTATCCCCAACAATAACCTTTGCTCAGACTTTTACCATGTACCTTACATCGCTAAGGGCCGGGTTTTCATTGAGTCACCTGTACTTTGCAGATCATAAAAATGGTGCAAAAAATCTCACCCTTTATTCTGAGAAATCCAAATTTTGCTGGCTGCGGCAGAGGGTGGGGTGTGATTCACCTAAGAGGGAAACAGAGACTCAGAACTCTGTACTGAGTTCAAACATTTGTGATTGTTGTGAAGGGCCTGAAACTGCACTTCGAGAATAGTCATTGATGGGGTTGTCTTTGGGCTGAAACTTACCAGAAATCAGCAAAAGATTATTTTGGCAAGTTTTATGGAGGGTTTCTTTCTCTGAGGCCTAGCAAGTTTTCTTGTGCTATCTTCCCAGACTCGCCTCATTATCATGTAGGAGCAAAAATTTGTACTGGGGATTATAATGGGTCAGGTGGCATCCAGAGAGAGAGCAAGCTAACATTTCGAGTCTAGATGACTCTTCATCAGAACTGATGTGAAGTGTGGAGGAGGCAGCATTTATGCACTATTGCAACGTTCTGGACTCAGTATTGAGTTCAATGACTTTAGGGCCTCAGCACCTTCTCCCATATCGTTACACAACTCCCACACCCCAGTCCTTGGTATCACATGGGCTGCTACCACTAACAACCCAATTGTTATTGATGACCTTTACCCATTCCATTGTCTGCTCAAAAGTTGTTCTCTCTCTGTCTCTGTCTCTCTCTCTCTGGTCTCCATCTCACCTACTGTTTTCTCCTTCCCCCTCCCCACACCCATCTTCAGCATGTATACCAACAATTTCTTGGCCACAATGAGTTTTAAAAAAGATCATTGGACTGAAAAGGTTAGCTCTGATTTCTTTCCACAGATGCTGCCAGATCTGCTGAGTTTATCCAGTAACCTCTGAATTTTGGCCCTATTTTTGAAGTATTAACTTCAATGCCATGAACTCCTGTTTCTGGTGTGACACCTTATTGAATGCCTTGTGAAAAACCAAACACTGTAAACCTACTGATTTCAAAATTGCTCATCACATCATGAAAGAACTCAATTTTTTTAAAAAATTGCAAGCTGGGCCATTAATTCCTAGACAAAGATGACAGATTTCTTTCCTTGAAGGACATTAGTGAACCAGACAGTTTCTTTCAACGATGTACAATGAGTATACGGCCCACATTGGTCTAGCTTTTAGTTCCAAATTTTCATTGATTCATGGTTCATACACTGTCATGTCCCTAAAATGTTTGACTTGGTCTCTAGATTACTAGTCTAGCAACAATATCACTACACCACTACACCACCTCAATGATAAGCATGATTTCTGTTTTACCAAATCATATTTTATTATGATTTTCTGACTGTCCTGATATTATCTTGTTTGTAGTGTATTTTAGAATTTTTGCAATGACAGACTAAGTGGCATATAGTTTCTGCTTTCTGATGCCCTCGTTCCTTAAAAACAAATGTTCAATTCACTGTTTTACAATTTGCTGTGGCCTTTCCCAGATTCTAGGGGAAAAGAACAAGCTCACTGTCTGCTGGAAAGCTGTCACACTCTCCACTGATCCCAATCAGGTGGAAAAGGCTTCTTTGATATCACATCATTAGAACCAACAGAGCAAACTAAGATTCCTGTCATTTACCACATCCTGGTGACTGTCATCAGAGACTGGAAAAACCATGGTGTTAGTCAAACATTCTTTTTCATAGAAGAATTTTTTGTGTCATTTGCTCACTTATCCTAAGTTGTTCTGCTCTCCTTTGTGTCCCAAATCCCTGAACAGTCAAGATTGTCTAACTTTACCTTGAGATTTAGTGAAGCTTTCTGTAATGCCCAGGATACTGACAGCAAATGTAGGCTGGTAATTGCTTTTAGTACTGGATTTATGCCTGCATAATATCCCACTTTGGTCCTTGAAGATAATAAAATGTCATATCAGACCTTGCTTGTGATTTAGAATATCAATTTATTTTACAAAGATAAATAAACACAAAAGAAACAATGCTGTAATATGTTGATATATTTACAATGGATAACTTTGCAAGTAACCCATCTGGTAGCAGTAAAGATGTACAGGTCAGGTGAATTGGCCATGCTAAATTGCCCACAGTGTTAGGTACGTTAGTCAGGGGTAAATATAGGGTAGGGGAATGGGTTTGAGTGGGTTTCTCTTCGGAGGGGTGGTGTGGATTTGTTGGGCTGAAGAGCCTGTTTCCACACTGTAAAGAATCTAATCTAATCTAAATTCAATTGCATAAGACAATAGTTTTGGAATTCTCTTTTGGTAAAGAATGGATCTTGTGCTGAGTGCACCAGTGTCCATTACAGCCCATGTGACACACCACACTGGCGAGGCATTAGTGTGGGCATTAACAGTGAATGCTGAAAGTACACAGTAGGCAAATTGTGATGTTAGTGAGCAGATAATGCCATTGCTATTCTCAACCTTAGAGCTTTGGCAAAGGCCTTCTTTGCACTATTGATCATGCATGGGAAGTAGGAGGAATCGGCCCGTGTTATTTAAAAGGATCAGAAAATTCTTTGAGCTGAGTTGACAGATCTGGTTTTGTCAAAGTGTTTTAGTGTTGTTTACAGTTGGTGATGCTGAAAGGGAGTGCAGCTGCACATTCTGATTTCAGAGTATTATTGACTGCATCCATAATGATTTGTGACCAGGAGCAGGAAGAGGAGGAGGCTACAGCATATCCCCTTTCCAGTTGGGCTATCTGTGATTCACTTATTCAGTTGTAGTACTGATGAACATGTTCCTATTCAGTCAGAGTCTAGCACATTGCCTCTCACTGGCCATCATAGTGTCCTCTTGGCCACAATTCTAAAGTTAAATACCACCAGAAAACAACCTTCCAAACCAATGGTATAAAAAACACCTTGTTTATCACGTTCATGCTCAATGACTCACCATGTGTGGATCCTGCCTCTGTACTACCTTTTAAAAGATTGCCAGTATCTGTGCAGGAGTCTACGAGTGTGTTGCCACAAAGCTGGTCTTTTTTTCTAAAAGCAGTTCCTGTTCTCAAGGACACTGTGTCCTTGGTGATTTTCAGAGGGGTTGTAAACAATTCCACTTCTGATTAGACTGGTTTGGTACAGTGATTAAAGTGTTTTGAGAGGCCTTTTTGCTTATATGTAAACAGTTGAGACTTCAGGCCAAAGTGATCTTGTTTTAGAAGTGACCTGTATAATGAGAGGCGAGTGGTCAGCTCTCTAGCTGAGCAGTTCAGTTCAGAACCAGTTCATCAGTGTGGAAACAGGCTCTCACTCTCTCCTTCTGCCCTTCTAACTTCAACCTGTAAGCATTTGTTTCATTTTTACTGTTTTTTAAAGGGGGAGTTGCTTATTGGGACCGTTGTATATATTTGGAACAGTATAATTAAGTCTAGTTTGGATAAACTGCGTTCTGTAGGGGTTCTTCATTCTGTTCTTTGTGTTTTATTGTGTAATTTTGTGAATAACATTTTGTCTGTTTTAAAACCTGGTAGTCAACCTAGCTAACTTACTCCGGGTAATTTTCACTGTACACTTACCGAAACAAACTGCAAAGTTATGGTCTGGGCTGCCTGCTTAAAAATGTTTTGAGTGGTCTGGTCTAGTCCATTAACAGTGTGATCAACTGATCATCTTAGGGTTTAAACTCCTGCAATATTGTTGATTAGCTCTAGTTTTTCCGAAAGAGGAAATGTATAATTGTAGGTTTGCAGTGAGGAAAGAACTGCATGTTTGATTAGATTTTTTTGATTAAGTTAGATTCCCTACAGCATGGAAGCAGGCCCTTTGGCCCAACCAGTCCACACCGACCCTCCGAAGAGTAACCCACCCAGACCCATTTCCCTCTGACTAATGCACCTCACACTACAGGCAATTTAGCATGGCTAATTCACCTGACCTGCGGGAGGAAACTGGAATAAACCCATGCAGACACGAGGAGAATATGCAAACTCCACACAGACAGCCGCCCAAGGCTGGAATTGAACCTGAGACCCTGGTGCTGTGAGGCAGCAGTGCTAACCACTGAGCCACCGAGCCACCCAATATTTGCAATATCTGTGGCTGTAAATTAGAAAAGATTAGGTTGAGGGAAAAGTAGACTGTGAGAAGAAGATTAGACAGGAGTATGCTGTCATTTTCAGTCCTTTCATCCTCTCTGCTGGTCATGACCAGTTACAGCTGTTTCCTTAAGTTGTGGTTGTATCTGTGCCCCACTGGTTAAGTACTGATATCATTGATTATGCAATACTTTGTCCTGCAAGACAGAGGGGAGTGCGTTAGTCAGTGTGGTCCAATGTGTTTGGATGATGTTCTCTTAGTTGAATGGATTGAAATATGAGCAATTTGAAGGATCTGGCTGTGAGACTTGTACTGTGAGAGGTGTGATTGGTAATTTTGGTCAGTGAGTGATGGGGCCTCTGGTACATTGCTCAATGTATGAAGTTCGTGGTGCATTTGGTGTGTTATGGCCTTGGGGGAGTATTCACTGATTTTGACCACTTGCAAGGACTTTGAACCTCTTTTAGCTTTGCATCCAGATCCTCAGGGTTACATGCCTGGTATTGAGTGCTTGGCTTACTCCTTAAGTTAGTCTGTCCTCATGTTTGCCTCGCAGGTTTTGTGCCCCTTATACAACAATGTAACTATTCAACAGTTCATTTAAAGCTGCTGCACACTGTATCCTGTAAATGAGCAGGCAGCACATATTTTGCCTGCATTGTCATAAATGGTGTGAGTTAACACAAACCCCACTCATTTTTGGGCCTTACCGAATTTTCACCTTTAATTCTGCGAACTGAGATGAGCCTTTGTAGATAGCTTTTAAATGGATACACTACTCTTAGCTGCCTTCTACAAGTGTCCAGTTGCAGCTTTGAGACCTTAAACTATCTGGCAATTTCTCTGGAATTTCATCTGACTATATTATAGGCTTCTGAAACTGCCATTGATTGAAAGGAGTTGATCCAGTTCAGTCTGTAATATCCTGGAAGGTCAGTCAGCAAGTAATCAAGGCCTCTGGGAGAAAAGAGAAAGGAAACAGCAGAAAAACATGAGGAAAACCAGTATTAAAAATATATTGAAAAGAACTTTATACATATCCCTCCTCCTACTAATGTATGTGACAGGTTTAGATACGATAGACAGGGAAAACCTGTTCCAATTGGCTGATGATATAAAGACTAAAGGAGATAGATTTAAGAGAAGCACAACTATTTTATAAAATGAATGGTACTTACACGGAATTGTGGAAACCGAGACAATCAGTGATTGTGAAATGAAGCTTGATCGACAATTGTCGCAAATAAACTTGCAGGGCTACAGAAAGAGAGTGGAGAAATGAGGCTGACTGAATTACTCCACAGGAACTAGCATTAAAGCAATGGGGACATAAGCTCTTTCATGCTGAATGATTCCACAACTATATGTTTCATTAACATAAAATCAACGACATGCAGAGATTTTATCTCCCTGAGACAACATTAATTGTATGCATTATTTAGCACACAAAATGTGTACATTTCACCATTTCATACAATAGATAACTGACAGTTAAAATAGTATGAATGCATGGGAAAACATAGTTAAAAATCACACAACACCAGGTATAGTCCAACAGGTTTAATTGGGAACACACTAGCTTTCGGAGCGACGCTTCTTCATCAGGCGGTAGTCATAGCTGTCACTTGCAGAAGGACATTGGACACAAGTACAGGGAACAAATTTCTATTAAAAAGTTTGCATGAGTATCTTGCGATGCATGTATTATTTGTCAAGCAGAAGAAGCCCTGACCCTGGAGCTGTCATTTAGAATTCTCCCTGATCTGTTCCCGGGCATTGTCAGTGTTTGATGTACTATGGAATACCTCTTCAAACAAGACAAGAAAATCTGCTTTCAGAAGCTTTCTTTTCTGCTCAGATTTGTTTCTCAGTTTGTGGTTTATTTATTTTCATCTTAAGACAATATACTGGCCAACTGTGTATTGTTATTTCTGAAATTATACAGAATCCATTTCTTTATCTCTTTCCTAGATGCTTTGCATTTGTCTTCTAGCTTTTAATAGTTCCTGGTCTAACCTGTAGAATTCTGAAAACAAGGTGTACAGTTAATATACTGATTTATATTGAATGTCGTAGTATTTTGTGTGGGTGGAAAGCAGAAGTAGAGTTTTCAGATTTGTCATGTATTAACATCTCTAATTTATGATGCTGCTGTTTCTCATCGAGTGTGCAGAATGTCACATCAACAGCTGAATATCATAGTTTCAAAGTTATTTTTTGCTTATGTTTTATGCACTCCTGTGTCCTGATATCTGTTTGATTAGTCTTTGAGCGCTTATCTAAAGTGTGTGTAAGCTGACTGGTTTGTTAGTCTGTTTTGTGGTGAGCGAAATGTGTGCTGGAACATTGACAAAGTAAAAACTTTGCACATAATTATTTGCTGAAAATGGTCCACTTTGCCCGTTTTTTGTGTTCATACAATGAAACATAATAACATAGGAATTAGAAACAGGAATAGGACAGTCAGCCCCTCGAGTCTGCAGTGCTATTCAGAAATATCACGGCTAATCAGGTTACTCCATATTCTTGTCTGCTGCCCCACCTCTCTATAATGTTTCACCTCTTTGCTCATCAAAAACTTACCTATTTCTTCCTTAAAAATATTCAAAGACTCTTCTTTCACAATCTTTTGAACAATAGAGTTCCAAAGATTCGTAACCCTCTGTGAGGAAAAAATAATCTTCCTTTCTCCTGTCTTAAATGGTAACCCCTTAATTTGTATACAGTGACCTTTGGTTCTAGGGTCTCATGCCAGGGGACACATGCTCTTCATAGCCACAATGTAATGGTCCCTCAGATTGTTATACAAGTCAATCAACTCACCCCAAACTCCAATGCATACAAACCTAGCCTGTCTGCTCTTTTTTCTCAGAAGGCAACCTGCCCATTTCAGATATTAGTCAATTAAACTTTTATTTCCAATGTATTTGCATCCCCCCTTAAATAAGGAGATGGATAAAGAGACAGATAACGTATATAAAAATCCTGACATGGTGCACCAATGCCCTTTAGTTACGTCACATTACGCATATACTTTAGTAATCAATTCCCCTTGCAATAAATGAGAACATTCTGTTAACTTTCCTAATGACTTGCCCAACCTCCAGACCAATCTTTTGCAGTTTTGCATTAGGATATTTTGATCCTTAAGTTTCTCTGAGCTGTAGAATCTCTCACCATTTTGATAACCCGCTTCTTCTTCCCAAAGTGGAAACTTTCACATTTTTCCATTATACTTCTTTTGGCAGACCTTTGCCCACTAACCTGAACTATTTATGTGCTTCGTGGCCTCCTCTTGACAACTTACTTTTTTATCCATGTTTGTATCATCAGAAGATTCTGCAACCATACCTTTGGCACCTTTTATCCAAGTCATATTTATTTAAACAATAAAATGTTGAGGATATTGAAGATATAAAAGTTAAGTTCAGAAGAAGAGATAATACTGGATTTGAAATGTCAACTCTGTTTCTCTTTCCTTAGATCTGCCAGACTTGTTGAGTTCTTCCAGCATTCTCTGTTTTAAATGAGGACCCAGCACTGATTCCTGTAGCACACAACTTGTTCAATCTTGCCAACCAGAAAATGACCCATTTATGGCTATTCTTTGGATCATGTTAACTAGCCAATCATCTATTCATGCCAATATGTTATTCCTACATGTTGACCTTTTTATTTTCTGCAATAAACATTGATCCAATACCTTATCAAATGGTTTGAGTATCAAGATATAGTATAAAAACATGTTTTCCTTTCTCCACAGCATGTATTGCTTCCAGAAAAACTCCAAAAAATCCGTTAAACATGAAGTCCCTTTTGCAGAACAATGTTGACTCTGCCTGATCACCTTAAACTTTTCAAAATGCCCTGCTCTAATGTCTTTTAGTAAAAGCTTCTAACATTTTCCCTTTGACAGGTGATAAGCCAACTAGCCTGTCATTTTCTACTTTCTGTCTCTCTCCTTTCTTGAATAACAGTGTTATACTATTTTCGAATGCAAAGGCACCTTCTGCAAATGAAAGGAAGTTTGAAAAATTAAAACTTACACATCAACTTTCTCACTTGTCACTAGATTTTATGATAAAATCCATCAGGGCTTGGGGATTTGTCAGCCCACAACACTAATTTTTACAATTAGTGAGTACCACTCAACTGCTGATTGTAATTCTATTGTGTTCACCCCCTCCTTCCATTTCTTGAATTGGAGCTATTTTTGGGGTGTTATTTGCATCCTGTATCATGAAGACCAAGTAAAATACCTTTTCAATTCATCTGCTATCTCCTTCCCCTTTTTAATTTCCTAAGGCTTACATTCTGTGGGACCAATGCTCACTTGTTAACATTTCTTCTTTAAGTATATATCGAAATTCTTAATATCCATTGTTACATTTCTAGTTGTTATTTTCTAGTACTCTGTTTCTCTCCTTATTAATCTTTTACTCAATCTTTGCTCTCATTTTTTATATTCTGTCCAATCTCTGACCTATCAACTATCTTTGCACAATTATGTTAATTATGTTTGTCTTCAAGTCTGATATTATCCTTTGTTTTTCTTTTAGTTAACCGCGATGGAGTATCCACACTTAGATGTTTTATTTCTTGCTTGAATATACCTATTCTGTGCAATCTGGAATATCCCTTAAATGTTTCTGTTTGCTTCTCTACAGATTATCCCTAAATCCAAATTATCAGTTTATGTTAGCTACCTTTCATGCCCTCATAATTGCCTCAAATACTAGTCTTGGACCTGCTCTTTTCGCCTCCAAGCTGAGTGTAAAATTCCATCCTATTATCAATGCTGCTGCTGTGCACTACCTTCACTAAGGTCATAAACTCATCCTATCCCATTGAGCAATACCAGGTCTAATATAATTTACTTCCTTATTGGCTCTGTTGTTAAATCTGTTGTTTTTGTATCCACTGTGCAAAGTAACTGATTGTATTTACATCCAACGCTCTTGGAGTATTGTGTTCAGTTTTGGTCACCTTGCTACAGGAAGGATGTTATTAAACTGGGAAGAGTGCAGAAGAAATTTACAAGAATGTTGCCAGGACTCGATGGTCTGAGTTATAAGAAGAAGTTCGATAAGCTAGGACTCCTTTCTAAAGAGCGTCGGAGACTGAGGGGGGATCTTATAGAAGCTAATAAGATCATGATAGGCCTGGATAGGGTGAATGTACTCAGTCTTTTTCCCAGGGTTGGGGAGTCGAGGACTAGAGGACATCAGTTTAAGGTTAGAGGGAAAAGAATTAAAGGGAACCTGAGAGGCATCTTTTTTACACAGTGGGTGGTAAGCACATGGAATGAGCTGCCAGTGGAAGTGGTTGAGGTGGGTACATTGACAACATTTAAAAGGCATTTGGACAAATACATGGATAGAAAAGGGTTTAGAAGGATATGGACCAAGTGCAGGGAAATAGGGTTAGTGTGGATGGACATTTTGGTCAGCTTGAACTGGATTGATGTGAAGGGTCAGTCTCCGTGCTGAGGACTCTATGACTGTAATAACAAATTTAACAATTTATGGAATGAGAAAAAGCCATGAAGCTCTCTCCTCAGATGAATGTGCAACTTTGCAGCATTATTGTCTCTGCTTAATTATTTTCAGTTTCTTAAGAGTGGGAGTAATCTATATGAGAGTATATCTCTCTGAAATTTCAGTCATATCCTAAAGCTAATTACATAATAATAATCACTCAGAAAACTGCCTCAAGCTGTAAATGATTTTATCAAGATTGATGTTTACAAGTCCAATGGAACTTATTACATTGGTCAGTGTCTGTGGTAATCCTATTGAAAGAGATTGATTACATGTTGTTTTGTACTAATGCAAACTCCTCAACAAATCTGTCAGATGACACCATTGCACACTGCAAACCAGAAGAGATGGTCTACTTTAATTGCCAAAAGCAAAAAATATTCAAAGTTGTAACTGTGAGGGATGGGTTTTGGTATGTTAGATAAAGAATTAAGCCTCTTGGCTGTACTTCCAATATGATTTAGGAACATAGAAATAAGAACAAGAGTAGACCTTTCAGCTCCTTGAGCTTGTTCCACCATTCAACTATAGCATGGTAGATCTTCTGCCTCAGAATAATTTTACCATATTATCCCTATATATCTTGATACCTTTAATATCTAGAAGTATATTGATCTTTGTTTTGAATATGCAGAATAATTGAGTTTTGACAACCCTCTCAAGTAGACAATTACAAAGATTCAACACCTCATGCTGTACGTCTCTATGACTCTATGACTCTGAGTGGAAAAATTACTTATCATCTCAGTCACCTCATATTTTGAGATTTTCTCCCCTGATTCTATTGGCATCAGTCAGGGGAGACATCTTTCATCTACCCTGTCAACTATACAGGTGGTTTGAAAGTGACGTATTAGACTATAGTAGAGATGGTAATCCAAGAACCCAACCCATGGAATAGAGTTACTGCACCAAGGTATAAATTTAATATTGCCAGCATTAATTTTAATGTTCTTTAATGTTAAAATAGTTATGGAGAGGGCCAAAACTGGTTCACAGATTCAAGATCTAAATTGGGGCAAGGCAAATTTTGAATGAATTAGACAGGATTGATTGGAGTAGTTTGTTTGCAGGCAAAGGGACCTCCGGCAAGTAGGAGGCCTTTAAAAGTGAGATAGCCAAAGTTCCAGGTCTAAATGTTCCTGTGAGGGTGAGGGACAAGGTTGACAGGAATAGGGAACCCTGGATGACAAGAGATATTGAGGCTTTGACCAGAAAAAGGAGGCATGGCTCAAGTACAAGCAGCTGGGATCAAGAGAATCCCTGGGTATTTACAGGGAATACAGGAGTTTTTGGAGAAGGAAATCAGGAGGGCAAAAAGGGAGCGCGAGATAGTCTTGGCTGAGAAGATTAGGGTGAATCCAAAAAGGTAATTTAAGTATGTTAAAGGAAAAAGAATAACTAGAGAGAGTATAGGACCAAAGTAGACATGTATGTGTGAAACCACAGGTGTTTACCATGGAGAAAGACATGAAGACTAAGGAGCTTGGGCAAGTTAGTGATGATGCCTTGGGGGCAGTCCATATCACAGTAAAACAGGTGTTGGATGTATTAGAATGTATTAAGGTGGATATATCCTGACCAATTATATATATGAACACTGCAAGAGGCTAGAGAGGAAATTGCAGGGGCCCTGGCTGATATTTTTGCATTATCGTTAGTCACGGGTGAGGTCCCGTATGACTGGAGGGTAGCAAGTGTGACCTTATTCAAGAAAGGCTGCAAAAGAACACATAGGAACTATAGACCAGTCAGCCTAATATCAGTGGTGAGGAAGTTACTTGAGAAGATTCTGCGGGATAAGATATACATGCATTTGGAAATACAGGGTTTGATTCGGAATAGTCAACATTTTGTGAGTGGGAGATCATGTCTCACAAATTGCAGAGTCTTGTATGTTTAATTATGATCACCCCTCATTCTTCTAAACTGTATTCAATAAAGGCAAAAAAATTGGACAGCATGGTGGTGCAGTGGTTCTTTGGTGAAGTGACCAGGAAGGTTGATGAGGGCAGGGTGGTAGACTTAGTCTTCATGGATTTCACTAAGGCCTTTGATTCCATATGGTAGGCTGCTCTGAAAAGTTAGATTGCATGGAATCAAGGGTGAGCTGGCAAACTGGATGCAAAATTGGCGTGATAGTAGGAAGTAGAAGGTACTAGTGGAAGGATACTTGTTGAATTGGAGGTGTGTGACTAGTGGAATCTCTCAGGGTTGATGCTGGGTCCATTGCTGTTTGTTATCTATATCAATGATTTAGGTGGAAATGTACAAGGAATGATAAGTAAGTTTGCTGATGACATTAAAATAGGCAGCATTGTGGACAGTGAGGAAGGTTATTAGAAATTGCAGCAGGACCTTGATCAGCTGGGGAAGTGGGCCAGAAAATGGTAAATGGAGTATAATATAGATAAGTCTGAGGTCTTGCATTTTGGAAAGTCAAATCAAGATAGGAGTTTCATGGTGAATGGTAGGGCCTTAAGGAATATAGTGGAACAGAGGGATCTTGCAGTTCAGGTTCACAATTCTCTGAAAGTGGAGTCACAGGTAGACGGAGCAGTAAAGAAGGCTTTTGGTGCACTGGCCTTCATCGGTCAGGGCATTGTTATAGAAGTTGGGAAGTTATGTTGCAGTTATACAGGATGTTCGTGAGGCTGCGCTTGGGGTATTGTGTTCAGTTTGGTCACCTTGTTATAGGAAGGATGTTACTAAACTGGAAAGAATGCAGAAGAAGTTTACAAGGATGTCACTTGGACTCAATGGTCAAAGTTATAGGGAGGGGTTAGACAAGCTAGGAGATTTTTCTTCAAGAGCATAGGAGACTGAGAGGGGACCTTATAGAGGTGTATAAGATCATGAGAGGCATGGATAGAGCAAATACACTCAGTCTTTTTCCCAGGGTTGGGGAATTGAGCACAGAGGGCATCAGTTTAAAGTTAGAGGGGTAAGAATAAAAGGGAACCTGAGGGGCAACATTTTTACAGAGAAGGTGGTACGCATATGGAATGTGCTGCCAGCAGAAGTGGTTGGAGAGGATATATTAACAAGATTTAAAGGCCGTTGTCAAATACATGGAATGAAAGGATTAGAAGGATATGGGCCGAATGCAGGGAAATGGGATTAGTGTGGACGGACGTTTTGGTTGAGATGGAACAGATTGGGCCAAAGGGCTGTCTCTGTGCTGTAGGATTCTATGACTCTATTACAAGAGATGTAAAGAAATGTTTCCTGCTGCTATTTTAATAAGACATGTTAGAAAGGATGACAAAGCGGTTACTGATCAATATTTGTTTATCAAAAACATTTGTGTGCTGCAATGTTTATAATTACAGTTACCTGAGAATGAATTGACCAAAAGCAGGGGTTGCTTCTGAGAGCTGCAGAACCACAGATGCTCAGTAAGAGCTCACACACTCCCAACCTTTGATAAATCAATCCCATTTTCTTTCACTACTACTTTTTACATGACAGTTATTGAAATGTGTTTCTAATTGAATATCATGTTTCTAAAAATCACCCTGGTAGTGGACATTTTAACAAGTAACAGTTAGAACCTGAGAATGTTTATCACTAAAATGGGACATATAGGACACAGGGAGAATGTCTGTATGGAGTTTGTGCAGTCACACCTGAGGTTAAAATTGAACCTGGGTCCCCAATGTTGTGGAACAGTAATGCCAACCATTGAGCCACCATGCTGCCCAATGTTATACCTTTATTCAGGAGAGTTTAGAAGAATGTGGGGTGAGATGTTATTAAACTGGAAAGAATGCAGAAGAAGTTTGCAAGGATGTTGTCTGGACTCAATGGTCAAAGTTATAGGGAGGGGTATACTAATGCAAACCTGCTTGGATCAAAACGTGAACTGTAGTTGGTAATTTCTTCAGTTGGGGCTTATTTGGTTCCTTTGCTTTATGGTTCTCAGGTGGAGTTTGTAATGTTAACATGATGCTCATAAATACAAAATCTGCATGGTTACAAGTAGAAGAAACTCCAGTGACCCCCTCAGTGCTCTGCCCAATGTGTTTGTCTATAGTAGAACTTAAGAATGTAAGAAATACGAGCAGGACAAGACTGTTCAGCTCTTCATGCCTACCCTGTCATTCAGAAAGATTATGGTTGATCTCCTCCCGGCCTCAAATCCACCATGTTTATAATCTCTTCACAGTCCTCAACTTCTCGATTGCAGAAATCCATCTACATCCTCTTTAAATACTTTAGGTGAACTAACCCCCACAACTCTTTGGTGTACAGAATATGCAGCATTCACTACACAAATTGATTTGCATCTCAATATCAAATGAATGTCCCCTTGTTCTGTAACTATGTCCTCTGGTTTGAGATTCCCTCATTGGGGGAAGCATCTACCTTGTCAAGCTCCTTCAGAGTCTTGTATGTTTAAATATGATCACTCCTCATTCTTCTACACTCTACTGAATAAAGGCATAACATTGGGCAGCATGATGGCACAATGGTTGGCATTACTGCTGCACAACACTGGGGACCCAGGTTCCATTTTAACCTCAGGTGACTGCACAAACTCCATATAGACTTTCTCCCTGTGTCCATGTGGGTTTCTACTGTGTGTTCTGGTTTCCTCCCACAGTCCAAAGATGTGTAGGTTACATAGATAGGCCATGCTAAATTCCCCTGTAGTGTTCAGGGATGTGCAAGCAAGGTGGGTTGGTCATGGGAAATGTGAGGTTTTGGAAGTGGGGGAGAGGTGTGTGAGATTCTCTTCAGAGGTTGATGGAGATTTGATGGGCTGAATGGCATCTATCTGTGCTGTAGGAATTGTATGATTCTAAACTTTCATTCCAGGAATAAGCCTTGTGAACTATTGAACTGCCTTCATTGCCAATATATCTGCTTTTATAAAGCATGGAGGCCAAATGAGTACACAGTACTCCAAATGCAGAATCACCAGCATTCTATACAGTTGTAATAAGACTTCCTTCATTTTAAACTTCAACCATTTTGAAATAAAGGTCAAAGTTCCATTTGTCTTCTTATTTGAATTTGGATACATTACACTCTTGCCCCCTCCTCCAAGTCATTAATAAATGTAGGAAATAATTCAGGCCCCAGACGTAATCCTAGTGTCATTCTCTAGTTACATGTTTCCAACTTGAAAAAGATGTATTAGTACTGACTCTGTCTCTGTATATGAACCAATCTTCAATGTTTGCAAATATATTACCACCAATACTGAGAACTCTTATCTTGTTCAATAACCTTTTATGTTGCACCTTACTGAAATCCCAATATTGTACATCTACTTTACAAATCCCAATATTGTACATCTACAATATTGTTACCCTTTATCAACTCCACTTATTATTTCTTCAATGACTTTAGTAAATTTGCCAAACATGATTTCCCTTTTCACAAAACCACGTTGACTCATTTTGATTTCTAAACATCCTGCTATTTCTTCCTTAATAAAAGACACTAACATTATCCCTGTGACAGATGTTAGACTGCCTGGCCTTTAGTTTCTTGTTTTCTGTCCTTGTTCCTTCTTGAACAGGGTGTCACATTAACAGTTTTCCAATTTGCTGGAACAGTCTTAGAATCCAGTGAGTTCTTGAATATTTCAACCAAAGCCTCCATTTTTGCTGCCACCACTTACTTTAAAACCCTTCCATGCAGGCCAACAGGTTCTAGTGGCTTGCCTGCCTTTCATCCCATTAGCTTGTCAAATATTTATCTCTCAAAATAGAGACAGTTACAAAATATTTTTTCCCAATAGAACTTTGCTTATCTATTATCTTTGGGGTGTTTACAGTGTCCTCCATCATAAAAACCAATACAAAACATTGCTTGATCTACAGTCATTTCTGATTTAATGCGACAATCCCAATCTCATGTAATCTCACATTATCAGAAATTTGTGCAATAACCATGCCATTTAAGCTAATGGGGATGGAATTGCATTATGGCCAATAAAGGTACAGAAAGTTTCTGTTTTACAAATAACGATCTAAATTCTTCAATTGCATTAAAGCCAATTCATGTTAAAGAAACAGGCATTATAGCAGAACCAACTATATCTGTTATTTCGCTGGTCACTTTAATTAACTTCACAGGTACAATGCCTAAGGATTCCACACTAATTTTAGCTACGACTCATGCTTGTTGATACTCATAGAGACTCTTGATTTTGTTTTTATATTTCTTGCCAATTTACTTTCATAACCTTTTTCCTCCATTTTTAGTAGTTGGTTCCTTAAAAAAGACTCCCAATCCTCTGGTCTACCACTAGTTTTCATCTCTCTGTATGCCTTAACTTTTGATTGGATACTTGCCTTGACCACTTTTTTGGCAGCCGCAGGTTGTTCATCCTTCTCATGGAGTGTTTTTGTTTAGAATGGGCTAAATTTTTGCAGACCATCATAAAATAGCTGCATCTAATGCCATCCACTGCTAATCCATTGACTTTCCCATTGTCTCTTTTATAGAGCAATAGAGATTCCTAGCACAGGAAAAAAAAACCCTTCAGCCCATCACTTCCATGCTGGTCAAAAACAGTCAGCTAACATTTTACTTCCATTTTCCAGCACTTGGCCCATATTCTTGTATGCCTTGGCAATGCAAGTGCTCATCTACATACTTCTTCTGAAACATTATGAGGTTTATTGCTTCTCACACCTTACTAGCAGTGAATTCCAGATTCTTACCACCTTCTGGATGAAAATGTTGTACCTCACATCTCCTCTCAACCTTCTGCCCTTTACCTTAAATCAATGCCCCGGTCATTGATTCTGCAACCAAGGGGAAAAGATTTTTACTGTCTACTCTGTCTTTGCCCCTCATTATTTTATATATCTCAATTTCATCCACTCTGAAACTCCTCTGCTCTAAGGGAAACAACCCTAATCTCTCAGTAACTGAAACTCTCCAGCCCAGGCAACATTCTGGTAAATCTCCTCTGCACCCTCTCTGGTGAGCTACTCTTCTGATTGCCCAGATTGTTGCTGCTTAGGGTTGGTCCTAAGATGGCCAATGGAGAGCTCTTGTTCAAAACCCTGAACCATCATTGCACACATCATCTCCCATGGTCTCTCATAGCCACAGGGAGCTCCAACAGCTCTTGCTGCTGGCCTCTGTACAGCTGACTTTCCTGTGACTCCTGAGTACCTGCATCTGTGTCGAGTTGATCATGCCTTTGTCACAGAATGAATACAGGCACAGAAGAAGATCACTTAGCCTACTGTGTGTGTTCCTGCTCCCAGAAGGAGCAATTCACCTAGAGTCATACACTCTGTTTCCATGCTGTATGACTCTTCACTGCAACTAGTCCATACCGACAATAATCCCAAACTAAACTTGTCTCACCCGCCTGCGCCTGGCCGATATCCCTCCAAATATTTCTTATTCATGTACTTATCCAAATGTCTTTAATATGTTGCAACTGTACTCACATCTACCATTTCCTCTGGAAGTTCATTCCACACATGAACCACTGTGTGTAAAAAAAATGCCCCTCATATCTTCATAAATCTTTCTCCTCTCACCTTAAAAATATTTCCCTGAGTCTTGAAATCCCTCACGCTAGGGAAAAGGTACCTGTCATTCACCTTACCTCTATCCGTCATTATTTTATAAGCCTCTGTAAGGTCACCTCTCAAGCTCCAATGCTCCAGTGAGAAAAGTCCCAGCCTATCTAGCCCCTCCCTATCACTGAAACCCTCCATTCCTGGCAACAATCAGGTAAGTCTCTTCTAAACCCTCTCCAGCTTAATAATATTCTTCCTATAACCTAGTGACACTCTTTCACTTCCTTCCTCTTATCCTGCATGTTCTTCATTTTCAAATATATCTCTTAATTTCTCTTGAATACGTTGACCCTGCCTGCACCACACTCTGAGGCAGTGGCCAACATCAGAGCTGGAGATCAGAAACATGAACAGAAATTGTTGGAGAAACTCAGCAGGTTTGGAGACATCTGTGGGAGAGAAAGCAGAGTTAAGATTTCAAGTTCAGTCATCTTTCCTCACTTGTTGTAAGAATAATCTATTCCTCCTGTTGTCAATTTTTTTTTGCTTTATCTCAGATCTATGCCTTTTGTTTCTCAATTATTTCAACAATAGAACCAATTTGTCCCACTTCATTCATCCAGACTTCTCATGATTTTGAACATGCCAATCAAACCTCCTCTCCACGTTTCTTCTCCAAGGAGAACAGTTCTAGTTTCTCCAATCTATCTGCATAACTGACATGATTTGGAGATGCCGGTGTTGGACTTGGGTGTACAAAGTTAACAATCACACAACACCAGATTATAGTCCAACAGGTTTAATTGGAAGCACACTAGCTTTCGGAGCGACGCTCCTTCATCAGGTGATAGTGGAAGGCTCGATCGTAACACAGAATTTATAGCAAAACTTTACAGTGTGATGTAAATTTTTGCTATAAATTCTGTGTTACGATCAAGCCCTCCACTATCACCTGATGAAGGAGCGTTGCTCCGAAAGCTAGTGCTTCCAATTAAACCTGTTGGACTATAACGTGGTGTTGTGTGATTTTTAACTTTGCATAACTGAAGTTCCTTATCCCTGACGCCATTGTCATGAATGTTATCTGCATCATCAGTAAGGCCTTCATATCATTCATAGAGTCATAGAGATTTTACAACATGGAAAAGGCCCTTTAGCCCATCATTTCCACTCTGGTCATTAAACATCCATTTATTTGAATCTCATTTTCAATCACTGGGCTGGAACCTTTTATGTTATAGCATTTTTCAGTGTTCATCTCATTAATGTAGTTCCCAGAACCGTTATATTTTATGCATGTTAAACACAACTTCCTTGCTTTTATAATATGTGTTGCTAATGATAAAGCCCAGGATAATGTATACTTTATTAACCGTACTCTCAATCTGTTCTGCCACCTTCATTGATTTATACACATATACATCCAGGTTCCTCAGCTCCTGTACTTCCTTTAGGATTGTATATTTTGTTTCATATTGTCTCTTTGCATTGTTCCCACCAAAATGAAGAAATCACTCCACACTCCCCAGCCTCTACATTATGGGTTTATAAGCAATTCATCACCAGCTACTTGAGGGCATTTAAAGATGGGCAATAAATATTAACTTAGGTAGTGATGCCCAAATCCCATGAATGAATGTGAAAAAACCCTCTGCCTTATCAATTGTAAACCCCTCAATTGTCTAAAGAATCTCCATCTTCACCATAATCTGTGTCGTACCTTTTGTCTTGGTGAAGGCAGATGCAAGCTATTCAATTAGTTGTCTCAGCCATGCTTTTGGCCCCATATATAAAATTTCCTTTTCAAGCCTAATCAGCGTCACTCCCTTCATTTTTTTATAGAAGACTTTAAAGTGCCCTTTATGTTAACTGCCAGTTTATTCTCATATTCTCATAGATTCGTAGAGTCATAGAGATGTATAGCATGGAAACAGACCCCTCGGTCCAACCCATCCATGCCGACCAGATATCCCAACCCGATCTAGTCCCACCTGCCAGCACCCGGCCCATATCCCTCCAAACTCTTTCTATTCATATACCCATCCAAATGCCACTTAAATGTTGCAATTGTACCAGCCTCCACCACTTCCTCTGGCACCTCATTCCATACACGTACCACTCTCTGTATGAAAAAGTTGACCCTTAGGTCTCTTTTATATCTTTCCCCTCTTACCTTAACCCTATGCCCTCTAGTTGTGGACTCCCTGTTGTAATCTGAGGTAACCCTCTTCGCTGTCCACTACACCTCCAACTTTGGTGTCATCTACAAACTTACTAACTGTATCTCTTATACTTGCATCCAAATCGTTTATTCTCTTTTTATTCTGTTACCTGCCTTTTCAATCTTCTTGGAATTTTGTAATCAGGCTGGCTATTGGTTGTTTTCTCCACCTGACATCTGTCCGACGTTTACTTTTTCATATTCATCTTCAGCTTAATTTTAATCTAAAGGTGTGGTTCTTTGTTCGCCCAACCTGTTCCCTCCATGGGTGTTTACCTTGACTGTGCCCAAACAATCTCTTCAGCGACAGTTTTGATTCCATTTTATCCGGATCAGATTCATACAGCATTGAAATTGGCTAACGCACTTATTATTGCACCAGATTGTTCCTTGCCAATTTTTATCTTAAACCTTATTATAAAATTATCACCATTTTCAAAATGTTCCTGTACTGATATGTGTGACAACTTGACATACCTGATTCACAAGGGCAAAGTCTGGCAATGCCTCTTCTCCCATTGGACTGGGAACTTACTGCCGTTGAAAACACCTCTCAGCACACGCTGGGAACTCTTGATTGTTGTTTACACTATTATCCAAGTCTATATTTAGATAGTTAAAGTCCCCTATTATAAATATTCCATATCGTGCACATCTCTGTGATTTCCTTGCTAGTTTGTTCTACTTCTTTCCCACTATTTGGTAACCTAAAGACCTCACTGACCAATGTAGTTGCTCCTTTTTTGTTAAAAAATAAAAGCAAATTGCAGCGGATGCTGGAATCTGAAACCAAAAAAGAAAATGGTGGAAAATCCCAGCAGGTCTGGCAGCATCTGAAAGGAGAGAAAAGAGCTGACGTTTCAAGTCTAACTGACCCTTTGTCAAAAAAAACTTTTTTTTTGACAAAGGGTCAGTTAGACTCGAAACGTGAGCTCTTTTCTCTCCTTACAGATGCTGCCAGACCTGCTGAGATTTTCCAGCATTTTCTCTTTTGGCTCCTTTTTTGTTGTTGCATACTTCTGGATCCTGAGCTTGGATGCTCTGGGAAATCTGCTGTCTCCTTTTGTTCTCTGAAGCAACAATTTCTCCATTTTTCTTTCCTTCCCCATCTTCCCTGAAAACTTTATACTCCAGGAATATTTATTGCACAATCCTGAAACTTGTTGGGATTATAGAGTCATACAGCATAGAAAGAGACCCTTCCATCCAACTCATCCACACCAACCAGACATCCCAATCCGATCTGGACTCATTTGCCAGTATTTGGCCCATATCCCTCTAAATCCTTCCTATTCATGTACCCGTCCAGGTGCCTTTTAAATTATACCAGTCTCCACCACTTCCCCTTGCAGGTTATTCCGAACATGCACCACCCTCTGTGGGAAAAGTTATCCCTCAGGTGGCTTTTGTAAATCTTACCCCTCTCACTGTAAACCTATGTGGTCTAGTTTTGCACTTCCCCAGCCTAGAAAAAAGGCCATTCACCTTGTCTATGATCCTCATGTTTTTATAAACTGCTAAGGATCACCCCTTAGCCTCTAACACTCCAAGGGATAAATAGCCCCAGCTTATTCAGCCTCTCCTTAGAGCTCAAACCCTCCAGATCCGGCAATATTCTTGTGAATCTTTTCTGCACCCTCTCAAGTTTAACAACACCCTTTGTAGAGAAAGGTGACCAGAATTTGTGTACGCAATATTATAAAAACGGCCTCACAAATGTCATGTACAACCACAAAATGGCATCCTAACTCCTATTTTCAATATTCTTTCCAATGAAGGCATTCATACCAAATGCCTTCTTCACCACCCTGTGTCTACCTGTGACTCCACTTTCAAGGAACTACTAGATGAAAAGGCTTGAGAGGAGGCCAGTATGGAGTGTAAATGTTTATATAGATGCATTGTGTCAAAACAAACTGTTTCTTTAAAGGTGTTGAAATTTTGTAACTTAATAAATTTATCAAAAGTCAAACATACATGTTCAAAAATGCAAATTGGAATGTCTAGTGACAAATTCATTCAACAGTCAGTCTAAATAATTTAATTTCAACATCATGGAAAGATAGAGAAGCAGTTTTATGTGATATTATTGATTTTGTCTCTCTCTTGATAATGCTTTTCATATCGGTGTCATAGTTTGAAACATCAAAGTCTCTAGCATTTTATTATATAATGATGCCACAATTGTGACATAGCTCATGGAGAAAGCAGGCAGCACAGCTTGCTAATCTTCAGTGTATCGTTGATATTGCTCATGCTTTATGAGACAACAGAATCAGATTCATCACAAGTAATATTACTCACATCAGTTTCTCACATCAGTTGAAACATCTGAACTGTGTCCTTTAGGATGAAAGGTAGAACACTTCCTTTTAGTTTTAAGATAAGAGTTGTGTTTCATAGTTGTTTCAACGATCAGTTATCGATACACACAAAGTCATTACTGAGCACAAAAACTCCTGGATCCAAATAGTGAACTCAATGTTTCTCCATTTGTTGTTTTTGGAGAAGAATGTAACACTATTTCATTCACAAAGATTGTCTGAGTTAAAATTATATAACTGAATTACTTGCAGCTCTTACTTTTGACCTTTTTGTATTACAGAGGTAAAGAGATTGGCCATGATGTGGACTTTTTGATAAGCTGCCCAGAAAACTTGGATGAAAACTTTCTTTGTAAGATAATCAATAAGCTGGACATTCAGGTAGATATCAACGCTGCTAAATTACAGTGACTTAGCAATAAGCAACTTAATTTATGTTATCCTCTGTATGTCATTTATTTTATGCTAATAGCAACATCTAATGGAAAAACAAGAACCGCCACAAGTTAAAAATTAGCCAAAAATCAGCCAATGCATCAGGAACATTTGCTCACTAGATTCAAGACAGAGCAGATTTATAATTGCAATTATATAAAGAATAAAAGTTAATTAGTTTTGAGATTCAACCTTGGAATCTAATTAGAAAAGGAAAGAATTATATTAGCTCTGATTTTAACTCCAGGCTGGTTCTGGGTCAGTGGTGAGTAACATGACTTCAATAAAGATTTTACCTTCTGGTACAGAAAACAGACTTGAGCATTTTACCTCCTAGGCTTTTTCTATGTGCAGTTTCCCCACTCAATTCACAGGGAAATAAATTGAATGTCATCATGGCACAGTCAAAGGTCGAAAAAATGTGAAAAGATCTTGGGCCACAACATCATTACACAATGTGGACATCAACATTGCACCAGCTTTGCTGAAGCTACTGAAGACATGCCTTAGAAATGTAGTAGGATTGGTAAAAATACTTTGCAAGTTAAGCGTGGTAAGTGCAATCTAATGCCCTGTGTCAAGGTGTGTTGGTAGAGGGGAAGCATTGTGATTGACTGGGAGATCCCAGTGCCTTCATCCTGTTAAGTCAGGGTCAGGGAGACTTTCAGACTACCTTCCCACTCAGTGGTACACCACCTTAAGTGCTTTGTTTAACTAGTGATGGTAGAGGGCTCATTGTCCAAGGAGGCTAGCCAACAAACCCTGTTTAGTTATCTCGTGGCCTTTTAGGGTCATGTGTTTGCTTGTGGGATTTGACATCAGAAAGGGGAAGTCCATGGGATGCCACCCTCTTTGTCCTTAATGTTGACACCCTTCTGTCCTCACTGGCACAGCCACCACCTTTCAATACCTGTCCTGCCCATATTCACTTCAATCTCATTACTGATCCTTTGCATTGGAAATACGAAATAATGAAATATCAACAGTTCCCCACACTCATGGTGCTGCATAACTGCCAGTATCTCCTTAAACATAGAAATGGGAGCAAGGGGAGGCCATTTGGCCCTTTCACCCTGCTCTGCAATTCAATATGATCATGGTTAATCGCCTAACTCAGTACCCTGTTCCTGCTTTCTCCCCATACCATTTAAATCCATTTAACCTTTAATGTAGTAAAATAAAGGAATGGGTGAATGTACCCTAATCAGTTTGTAGTAACCCTTTTTAACTTAAGTTTGTTGCACAGTGAGATAGGGAGCAAGAGTCAGGGAAAGGTCCAACACAACTTTATTGAACATTTTATCAAGATAAAACAATATTTATGAGACTGTACTGTTGTACTTTAATTAAATGCTACCAAACTCGATCAATCTCTTCATGGGGCTCCTCAAGAAACAGTCTTAAATCTCTAAGTAAACAGTCTCAAATCTGCATTAGCTATCTAATTCTGACATACGTTTCCAAGGATTTACTATACCCTATCCACAGGTGCCTACCACTGTATTTGAGCTGTTTGTCTAAAAGGACTGCTAATACTCATTCAATAAGGCTGGGACAAGGTTGAGCGATGTTTCAGGATCTGCAGTTGTTGATTTAGACCTCCCCTCTCCTCAAGGGCTGATTGTGGTCACAACATGTTGGCCTCTCCATTGAAGAAGGTGCAAAAAACAAAAGCTGCCCCTTTATCCTCTCAAAGAAACTATGGCCCATGTCCAATACTAGCATTGAGTGGGGCAGCTAGACCCAATGAGGTAACTACTTTAATATTTGGAGGTTGCAGAACATGGTTTTGATCCTTCAACTGTTGAGTACTGTCCTTGCCACACTATTCCTCTGGGAGAAAGTGAGGACTGCAGATGCTGGAGATCAGAGCTGAAAATGTGTTGCTGGAAAAGCGCAGCAGGTCAGGCAGCATCCAAGGAACAGGAGAATCGACGTTTCGGACATAAGCCCTTCCTCATTCCTGAAGAAGGGCTTGTGCCCGAAACGTCGATTCTCCTGTTCCTTGGATGCTGCCTGACCTGCGCTTTTCCAGCAACACATTTTCAACACTATTCCTCTGGCCTTCCTACTGAGCTGGGTGCCACCAGGTCTGTGTAGCATTCTTCTAACAGCGCAGGTTGACTGGATGTGGAAATACAGCTTGTTCTGAAACAATGTGGCTGTTAGCTCCTGGTCAGGCTGATTGGGCCTGCCTGGTTTCCATGGGAGTTGATTGTTCAAGGCTTAGCTGCATGAACACTCTGTTCCAACTCTGCAGCTTGCAAATAAGTTGAAACTTGGCTTCCACATTTTGAGTTCTTTTATCCATGCTCACGACACAGTATCAATATTTCTTTAACAATCCTGGAGATCATGGGTCACCTGACCATAGTAAGAACTTTAGATATTTTCATACCAGCCTGTCTAGACATGTAAGTACACACATCCAGAGCAGGTGGAACTTCAATCTGAGACTCCTCGCTCAAAGGTCGAGACGTTACCACAACACCACAAGAGCAATGCCCTAACAACTAAAATTAATCATATTTAATGAGCAGCAGGTCATACTGAGTGGAGATTTTCACCTTGCCAGGGCCTGAATTCAATGGGAGGACTAATGTTACCGTCCAGGTGAATATTTGTTACCTTGGATTGTCCTGGGCCACCCCTGGAAAGAGAAAAATCCCACTGGATTTTTCACTGGTTTAAGGCTACAATCACCAGCCCTATTATCTGCTCTGATCACTTAATGACAGATTCCACACAATTCTGGGGCTAAATTCATTAACTCTGAAAACGGGTGTCAGGAGCACAATGAGAAGTTCACCTTAAAATGATGTTAGCAATGAAGGAGGTAAACCAGTTTTGTGTAGTTTTCTGCTGATTTGAATGATTTCAGTGTCTAGTCAATGTAAGCCACAACACCACAAGTTGAATGGCTGAACATATCATCTGTGGCCTGTGAAATTGGTGAACATGACAATATCCACTTTACCAATGGTCAGGCATCAGTCAGACACGAATGGTGTGGAAATTTCCCCTGCACAGCTGAGCTGGACCTCCTCTGGTGCCTTGATGATAACTGCAAGCCACATACCGTCCTAACTTTGAGATATATTGCCATTCCTTTAGTATTGTTGGGTCAAATTCCCGGAACTCCCTCCACATGGTCTCGTAGTTTAACTTGCACCAAGTGGACTACAGTGGTTCAAAGGGGCAGCTCACCACCACTTTCTCAACTCGGGGTCGATAATAAATCCTGGCCCAACCAGCGAGGCCCATCCATTGAAGGAATAAAAAGTAACAGGTGATGTCTCTTTATAACAGCCTGACAAGAGCCAATAATAAAAAGCTTAAAGCAGTGGAGAATTTACAGCCATGTCTTAGCTGCAATACATTGGAGTAGAATGGAGGGTTAGAATAGACTAACAGTAATAGTGAGGGTAGGCAACGGGGATTCGGAACCGTGTTGCAATGGAAGTGTGTCTGATGGGTGTTGTTTATCGCCAGTCATCTTGAATGTGTCTGCAGAAGCATTTGTGCGGAGAGGCGCGCCACGTGTACAAGGCCTGCCCAAGACGAGGGGCCACCACCTACGCACAGTTGGCCGGAGGTGGCAATGCGAGCCATGGACTGCAAAAGGCCAGCAAGGTACCACAAACCAGCAGGGGAACAGTGTCTGGGGGCACCCAGAAGGATGGATTGGAGCAGACGGCAGCCAAGGGGGGACGAGCAGCAGCCAATCCAAGCTCCCACAGGACAGACGGAGGAAATGGAGGAGGAGAAAACCGAGGAGGCAGAGGAGTGGATTCCTGTAAAAACCAGGAAGAGGAAACCTCGCCAGGCCCCCAAAGCCACCCAGCAAAGGGGGAAACTACACCTGCATGAGATGGATACAGGCAGCTCTTCAGATGGTGAGGACGGGCATAAGGAGGGTCGTCACCAGAGGAAGAGACAGAGTGCAGCGGCGCCTCCTCGTCGCTGATGTCACGTTCAGAAACACTCCCCTGAGACTGATTAATGTGTACGCCCCAGTGGGTAAGAGTAAACGGTTGGCCGTCCTGCAGCAGCTTCCACTGTTGCTGGCTACGTTCAGGCCGGTCATTCTGGCCGGAGACTTCAACTGTATCATTGATGCAGATGGACGATCGGCGGGGTGGACAGTAAACTGGACACCACGTTCAGAGCAATGATGGAAATGGTAAAAGATGCCAAGCTGTACGATGTCTTCATACAGACAGAGCACAGCGTAGATACACCTGGTCACGGGCAGACAGGTCTATCCGCTCAAGGAAAGATGACCTGTTTGTGTCCTAAACGTTCTCGGTCAGATCCACTGACATCAAGCCGGTGTTCTTCTCTGACCACTGACTCCTGCTGGCCGACTGTCACCAACAGGATGAGCAGCAGGCTGGTAAGGGAACGTGGAAGCTGAACACCAAGCTGTTGACCCCGGGAAACATTGAGGAGCTCAAGAGGGACTACGCAGGTTGGAGAACTGTGAAGCCCCTCTTTGAGTCCCCAGCTGACTGGTGGGAAACAGTAAAAGGGAACATCAAGAGGTTCTTCATCCTCAAAGGTGTTAGGAGGTGAGAGAGAGGCGGAGAAAACTGTCCCAGCTCCAGGAAAGTATGCAGAACTTGCTCCTGCTGCAGACAATGGGGGTTGATGTCACAGAGGACCTCCAGGAGGTGAAGGGCCAGCAAGCCTCGCTCTTTGCCTCAGAGGCCTCCAAGATAATCGTCTGGTCCAGGGTCCGCTCAGTGGAGCAGGACAAGACGTGCTCACGTTTCTTCTTCCAGAAGGTGCACTGCACAAAGAGAGCTCCGTGCTCAGCAGCCTGAAGGAAGAAGATGGCTCAGTAACATCATCTCAGGCTTACGTCATGAGGATCAGCAAATCCTTCTATGCCAGTCTGTATGACTCGAAGCCAACCGACAGCGCGGCCTCCCAGTCATTCCTGTCCTCTATCACGGAGGTCTTAGACAACAGAACAAGGGAGAGGCTGGACCAGCCACTATCTCTGGACGAGCTGACCAAGCTGACAAGTCCTTCGAAAAGAATAAAACTCCCAGAAGCGATGGCTTACCGGTCAAGCTCTATTCTGCTCTGTGGGACTTGATTGGCCAGGACCTGCTGGAGGTATATGTCAGTATGCTTCGGGCAGGTACCATGACTGAATCCATGAGGAAAGGCATCATCACCCTCATCTACAAGCGGAAGGGGTAGAGGCAGGAAATCAGAAATTGGAGACCAATCTCACTATTGAATGCGGATTCCAAAATCTTGGCAAAGGTAATCGCCAACTGGGTCAGGTCTGCTCTGGGGTCGGTGATTCACCCTGACCAAACCTGTGCTGTACCAGGCAGGAAGATCGCTGAGAGTCTCGCACTCCTCAGGGATACGATCGCCTACGTGCAGGACAGGGGGCTGGACACCTGCCTCATCAGCCCACGACCAAGAGAAAGCCTTTGACAGGATATCACATACATATACGAGAGATGTTCTCTCCCAAATGGGCTTTGGGGAGGGAATCTGCAATTGGATCAGACTGCTCTACACCAGCATTGTCAGTGCAGTCTCAATCAATGGGTGGGAATCAGATAGCTTCCCAGTCAGATCTGGAGTCAGGCAGGGCTGCCCTCTCTCTCCTGCCTTGTTTGTGTGCTGCATAGAGCCATTTGCCGAGTCCATCAGGAAGGATGTAAGCCTGAGAGAGGTGACTATTCCTGGCAGCAGGGGCCTGCAAGTTAAGGCCTCCCTGTACATTGATGATGTCGCCGTTTTCTGCTCGGATTCGCTGTCCGTGCACAGACTAATGTGCATATGTGACCAGTTCGAACGGGCCTCGGGGGCCAAGGTAAACTGAGGCAAGAGCGAGGCCATGCTCTTCGGGAACTGGGCCGACCAATCCTCGATCCCCTTCACCGTCAGGACCGACCACCTGAAGGTGCTGGGTATTTGATTCGGGGGGGCTGGGGCGTGCACCAAGTCTTGGGGGGAGCGTATCAAGAAAGTGAGGCAAAAACTGGGCAGATGGAAGCTACGGTTGCTGTCCATCGCGGGAAAAAAACCTGGTCATCAGGTGTGAGGCATTGTCAGTGTTGTTATGTGTGGCACAGATCCGGCCTATTCCCAGAACCTGTGCCATCACAGTCACCTGGGCCATCTTCCATTTTATATGGAGATCAAAGATGGCCAGGGTCTGAAGGGATTCGATGTACAAAGATCTGGGCAATGGGGAAAAAACACACCAAATGCCACCCTCACCCTGATGGTCACCTTTGTGTGTGGCTGCTTCAAGCTGTGCGTGGATCCCCAGTACGCAAACACCAAGTGTCACTATGTACTGAGGTTCTACCTGTCCCCGGTGTTGTGAAGGATGGGCCTGGCCTCGCTGCCTCAGAATGCTCCAAGTAGTTGGACCGTTCTCTATCACCTGTCCTTCGTGGAGAAGTTTATGAAGAAAAGCACCTTTGACCTCAAGTCCATCAGGAAGTGGTCAGCACGTAGTGTCCTTGAGACTCTTCGAGAAAAGGAGAGGGCGGATTCTTGGCAGACTGTCAAAGTCATTTGGCAAAATGCCTCATCGCCGGAACTTTCCAACAAGCACCAAGACATGGCTTGGCTGGTGGTGAGAAGGGCTCTGCCTGTGAGATCCTTTATGCCGCACCGCACGCTGCCCTCGAAGCGGCTGTGGTGGGGATGAGACCGTCACATCCCTCCTTCTGGAATGTGCCAATGCAGAGGAAGTCTGGAGAGGAATGCAGTGGTGTTTGTTGAGGTTCATCCCGAGCAACTCCGTGACGTGGGACTCTGTGCTCTACGGCCTGTTCTCTGGGACGCACACCGAGACGAATATCAACTGTGCCTGGAGGATCATCAACTTGGTGAAGGACGCTCTCTGGGCGGTCCGAAACCTGTTGATCTTCCAGCTGAAGGAGTTGACCCCGACTGAGTGTTGCAGACTGGCACATTCCAAGGTCCAGGACTACGTGTTGAGGGACGTACTTGAAACTTGGGGCAGCTGCTGCCAAGGCGCGGTGGGGAAAGACCACCTTGTAACATCTGCCTGCCAAAGTACAGGGGTCGCACGCAGTAAGTGGGCTCCACTGACGCCTCAACTAAATATATGGATATATGGATGGTAAATGTACAGACCTGTATATACGAATGATTACTCGATCTCTGTATGCAAAGAAATGGAATGTTTACATATGTATGGCATGACCAATTGTACAGATCGTCAAAATATTTTATGAATAAAGTATATTTTTGAAATTTAAAAAAGTATCTGCAGAAGCACAAATCAATTAAGTTTTTGAAAACCAGTGTTAAGATTGGGGGAGGGTAGCAAATGATAACTTCAATTAGATTTGCAAATGACAAAACACTTGAAGCAAGCACAGGGAGAGGATGACACGTATGAGTAGGTAGACCAGTAACAGTGGGCAGGGCCTTTGGAATATAAAGGAACCTTGGAAAAACCAAAATGATGCAAGTTTTAAATCACCAAGAAATATTCATATGCCCATGGAGGGAAGAGAACTGGAACAGGTGCAAGAATTCAAGTATTTATGAAACAGTTTGTGCAGATGGAAGGTGCAACAAAGAATTAAGATCAAAATAACAATGGGCAAAATGATATTTAATCAGAATATTGAAAAGGCAATTCAAAAAAAGCAATGTGTAGAGGGCTTGATTCAGAGTGTCATTTCTTGTGGTTCTGAGAATGGAGGAGGAGAGTACCTAATTAACTAATTTTGAAATGGGAGTTTGGAGGAGAAAGGAAAGGATTTGCTTCCATAAAAAGTAACAAATGTTGAAATGTTATGAACAGCAAATGAACTTGTTGAACACAATTAGATAGTTAGGAGAAAGAGGGAAACTGGGAAGGACACATTTTAAAGAAAACAAAGTTGTAAGAGACGTTATGGAGGAGCGATTTCAATGTGAAAGATGATGATGAAGGAAGACAATATTAATGCTAGCTGCTTGAACATTGAAGGAAATTATTGTCAAATATAAAGGAAGGTATGACATATAAAGCTGTGGAAAGACTGCATCTAGTCAAAGACCTCCCTTTGGGCAAAGCACACATGCTAATGTTACATTTGGTAACAAGTCCTGTTGTGACAGATTGGCAACTGTTTCCCTGCAAAATTACAGCATCTTTGAGTGCTATATCTCAAAAGTATCCAAGACACAAACTCTCACCCTATAACCAATGTGGGTACATAAGTAAGATAAGTTGTGAACAGTTCCCTTTAGCTGCAGCCTTTTATGAGACCCACTTGTTTCAAGCCCCAGGTATTGAGACTACATCTTCATCCGTCCAAATGAATGAAGCCACAAAGGCGCACATATTAAATAATGAATGTTTAGGGTGGAAATGTAAGGATATGATCAGAAAGTAGCAAAGAAGCTCAAGACAGTCTTAGAAATGCATTAATCACTGCTGTGGTTCTGTTCGCCGAGCTGGGAATTTGTGTTGCAGACGTTTCGTCCCCTGTCTAGGTGACATCCTCAGTGCTTGGGAGCCTCCTGTGAAGCGCTTCTGTGATGTTTCCTCCGGCATTTATAGGAAACATCATAGAAGCGCTTCACAGGAGGCTCCCAAGCACTGAGGATGTCACCTAGACAGGGGACGAAACGTCTGCGACACAAATTTCCAGCTTGGCGAACAGAACCACAACAACGAGCACCCGAGCTACAAATCTTCTCACAAACTTTGAATGCATTAATCACAATGGCTCACAGATCCAAATGGGCTTCAGATTAAAGTCACATCAAATTTGTGAAACTAATTCCATTGCTTTTCACTGAGGAAATTTATTACTGACCAGTTCCATCATAAAAGTCAGAGTCAATGGGTTTCCCACAGGGATCGAGCATTAGGCCAATTTTACACCATTTCACTTATCTTGTTCTTGCTGGTAGATTGGTTTCAAACTGTGACCATAGATTATGAAAACAAAGGAAGTTCATTTATAACCATTACGTTCCCCACAGCCCCTGAGGATAATAGGGGTGCTTTCTTATTAGAGAGAGATGACTGGTGGTGGTTCAACCTGAGGGTCACCACACCTCAGGCAAGGTTGAGGAAGTGCATCTTCATGGTGACCTCAGCCAATACAGGAACTGAATCTGTGCTGATGGCATCGCTCTGCATCGCCGACCAGCTATCTTCAGATTAAATCTCAAAGCATCACGTTATTTGTCCTTTTTAAGGATATACATTTTATGAATAGCATGTAGGTTTTTTTCTTTCCATTTTTCATTTTCTTTTGTGTTGTTCATGGTCATTCTGGCTGAGTACATTCCAGACCATTGTTGTTTGTGTACAAAAGTTAAAGAACATAAGAATTGTAGATTATCAAGTTTATAACACATAGGGAATTCAACTGACCCATTATTCCTCTGTATGTGCTGGATCATCAACAGGATTTATCTATCATAGCAATTTGTAGCACCTCATTATAGAAAAACATCCTAAAGTGAAGTTCCAAAGAAGAGTAATTATTTCAAAATATTAATTTTACTTCTGTATCCACAGATGCTGTCAAACCTGCTGAGTTTCTCTAACATATCCTGTTTTTATTATCCAAAAGTATTTTGCAGGTTTTGAAAAATTAGGTTCTAATTATTATGCTCTAATTGTAACTCAGCATTCTTTCACCAAACTCGAAAGGTGTTAATCACTTGGACAGCATTCATGGTTGTATTGAAAATTATTTTAGCTTTAATTTTAAGGAATTTTATGTTCTCCATGCAATTCACTCATGGGTTTTCATATTTGATTATAAAGTTACTACAAATAGATTCAGATTAAGTGAGGTGAAACAGTCTATTTTATTCGTATTGCATCTGACCTGCAGAAATCTCACCATTATACTATTTGCTCAAACTGCATTGCTGTGAAAAACAATGTCTTTTTGCAGTCAGCTCAGAGTGTGACAGTCCTCTGGAGGCCTGGAAACCAATGATAAAGTGAAGGAGGCACAGGTTGACTGTTTGCATCATAACCTTGTCATAAGAACTAACATCTTGAAAGGATTTAGCATTAGCAATTAGGATGGCTTGATACTGTTGCTCTGGCCTTCGATATGGAAGATGAGATTTGTCACGAGGGATGTTTTTACAAAACCATTTTTTCATTTCACTGTTTTGTCAAATAACATCATGTGAGCTGTCACAAGTATGGAGGAAAAAAATGAGTTTCACTGGCTTGACAACTGCTGTAAAAATGTTGAACTGAAGGTCATGTACAGGTATAACTTTCTTCATACCTGAAACGTCTCACTTTGTAAACCTGACAATTTCACATTGGACAACTTTGCTTCTGATATTAGTCGACAACTTGATCGCAGTTTATTTCCCCTCTCCTCAGGGTCTGCTTCTGTACTACGATATTATGGAGGCCACGTTGGAAAAGAGAACATTCCCCAGCAAAAAATATGATGCCATGGATCATTTTCAAAAATGCTTCCTTATCCTAAAACTGAACAAAGCGCTTGTGAAGAACCGAGTCCTCGAGGTGTCTTCTGTGCCTGCAGTGAGGCCAATCGATAATGGGACAGAACCTGAAGTCAAAATTCAGATCAAAGATTGGAAGGCTATCCGTGTGGATCTGGTTGTGGTGCCTGCTCAGCAATTTGCCTTTGCACTCTTGGGATGGACTGGATCAAGAGTGAGTCGGCTTTTCTTTTAATATAAAGATTGTGATAAAAGCCTGGAGACAGTAGAATAGATATCTTTTTTTTTGGAAATTGTCATTAACCAATAGATCTCAAGTACTCTCACATCACAGTCAATAAATACATTAATGGCTCATAAAAAGTATCTTCTCCCGATGGTGCTTCCATCTTTCTAGCTCATCCAGTTCCAACACCAGAGTAAATTACATTTTCAGATTGCCAGTCAGATTGACAGGAGTAGCAATCCCAGATAAATTGGTAATTTTTGACAGCTGGCCATGAATTGAAACAACTGTAAAAAATCCACTTAAGACAGATAGCAACATCAAATAATTTGATGAGAATAATTTGTAATGCAGCCAGCCTTGTCGATTGAACTCCTGAGCTCCACCGCCAGATATGGATCAGTTGGTAAATATTCGAATATAAGAACCAGGAGTAGGAGTAGGCCAAATACCTGTCAAGCCTGCCCTATCTCTCAATGTGATCATGACAATCTTAAGCATCAACTTCACTTGACCCCTCTTTTCCCTATATCTCTTGGTCCCCAATCAAATCCCAACCAAGAATCTGTCCATCTAAGTCCTAAATAGCCAGAGGCAGTGGCAGAAGCAGATAAGATAGCAATGCTTAAGAAGAATTTAGACAGACACATGAACAGGCAGGGAGTAGAGGGATATGGACCATGTGCAGACAGGTTTAGAATGGCATCATTGTCAGTACAGACATGGTATAACGAAAGGCCTGTTCTAATGCTGTACTGTTCTGTGTTCTATGATGGTGCATCCACAATGCTCGAATTCGCAAAGTTCGTAACCCTTTGAGTGAAGTAATTCCTCTTCATTGCAGCCATAAATTATCAGCCCTGGAAATCTTGCCCCATTGTTCTGGCTGACCTCTGGCTGAGGAAAGAATCCTTCAGATGAGAAGCCCCTTCATACTTTTGAATGTTTCACTGCTCCCAAGTGCTAGATTACATCTTGTAAGGCAATGCCACTTCCCATTTAGACTCAACAGTGTTCATTCTCTACCATGATTAACCAAATAAGTCCTTAGACCCAAAGCACTGTAGTGGTAGTGTGCCTGTCTGCAGACCAAGTGTCCTGGGTTCTGGTCCCAGCTGCTCCAGAGGTGTGTAATAACATCTATGAACAGGTTGATTTAAAAAATACCTACTTGTGAGTTTTCATTGAGAAAAGAGGATTGTTGGCAGTCATGATCCCAAACATTGCTGAAAGCTCTTGGTTCCCCAGTGCATACAACATTACAAACCACATGTAGGCCATTATGAGCAGATGTCAAGCAGACAACAAGCATTTGCTCGCAGAGGTAACTTGCTCACATTGATATTCACACTGTTTTAAGTGTAGACGCAGGTTTATATGCCACTATCAATACCAAGAAAACTCCATGTGTCAGGTGTCATTAAACACCATCAGAGCTGTTGGCAGAGTATAGGCATGGTTCTCAGCCTATTACAGGCCTTGAGTCAGGCTTGCTGGGCTGTCAGAAGCTGGTGGTGCATCAGAGGCTTGCAGATCCTGGGTGTTAAGGCCGACTGCTTTGGGGATCTGGTGACAAGAAGGTAAGTCATCTTTATAAACTTCTGCAGAGTGGGGGTTTTGGAGACAACATATATGGGATAGGTTTCAGAGGCCACCTCCACTCCCCCATCCAAGTCTCCAATTGCTCCCAGATTAGAGCAATTGGAGGCCATCCATATCCCTGCAGGAGGGTTGCTCTGGGAAATTAGCTAACTTTCTCATTCACCAGGATGACATGCCATCAGGCAGTTGGCGAGTTAAAACCATTAATTGACAACTTAAGAGCCTTTAATTTTCAACCTCTTGTGGCCTCCTTCTTCAAGGACCACAACATCCTCTCCCATGTGGTCAATAATGCTCTCCAACATATCTCCACCACTTCCCACACCTCTATCCTTGAACCCCACCCCTCCAACTGCAACAAGGATAGAATCCTCCTGGTCCTCACCTTCCACCCTACCAATCTCTGGATACACATCATTCTACACCATTTCCACCTTCTACAGTCAGAACCCACCACCAGAGATATATTTCCCACATCTATCAGCATTCTGCAGAGACCATTCCCTCCGCAACTCCCTTGTTAGGTCCATGCCCCTCACCGACCCAGTGTCTACTCCCGGTACCTTGCCTTGCTACTGCAAGAGGTGTAAAACCTGTGCCCACACCTCCCCCTCTCATCTCCTTCCAAGGCCTCAAAGGATCCTTCCACCACTGGCAGAGATTTTCTTGCACCTCCAAACACCTCATCTACTGTGTTTCTTGTTTTTGATGTGGTCTCACCTACAATGGAGAGACAGGACACCAACTCATGGAATGTTTCAAAGAACATCTCCAGGACACATGCACCAAACAACCTCACCGCCCTGTGACCAACCACTTCAGCTCCCCCTCCCACTCTGCCAAGGACATGCAAGTCCTGAGCCTCCTCCACTGCCAAGTACTAGCCATCCTACGCCTGGATGAAGAACACCTCATCTTCCACCTTGGGACCCTCCAACCACACAGCATCAACATTGATTTCACTAGTTTCCTAATTTCCCCTACCCCCTACCTCATCGGACAGCCAATCCTCCAACTCGGCACCTGCCCTCTTCAACTGTTCTACCTGTCCATCTTTCTTCTCACCTATCCGCTTCACCCTCCACTCCAACCTGCATCTGCTTATTGCCTTCCAAACTACCTACCCCCAACCTCACACTCCTCCCATTTATCTCGCAGCCCCCTTCCACCACTGCTCCCCCCAATTCCTGATGAAGGGCTTATGGCCGAAACATCGACACTCCTGCTCCTCGGATGCTGCCTGACCTCTGTGTTCTTCGAGTGCTACACTTTTCGACTCTGATATCCAATATCTGCAGTGCTCATTTTCTAACATTCTTAGCAGATGCACGTGCAGGATGTGGTGAATTCTATGTTCTATGTTGTTTTTATTTCTATTTTCCTTGCCAATGTTTTCTTATTCAATCCTTAATTCACACTTTGATCTCTCCCCACACCACCCTTGCAGCCTTTGACTCGATGTTTGCAGGCTTCTTAAAATCTCCGTTCTGTTCTTCCCTTTGTTCCCTCTTTGTTTGTCTTTGTCATCTGTCTCATTTTGTGTCGGAGAATTGAGCCCAATGGATCAGAGACCACCAACAAGGATTGTAGTGAAATTGACAAGCAGTTTATTACACAAAGCGATATCGCAGAAGAGAAATTAACCAGGCTGACACAAAACTGATTCTCTGCACAGATGGCCAAATCCTCTTCCCAGAACAGAAAGTGTAGATTAGATTAGATTACTTACAGTGTGGAAACAGGCCCTTCGGCCCAACAAGTCCACACCGACCCGCCGAAGCGTAACCCACCCATTCCTCTACATTTACCCCTTTACCTAACACTACGGGCAATTTAGCATGGCCAATTCACCTGACCTGCACATCTTTGGACTGTGGGAGGAAACCGGAGCACCCGGAGGAAACCCACACAGACACAGGGAGAATGTGCAAACTCCACACAGTCAGTCGCCTGAGTCGGGAATTGAACCCGGGTCTCTGGCACTGTGAGGCAGCAGTGCTAACCACTGTGCCACCGTAGGCATATTTTATAGGGGTACAACACAAAGGTGATGATTGTAAAGCTGTTACAATACAATGGTGAAAATTGTGAAGAGATTAAAACAAGAATAAACTGAATGGAAGTTAACCAAGCGACCGACAGTAGCAATTCATCTGTAATTAACACAGGAGATTCCAGCTATCTCTGTGAGTGGGTGAGAATGTCTTATAGAGGATTTTTAATTGTATTTCCCGTCTGCGCAAATATGTGTAAATGTTCCTTCTCCAGGCATCCAGGTGTGCCCATTGTGTTCCTCCTGTCTTCTGGGGGCCTCGGTCTGCCTCTGCTAATGCGGTATCGGTTTCAATGGGAAAGGAGCCTGCCCTTAGGGTGTTGGGACTGCAATGCTATTCGGGGCTGGGAGCTGATTGTGAATGCTGTTCTAGGAAGTGTATTCTCTGGTCTGGGAGTGCTTTGGCCATGTCTGGTTTTATGTTAGAGAGAAAGTGAGGGCTGCAGATCAGAGCTGAAAATGTGTTGCTGGAAAAGCGCAGCAGGTCAGCAGCATCCAAGGAACAAGAGAATCGACGTTTCGGGCATAAGCCCTTCTTCAGGAATTATGGTTTTATGTTAGCCTGTTTAGCCAAGACTAGACCACTCTGGGTAGTTTGTGTATATGTTGGCAGGCTTGATTTCTGTGTTTTGCAGGCCAGCTTCTGTGTTTTTATGTGGCCATGCTATGGGTCTTCAGGGTGGCACAGCTTTTCCCCAGATTTTGTTTCACAGACTTATTTCTTTTTGCCATCTATTCAGTCTCCCTTCAGAAATGTCTCGATTGACTTTACATTGTGATGCTGCTTATTGTTTTCTTTCCCATATTGTCGCAGTCTTGACAAATGTTTTTACTTGGTCTCTTTGCTTTCTTACTTTTTTTTTCCTCCTTCCTTCACTTCATTTTCACTTCTGTTGATTCATCCACACAAGTTGTTTCTAAGTGTCTGATAAACATCACTGGTTACAGATCATTCTCCACTGCAACCTGAGAATCGCTGGGGCTCTTAAGGAAGCTCTCCGAGATGATTTACATTAGATCTTCACGAACAGCTGAACTTTACCGTACAGATACTTCAGAAATTGACAAATTAAATCTTTATTTTGAAGCACAAAAAGACTTCAGAAGATAGTTCAATGCATTTGGAGATTGCTGCAAACATTGGGATATTTGCCAGGTGTGCAGATTGTCCAGTCAGCTCACCTTGACATCCTATTTTTGGCTCACTTTTATTTTGCAAAGACAACAAAGGAGAAAGTATCTGTAAGATGACACAACAGATGGTCAAGAAATGAAGTACTAGCATATTTAGTTCCTTGATTGCTTTGGGACTTGTAGAACCTTCAGTGATGACATGGTATACACTTCTCCACTCCACATTTCAGTCTTGTTCTAGCGGTAATCCATGAAAGGTAAATTATTAGCTCTTAACATGAGTTTATTTATTTTTAGGAGCTCGGATATTGAACGTTTGCTGTCCTGTTATATTAATGGCCGACATTTGTTGATTTAGATTGAACAATAGAAGGAAGAGCTGAGGAAAAAAAAAGGCAAATTGATCACAGTGGCATCACAATCCTTGGTTTCTACTCTAACTTATCAGATTGAAATGTTGAGCATGAAAAGACAGAATGTTTCAGCTAGTAAATAAAAATAACATTTATTTAAGAGGTAATCCATCTCTTTGCTGATACATAATGATTGTTAGTCTGTCTTGCTAGGCTGGATGCCCATGAGCATATTAAAGCAATTAACTAGGTTTCAGTTTTAATCAGCTCCCCATTTTCCCTTTTTTTTGCTTAGAACACACCAAAAGCTCATTACACCACTTTAAAATGCTTACTGTCACATAATACTAATATAAACTAGCCCCATGTTCACGGTTACTTTGAAATCATGTTCTTTGCCAATTTAGGCAAAAACATCATTATCAGCTTCAGGGCACCCATGTCACACAATGGGGAGAACATTATCAGCTTCAGGGAAACCCATTTCACACAACAGGTGAGGTGCTGGAAGACTGGAGGTTGGCAAATATGGTGCCATTGTTTAAGAAGGGTGGTAAAGACAAGCCAGTGAACTATAGACCGGTGAGCCTGATCTCGGTGGTGGGCAAGTTGTTGGAGGGAATCCTGAGGGTCAGAATGTACATGTATTTGGAAAGGCAAGGACTGATTCGGGA
>NC_057731.1:18053237-18124878 GCF_004010195.1 Chiloscyllium plagiosum
CTGGTACAATGCAACATTTAAGAGGCATTTGGATGGGTATATGAATAGGAAGGGTTTGGAGGGATATGTGCCGGATGCTGGCAGGTGGGTTGGGATATCTGGTCGGCATGGACGGGTTGGACCGAAAGGTCTGTTTCCATGCTGTACATCTCCATGACTCTATGACTCTAATTGGGAGAACATAATCAGCAATGGGGATTTTTTTATTTTTTTAAAAAAACACTGATGTCAGAAACATTCCTCTAAGTGCCAAGAAGATTTTAAAACTTTGCCATGTCCACAGGCCATGAGCATCAATAGAAATCAAAGGCATCAGACCAGCAATGACAATTTTATCTTAAATGTATTTCAAGGTGAGCAAAATATGCACTGCTGGAATAACAATAAAGTAACTCCGATATAGATATTTTAAAATCCAGTTTGCTTATAAATGATAAAAATTAAGATGACTTCTGATTAATAATTGCCTATATAAAAGACAGAGACTGGGAATGACTCTAAAATATTGCTGAATAAGTAAAATTGATAGTCCTCTGCGATATTCAAACTGACAAAAGCCTTGATTAAAATATCACACAGTTGGATATTGCACAAATTAGTTAAGAAATTGCCTCTTAACTCATAGCCTTAAATGCAATAATTTTATATTTATGTTCAAAATGTACCAAGTACTTTTTGTTTTAACATTTACCCAGCAAAGCCCATGTTACACTTTTGCACAGTCAATGTCTAAAATGTGTTTGTTGGTTTCCTATAGTTGAATTACAGGGGAGTACTGGAAGGATTACAGGCTGAATATTAACTTGTTCAACCTGTGTCATGATTGCTCCTTCTATGGCCTACATATTCTAATGTGGAACTTGAATTCAATTTCTGGTTTCGAGGCAAATTTATTACCTGCTGAGTCACAGGACCTCCATGTAAAAATGTTAATAGTGAGTCATCAGCTTGTTTCATATTGTCTTCAAATTTTATTTTCATGGGACTTCAAGACCATTCAGTCTTTAAAGAAATGGAACACAATGTGATTCATATATGTGCTGTTAGGCAGCTTGGTGGTAAAATGGGTATCACCAATGAGACCTTGTGTTTTGGAAAATCCAGCCACATGGTAGAAGTTCCACAACCTCTTTTGTTGAAGTATTCAGGAACTGTTTGATACTTCAAAGAATAAACGATTGACTTATCTGGAAAATATTACCAGCATTGGTTTAAAATGAAACACAAAAGAGACACGAATGTTTAATATGTTGATGGTTTCCATTGTAATGGGCAAAACTATTTTCTGGATCTCATTATCTCGGACATTGATCAAACTCTAGTAAGTAGATTATAGGGTTGTATTCTGCTTTGTTGGTGACTAATAGAGTGTATCATTAAACTGCAAGGCATAATTTCTTTTCTTAAATCTAGTTTTGCTTGCTTGCAAATTAAGATCTTACTTAACTTTATTGTTTTTAAGTTTTACGTTTTTTTCAGGATTGGGTGGGGTTAATCAAGCTCTGTGCTGTAGAGATGGTGAGACCAGTTAAAAATAAGGAAATATCACATCTGGTTCTGCAATTGCCTAGCATCAACTTCGGAAGCTGAAACAACAATGGCAAAGACAGCTCTGTCAGACTTTGCAAAATCCTCCACATTTACATCTCTGGGCTAGTGCCAAAATTGAGAGAGCTGTCTCACTGACTCGTCAAGCATCAGATTGAAATAGTCATACTCACAGAATCATACCTGACAGACAGTGTCCCAGACACCACTCTCTCTATCCCTGGATATGTCCTGTCCCACCGGCAGGACAGATCCAGCAGAGGTGGTGGCACAGCCAGATGCAGTTAGGGAGTCCACAACATTGATCTGGACCCCATGAAGTCTCATGGCTTCAGGTCAAACATGGGCAAGGAAACCTCCTGCTAGTTTTCACGTAACGTCCTCCCTCAGCTGATGAATCAGTGCTCCTTATTGTTGAACAACTAGGAGGAAGCATTGAAGGTGCCAGGGTGCAAAATGTATTCCAGTGGGGAATTTCAATGTCCACCACCAAGAGTGGATCAGCAACTGATCAAGCTGGTCGGGTCCTAAAGGACATAATTGCTAGACTAGGTCTGCAGCAGGTGGTGAGAAAGCAAACAAAAAGAAAAACATGCTTGACCTCTTCCTTACCAATCTGCCAGCTGCAGATCCATCTGTCCATGAATTGGTAAGAGTGACCACAGCATAGTTCTTGTGGACACAAAGTCCCACCTTCATATTGAGAATATCTTTCATCATGTTGTGTGACATTATCACTGTGCTAAATGGGACAGACTTTGAACAGTCTGAAGACTGGGCATCCATGAGGTGCTGTGGGCCATCAACAGCAGCAGAACTGTACTTTAGCAGAATCTACAACCTTATAGCCCCCCACTACCATCAAGGCAAAGGATTAACCCTGGTTCAATGGAAGGTGCAGGAGGGCATGCCAGGAGCAGCCCCAAGAATACTTAAAAATTAGGTGTCAACCTGGTGAAGCCACCAAACAGGACTACCTACATGCCAAACAGCATAAGCAGCCAGTGATAGACAGAACTAAGTGATCCCACAACCAACAGGTCAGATATAAGTTCTGCAGTCCTGCCACATCCAGTCATGAATGGTGGTGAACAATTAAACAACTCACTAGAGGAGAAGGCTCCACAAATATCCCCATCCTCAATGATGAAAGGGCCAAGCAGTGCAAAAGGTAAGGCTGAAGCATTCACAGCAATCTTCAGCCAGAAGTGTTGAGTGCATGATTTATCTCTGCCTCCACCAGTGGTTCCCAACGTTACAGATACCAGTCTTCAGCAATTTAATTCACTCCAAGTGACATCAAGAAATGGATGTCAACACTGGGTACTGCAAAGACTATGGGTCGTGACAACAATAGTACTGAAGACTTGTGCTCCAGAACTTGTGACACCCCTAGGCAAGCTGTTCCAGTACAGTTAACACACTTGCATTTACCCGACAATATAGAAAATTGCTCAGGTATATCCTGCACACAAAAAGCAAGCCAAATCCAACCCGGCCAATTACCACCCCATTAATCATCTCTCGATTATCAGTAAAGTGATGGAGGGTGTCGTCAACAGGGCTGTCAAACAGCACCTGCTCAACAGTAACCTGCTCAGTGAAGCCCAGTTTAGGTTCCAACAGGACCACTCAGCTCCTGACCTCATTACAGCCTTGGTTCAAACATGGACAAAAGAGCTGAATTCCAGAGGTGAGGTGAGAGTGACAGCCCTTGACATCAAGGCTGCATTAGACTGAGTGTGGCATCAAGGAGCCCTAGCAGAACTAGAATCAGTGGTTATTGGGGGCAAACTCTCCGCTGCTTAGAGTCATATCTGATACATAGGAAGATAGTCTTAGTTGTTGAAGGTCAGTCATCTCAGCTGCAGAACATCACTGCAGGAGTTCCTCAGGATAGTGTTCTAGGCCCAACCATCTTCAGCTTCTTCATCAATGACCTTCCCTCAATCCTAATGTCAGAAGTGGGTATGTTTGTTGATGATTGCACAATGTTCATCACTAATCTCAATTCCTCAGATACTGTATCAGTCCATATTGAAATGCAACAAGATTTGGATCATATCCAGGCTTGGGCTGACACATGACAAATAATATTCATACCATGCAAATGTCAGGCAATGATCCCCACCAACAAATGGAAATCTAACCACCGCCCCCTGACATTTGGTGGTGCTACTATCACTGAATCCCTCACTATCAACATCCTGGGGGTTACCGGTGACCAGAAACTCAGCTGGACTCACTACATAAACACAGTGGCTACAAGAGCAGATCAGAGACTAGGGACAAAAGGACTGCCCTCAAAATCTGCCCACTATCTACAAGGCATAAGTCAGGAGTGTGATTGAATACTCCTCAGTTTCCTGGATGGGTCCAGCTCCAGTTCCAGCAACACTACAGAAGCTTGACACCATCCAGGACAAAGCAGCCTACTTAATTGGTATTATATCCACAAATATCTACTCCCTCCTTCACTGATGCTCAGTAGCAGCAGTGTGTACTATTTATAAGGTGCACTGCAAAAATTCACCAAAGATCCTTAGTCAGCACTTTCCAATCCTGCAATAACTTCCATCCAGAATGATGAGAGCAGCAGATATGGGGGAACACCACCGCCTGCACATTTCCCTCCAAGTCACTCACCATCCTGACATGGGAATGTATCGTCATTCCTTCACTGTCACTGGGTCAAAATCCTGGAATTCCCTTCTTAATGGCAGTTCATGTCTACCTACAGCATGTGGACTGCAGTGGTTCAAGAAGGCACCTTCATAAGGGGCAAGTAGGGACAGGCAATAAATGCTGACCTGCCTGTGACACCCACATCCCACGAAGGAATGATTTTACAAAGTCAATGAAGAGAGTCTGGAATTAATTTTGATCAGCAATATGCATCGCTTGCCATGTGGAATTATGATGTTGTGGTGATAACGAAGACCTAGCTGAAGGAAAGGCAGGACTGTATGTTAAATATTCCTGGTTACAGGGTGTTCAAAAAATCTAGGAAAGGCAGAAAGGGAAGTGGGGTGGCAGTATTGATCAACATAGCTTTGCAGGATTAGAGAAAGAGGATGGCTCCGAAGTTTCAGGGACAGAACCAATTGAGCTAGAGGTAAAGAATAAGGACAGTGCAATCACCTTGCCTTGTGTGAGCTGAAGGCACCAATTAGCAGGAAGAGCAAGTAAAGGAACAAATCTGCAAAGTAAGTATTGAAAGGTGCCAGCATTGCTGAGTAGTTATAATGGTGCAATTTTATTACCCAAATGTAGTTTGATTTGTAGTACTGTAAAGGGCAGAGAGGGGCAAACATTCTTAAATTGTGTTCAGAAGAATTTACTTTTGCAGATTGGTGTCCAGTCCAACAAGAAAGGCAATACTGATTAACCTGATCCTTGGGAGCACGGTGGTCAGGTAGAGCAAGAGTCAAGGAGGCAGTAATTGTTGGGCCAGAGGAATTAGGATGATGGGGCAAGAATAACATGGGCTGCATAGAATGGAGCAAAGGTTAGTAAGAAAGATTACAGCTGATCAATGGGCTACGTTTAAAGAAACAATGGATCAGATGAAGTTAAGATATATTCCTTCAAGAGGGTAAGGTAGGAAAAACAACTTGACAGCACGGTGGCTCAATGGTTAGCTCTGCTGCCTCACAGTACCAGAGACCTGGGTTTGATTCCAGCCTTGGGTGACTGTGTGAAGTTTGCATGTTTTCCCCGGATCTGCATAGGTTTCTGCCTGGTGCACTGGTTTCCTCCCACAGTCCAAACATAGCTGGATTGGCCATGCTAATTTCCCCATAGGGTCCAAGGATGTGCAGGCTAGTAGCCATGAGAAATGTGAGGTTATGGATCTATGGTCACTGGCTAGGTCTGGGTGGGGTGCTCTTTAGAGGGTTGGTGTGGACTTGATGGGCCAATTGGCCTCTTTCCACATTGTAGGGATGCTATGATTGATTCTATAAAATCCAGAGTGTCCTATTGAAACAGAAGGAATAAACTAAGATAAAGGAGAGAATGTATGTTTATTAGAGGTGTCAGGTAGAAAATACAACTGAGAACTGAGCCAAATATAAAATGTTCAGAAAGGAAGTAAAAAAATAAATAAAACAAGCAATGAGGGATTATAAACAAAAGACTGACAGCAAAGATAAAGGGGAATCCCAAAGCCTTTGTTACCATGTCAACAGTAAAAATGTGGCAAGAGAAGGAGTAGGGCTGATGAGGGATCTAAAAGGGGATTTCTGTATTGAGGTAAGGGGCATGGCTGAGGTCTTAAACAAATATCCTGCAGGTGTCTTTACCAAGGAGCATTCCTTACCTGGGCTATAGTGACAAAGGAGGAAACTCAGTCACTTGGTAGGGTTTGATATTTATAAGAGGTGGTATTACGTTGTTGGTATTTCGAGATGACAAGACCCCTGAACCAGACGAAGTACCTCCACATATGTTAAAGGAAGTGAGGGTTGAAATTGCAGAGACATTATTCTTAATCTTTCAGTCTTTTCTGGACATGTGGGTGGTACCAGAGTACTGGAAAATTAAAAACATTGCAGCCTTATTCAAAAGGATTGTAGGGAAAAACCCAGCAATTACCTACTAGTCAGTTTAAACTCAGCTTCGAGGAACAATAATCCAGGTTAGAATTAATAGTCACGTGGACAAATATTAATTAGAGAGAGCCAACATAGCTTTTTTCAGGGAAAGTCTTGTCTAACAAATATGCTGGATTTCTTTGAAAACATAACAGAGAGAGTTGATGATGGTAATGCAGTTGATGTGATGTACATAGGCTTCGAAAAGGTAATTGGCAGTGCTCCACAACAGACTTGTGATAAAGCTTACAGCTCATGGAATAAAAGGAACAGTTACAACTTGGATGCAAATTTGCTGAGTGATAGGAAGCAACAATCATTAATTACTATTTTTCTGGCTGAAGGTAGGTTTGTACTGGACATTCCTGGGAAATGTTGAGACCTTTTGTTTTCCCTGATTCATAGAAATGATCTACATCTTGGTATGCAAGAGGCAATTTCCAGGTTGTGGATGATACAAAATTTGGAAGCATTGTAAACTGTGAGGAGGGCTTCCAAAATATATTGATAAATTGGTGGGCGCATGGATAATCAACAGGTGGAATTCAATGTGTAGAAATGTGAAGCAATATATTTTTGTAGGAAAAACATGGGAGAGACAGTATAAAATGAAAGGTATTCCTGTAAAGATTGTGCAGGGGCCGAGCAGTCATAATGCACGAAAGGTAGGAGAACAGATGGGGAGCTCAATACAAAAGAGATTTACAAGAAAGGTTCCAGGGATGAGAAAGTTCCTTAGAAAGATAAATTGGAGCAGTTGGTACTATTTTCCTTCGAGAGAAGGATCTTTAAGTCCTTTTTCATTACACAATACTGGATCTAAAAGAGCATGCCCTCTATTGGCCCCTTAATGTACTGCTCTAGAAAACCATCTCAAATACATCCCAGAAAATCATCTTCCACAGTTTAGTACTCAGTTGTTTTACCCAGTCTATATGCAGATTGAAGGCATCCATGATAAGTCTGCTGCTGAAGCTACAAGGTTCTGTCATCTCCTCATTAATATTAGGCCACACTACCATTGCTATTTGGTTCTTTAGATCCACCCAAACAGATTCCTGCATTGTTCTTCTGTTCTGAGATTCTTTTCTATGAATGAAATGATCCTATCCCTTATTATCAGCACAACTCAGCCTCCTTTCCCTTCTTGTCTGTCCTTCTTAGACATCAAATATCCTTGAACATCCCAGTGCTGATCAACATGCAGCCATGTTTTTGTAATGGCAATTGGATCGTACCAATGCATCTCTAATTGTACCTTTAGAATTAGGGATCATGAGGAACTACTCATGCTGGGTGCATAGTCATGAACTTCAGTTAGTGGCAACTTGAATGTTGTGCTGGAAGTGGAAAGATAAAGAAGCAATGATTATGGAAAACAATGACAGTCAAAAATATTATCAATGATACACAAAAATTAGTTTGACATAAATAACAGGAAGAACCTAAAAATCCAAACCAAGCCTCAGCAAGTATTGTTCTGTAAACAACAATATGGAGGTGTCCCACTGACCTTTCTAAATTGACACACAGAAAATGAGGAACTGCAAAAGATTATTGGAAGATACATTTTTGGTGGGTTATTCTGCATAATTTTATAATTTTGAAAACTGTAATGATGCTAATACACATTGAAGCAAAACTGCAAATCAACAAATTATTGTTTATGGAGCTGGGAATGTAATGTCAAATCCACTTGAGCCAATATGCTCAAATGTGCTGGGTCTGCAGGCAGGGTGCACCATGTGTATGCACATATATCAGGGGGGAGAAGCTCTCAAAATCCAAATGAAAATAAATTTTAGTTTTTCTTTCACTAAATCTCAATATTTTCTCATTTTCAGATCACTAAGAATAGATTCACACAAAAAAACCATGTAATCTAATGCAAATTAATGCCAGAATTTAAGGTGTTTGTGTCTTGTATACTGTAGGTGTGAAATAGTGAAATCCTTTGAAAATTCAGGGCTATGAAACTGCTTTATTTTAAAGTTAAATTCCCAACGTACTGTTACAGCCACCTCTAGGATGTCAATGAAGTTTCAGCAGCAGGAGGTACATGCAGCTGTAGATCTTTCTGTAATTATGCAGAGTTTAACTTGGCTGGATGGACGTGAGAGAATCTGCTGTTTTCAGATGAACATGTCTGCATAACTTAGGCAATCAATATTAACTCTTTACATAACCACAATCACTCATGAAGAACTGTGGAAAGAAGTCTTTCATTTTAAATCTACTTTTAAAGAACCTAAGCACAAATCTGCACATATAAAATTAGTATAAGACCAAAAGATGTAGGATCAGAATTAAGTGATTCGGCCCATTGAGTCTCCTCTATCATTCAATCATGGCTCTTGTATGCCTCAAACCCATTCTCCTGCCCTCTCTCTTTAAACCTTGATGGTCCTTACTAATCAAGAACTTGTCCATCTCTGTTTTAAATACATTTGATGACTTGGCCTCTATAGCCTTCTCTAGCAATGAGTTCTACAACTTCACCACTCTCTGTCTGAAGAAATTCCTCTTCATCTCAGTTCTAAAGAGTTTTCCCTTCACTCAGAGGCTGTTGTCTTGGGTCCTAGTCTTTCCTACTGGTGGAAATGTCTTCCCCATGTACATTTTATCCAGGCCTCTCAGTTTCAACCAGATTCTCCCTTAACCTTCTAAACTCCATTGGATACAGAAACAGAGTCCTCAACTGCTCTTCATACGACAAGCTCTTCATCCTGGGGATCATTCTTGTAAACCTCCTCTGGACTCCCTCCAAGGCCAGCACATATTTCCTGAGATACGAGGTTCAAAACTACTTACAATATTTCAAATACAATCTTTCAGAGCCTTATATAGCCTCAGCAGTACATCTTTGCTCTTGTATTCTACCCCTCTTGAAATGAATGCTAACATTGCATTTGCCTTCCTAATTGACAACTGAACCTGCATGTTAGCCTTAGGAGTCCTTGATCAAGATTCTCTTAAGTGCCTTTGTGCTTCAGATTTTCAAAGCCTTTCCCCATTTAGAAAATAGTCTGTGCTTCTACTCTTCCCACCAAAGTGCATAGCCTCACATTATCCCACACTGTATTGTACTTCTTTCCTCCCTCTCCTAGCCTGTCCAAGTCCTTCCGCAGCCTTCCCGTTTCCTTAACACTTCCTGTCCCTCCTCCTATCTTTGTATCATCTACAAACTTAGCAAAAATGCCCTTAGTTCTTTCATCTAGGTCATTAATGTATAACGTGAATGGTTTTGGTCCCAACACTGACACCTGCAGAACTCCATTAGTCTCCAACTGCCATTTTGAAAAAGAGCACTTTTATCCCCATTCCCTGCTCCCTCCAGTTTATCCATCCAGTACCTTGTCCTTAAACCCATGGGTTCTAATCTTATTTAACAGCCTCCTGTGTGGCACCTTGCCAAAGGCCTTTGGGAAATCCAAATAGATTACATTCACTGCCTCTCTTTTGGATAATTTATCTGTTATCTTTTCAATAAGATTCTAGCAGATTTGTTAGGCATGACAAAGCCATGCTGACTCAGCCCTATTTCACCATGCACTTCCAAGTATCAGCTATCTCACTCTTAATTATGGATTCTACAATCTTACAATCACCAAGGCCAGGCTAACTAGCCTATAATTTCCTGTCTTCTGCTTCCCTCCCTTCTTAAACAAGGGTACTGCATTCACTATTTTCCAGTCCTCTGGAGCCCTCTCTGACTCTAGTGATTACTGAAAGATCATCACCAGTGCCTCTACAACCTTCTTAGCTACCTCCTTCAGAGCTGTGGGGTGCAGTCCATCCAGTCTGGGTGATTTGTCCACCTTCAGACCTTTCAGTTTTCCTAGCATCTTCTACTTAGTGGCAGTCATCACACTCAGCTCTGCCCTCTGATACTTTTGAGTCTGAGATGTACTTCTGTCAGACTTTATATGCTTCATGTTCCACTGTACTGAGAATGCATCAGCAGAATTAAATAGGCAACATTCAATAAAGGCTTACCAAGTGATAAACCATGAAGACATTGTACAGAATTTTACCAGTCCCTGTTGGCAGGGATGGGATGCCAAAATCCCCTTGATGAATTTCCCATTACCCTCACACTAGCCCCAATCTGTTTGTAATGTCATTTGCCCTCACCCCAATTGAGGCCTGTAATTGGGCAATTAATGACCACTTAAGGGCCACACCTTACCTGATTAGTTAGTTTGGGAGGAGTTCAGGAGGAGGGTAGATGGCCAAAGGGTTGCCTTGTCAAGACTTGTGCTGTCAGGGTGGGGCCCATCTCCTTCAGTGGGTTTCTTTCCCAAAAGGTCAGTCTCTCACATCCCCTCCCAGCCTACTGACCTTTCCATGAAGACCCATCTCACTGTGCCTCACCTCTCTAACCAGTTAAGAATCCTTGAATTATTACATGTCTTTATTAAAGTGGGGAGATATTACTGACTCAGGTGGAGGGACACAAAAGTCCTGTCTTCTAAAAAATCTTCACCCAGATTTTCCACATCAAATGCACAGTTGATGTTAACATTAGATTTCTACCTCTTGTGGTTAATCAGTTATGAACTTTTTGACTGAAGCAAATATTTGTCAAGTAATTCCTTGGAACTGCTCCCACTCCACTGGTGTCACATGTAGTCAGGAATTCTAATGTATCAATGGCAAGGCAACATGTGCAAAGCAAAAGCAGGATTGGAGTGGTGCTGGAAAAACACAGCAGGTCAGGCAGCATCCGAGGAGCAGGAACATCGACGTTTTGGGCAAAAGGATGAAGGGCTTTTGCCCAAAATACTGATTTTCCTGCTCCTCAGATGCTGCCTGACCTGCTGTGCTTTTCCAACACCACTGTAATCTTGACTCTAATCTCCAGCATCTGCAGTACCCACTTTTGCCACAGCAAAAGCAAGTCTCAGGAACTGCTTAGCCACCATTCTTGCATAATAAAAAGATGCTATAAGGAGTGTCGTTGCATTAATATATATTCAGGGACACTGCCTGATTGGGGATGCTCCTTTTAAGACATTAAAGTTAAGTCCTCTCTTCTTTCCCTTTTGATCATGAATATCCCTTGGTACTGGATCCCAACATTGGATTTCTCCCTGACTCACTGCCAATATCCATTCCACAACCAACATTTCTCAAACATACTATTTTGCCATGATCACGTTTTTTTGTTTTGGGAGCTTACTGTGCACACTTCAGCTGACTTCTCTCCTACATTTCAGGACTGTGTTTCATATGTTCTTCATCAACTGTAAAGTGCTTTGAGGTGCTCTGAAGCCATGAATAGTATATTATAAACGCTAATTCTTCATTCTAACATTCAACTAACAGAGCAAAAGATATCAAGGGAAATGCAATTATACTTCCCTTATTTTCTTTTCTTTATTATGATTCTATGCAAGTGATGCAGTCTGGCCAAATGATGCAATTGATGCAGTCTGGCCAAACATTGCTCAATCCATTGACTTCTTGAAGGTAAATATCTATGCTCCATCTACTAGAAGAGGCCAAGTCAAACTATTAATTCTGTATAACATTGTAACTACAGCAGTTCTACAAAAGTTGATAAAATTTAAACAAAATTAATACCAGTGTAAAATAACTTCCTTTGCTTTTTGGCATCTGTCTAAATGGTCTATACAATGGCAGCATATGCACATGTGAATGCTCATCAATGCACGATGCTTTTATTCTGGCATTTGTATTCCAAGGATCAAATATGGATTTAATCATGGTTTGCTGAACCAGGGTTACTGGAGCATTTCTTTGCAAAAATTAAATTGGTTACCTGCCCATTGTAGCCCAAACCAAATTTTCAAGACTTTTTGATATTTGTCTAAGCACTAGCATTAATTTAATGAGGCATCTGTTCTTGTTCCAGTTGTGTTTTGTTGCACATTGTTTTTATATTATCTTATCTATAACATCTGCAGTAGTTTGAAATTATAATTGCAGCAGAGGTTTTAAAAGATGCACCTTCTGCTTGTTCCAGGAATTTAATTCAAAAGAAATCATAAAACTAAAACTGCCAAAACTGTTCTTTAAGAATCTGAGCTAGTTGCAACTGAGTTAACAGTGAATAATATTCAACAATATCCTTAATCTATCACTAAATGTATTTAAGGTGCTATTTGTTTCCAAGTGACAACAAACTCTGAAATCTCATCTGGTCTGAATGCTTAAAGATTGTTGCAGAATCTCTACTATTCAGTGGACACATTAAGCCATTAATTTTAAACATGTTTCGGATGTCACGGGCAGAAGTTATGTATTTTCTCATTTCTAGTGATCAATGAGTTTTGCATATGAGGCCTGAGTGTCGACTCACCTTCAGTGTGTCCCAATTTAAATGATGTCAATAGTAAGTTTATTTTGATTGGTTTGAAATAAAGAAGTTCTTTTAATACCCCATACTTGCCCTTGAAGTTTATAAATGTGACATCTAACTCATTTGCCTGACACAATTATTCACACAAAAACTGGATGCAGATAGAGAAAAAAGGACACTGCAATTACAGAGCATAATTGCCTCTGTTTTTCATTTGTGACAGGCCTGTAGTTCCTTAGATAAGTGTATGTTTTAGCTAGGGTGACATTTTTGTAATGTAAAGGATTCTCAGTAAGCTGCAAGGCCTCCTCTAGTCAAATTTCAAGTAAATTTAGTTCTCAGTTGAGCTTGAAATTGTAATACGCTGGGAAGAATTTTCTCCCACTTTCAGGATATTGCTGTTTGTTATCTTGGTTGATTAAGTGACTTGCAGCAGGTTCAATGTATTTGTAATGAACTCTGTTGGATCTCCTATCACTAAACAGCTTCTTCCTATATTTTAAAAGTGAACAGAAAGCATGTCTCTTTCATATTGCATTCTTTCATATTGATGATAACATTCAACTCTTTTATGGTATGATCGCATAAACTGATAGGGTGGTAATTGGCCTGATTGGATGTGTCCTGTTGTTTCTGTGTGTGTAGGATGTACCTTGGCAATTTTGCACAGTGCTGGATAGATACTGGTACTGTAGTTGTATTGGAATAGCTTGGCTTGGGGCATAGTCAGTTCTGGAGCATAAGTCTTCAATACAGTTGCCAGAAAGTTGTCAATTGCAGTATTGAATGCCTTCAGCCGTTTCTCAAAAAACATGTGAAATGAATCAAATTAGCTGAAGACTGACATCTGTGATGCTGATTGGATTTGTAGGAGCCTGAGATGAATCACCAACCCGGCACTTCTTGCTGAAGATTGTTGCAAACGTTTTGGCCTTTTCCCCATCATTGAGGATTGGGCTATTTGTGAGTGTCGTGTTCCAGCAAGTTGTTTAATTGCTCACCACAATTCATAACTATGTATGGTAGGTCTGCAGAGCTTAGATCTGGCTTGTTGGTTGGTGTTAGATGCATAGAGTGATACAGCACGGAAACAACCCTTCAGTTCAACTAATCTATGCCAACCAGATTATCTTAAACTAAACTAGTCCCATTTGTCTGCATTTGGTCCATATCCCTCTAAACTTCCCTTGTTCACGTGCCTATCTAAATGTCTTTGAAATATTGTAACTGTTACTGCCTCGATCACTTCCTTTGACAACTCACTCCTTACACAGTTTGTGGAAAAGTTTCCCCTTAGGTCCTTTTTAAATCTTTCCCTTCCACCTTAAACCTGTGCCCTCTAGTTTAGTTTTGGACTCCCCTACCTTTGGAAAAAGACCTTGGCCTTTCATCTTTATCTATGAGCCTCATGATTTATAAACCTCTCTAAGGTCACCTTGTTGTTTGACCTGCAAGCAGTCCTGTGCTGTTGCTTTAGCAGATGACACCTCATTTTACTAATGTCTGACTCTGCTCCTGACTTGTCCCCCTGCACCTAAACCAGGATTGATCCCTTGTCTTGGTGGTAATGGTGGAGGATATGCTGGGCCTTGAGGTTACAGATTGTGTTGGAGTAAAATTCTGCTAATGATGACTCACGGTACCTCATGGATGCCCAGTCTTGAGTTGCTAGGTCTGTTTGAAATCTATCCCATTGTGCACAATGATACTGCTGCACAACATGATGGAGATTTTTGCTGGTGAATTATCATGTTCATAAGGCCAACTTTTCTGTTACTGACTTTGCAAGCTTCGGTATTGAACATTTAATGTGTTGTAATAGATTTTGTTCCTATTTCATTATTTATTTAGCAGTTTGAACGTGACTTAAGAAGATACACCAATTATGAGAAAAACATGATGCTGGACAACCATGGTCTATATGACAAAGTGAAGGTACTACTGAACTACAGATTACATTGTTAATTGACTTAAACATGTTGTACACGGCTCAAGCTAAATTATAATTGTGTGTAATCTAGACCATTTGACAATTTGTCTGTATTTGTCTCACCTTTGCTATCTTTCACAAAGTGTAACTCAGCTGTTATTCTGGATGAATGATATTCACGGTAGGTGCTTAAAATTCATGTACAACCTGTTGAATGTATTCAGATTTATAAAACAGCAAAGTAACTTCAAAAGGTGTGATATAAAATGTTTGTGAACACTCCCAAAAAAATCAAGAACTTTGTTTTCTTAATCAATTCGCGGGAACAAGTCATGTGACCACTGAGTTATGCATTGTCGGGATGAGATCAGCCATGATCGTATCAAATAGTGGAACAGGCTTGAGGCTGAATTAAGTTGATTAGGCTGAATTGCCTAATCCTGCTGCAAGTTCTTGTTATAAACAATGGGGTAGATTTTAACTTGTGCTGGATTTAAACTGTCCTGGTGCAGTAATGACTTCTGTCACATCCTGCGTCTGAATAAAGGCTCAGCAATTGTCAGGTTAGGACTGTATGAACATGCTGTTGTAAGTCAGAATAATTGATGAAAACTGCCAGTCAGTGGAAAATCAGACATGTCTTGCCTGCCCATTATGATTCGTGTAAGTGTGGGAAATGGAATACTGCGGAATCTTACAGTAGACAGTGGCGATGGATGTTGTATTCCCAAAAGCCAGTTGGTGAACTATTGAACTTTAATATCATTTAACAGAGTTATGCATTACAAATGTATACCTTCTGAAACAACAGCCACAGTTTTAGTCTGTGTTCATACAAAATAAATTAATCCTTAGTTAACACCTACAGCTTGCATTAAAGTAAACACAATTCAGATACACTTAACTGATTTCCTTCTTTCACTTGAAATAAAAATATGAAGTGAATATTTGCAACAAATAAATTAATTTTACAGATTTTCTTTCTCTCAACATTGTTCAAAGCTAGCAAGGTGGAATTCATAACCTTTTCTCATCCATAATGTATGCATAGAGTACATTAGCTCACATTAAGTGATTACCTAAATTACATGGAATGGGTGTACTATCTTCAGTGCACCCATTGTATAGAATTTCATTTTATATTTGATAAACATAATTGTTTAATTATTGCCTCCAAAAGAGCCATGGCAGAAACTTGCTGTGATGACCTAGTACAAATAAGTAGGGAGTGACATTCTCTAAATAAGATTACAACAAAATAAAGAACTGCAGATGTTAGAGATTTGAAACAAAAACAGAAATTGCTGGAGAAACTCAGCAAGTCTGACAATATCTATGGAAAGAAAACAGAGTTAACTTTTCAAATGCAGCTCTCTAACACTTTAGCTTGGCAACATTTGGAGTATTGTATGCGTTTCAGGTCGCCACACTATAGGAAGGATATGGAGTCTTTGGAAAGGGTGAAAAAGAGGTTTACCAGAATGTCACCTGGATTGGGATGTACTAGCTGTAAGAAGAGAAGGGACAAACTTAGATTGTTTTCACTAGAGTATTGAGGGCTGAGGCATGACCTGATACGAGTATATAAAATTATGACAAGCATTAACAGGTTGGATAGTTAGAATACTTTTCCCAAGGTGGAAATATCAAATACCAGGGGGCATAGTTTTCAGTGAGAGTGGGATGATTTAATGTGTAAGGCAAGTGTTTTAAGCAAGGGATGGTAGGTGCCTGGAACATTCTGCCTGGGGAAGTTGTAGAAGCAGATACGATAGTAATGTTTAAGAGGAATTCAGACAGACCCATGACCAGGCAGGGAATAGAGGGATATGGACCATGTGCAGGGAGATGGATTAATTTGGAATGGCATAATGGCTGGCAGAGAGATGGTGAGCTGAAGGGCCTGTTCTTGTACTGTATAGTCGATGTTCTGTATTCTATTTTCTCAGCGACATGGTCTATTAGTAGTGGATTCGAATGAGATATCTGCCAATGTAATGAGCATCTTATTGCATCTTTATATTTTTGACAAGCAGCATGGTGAACTTCTGACCAGGCAGCAGTGAGCTGCTTATTGAGGAGGACTATTGCTTAATCACCCTGTTGGTGGCACATCTCAGCTCATTGATATTAGCTTTTGATTTTACATAATGCACCAAGCAAGTTAGACCTCGAGAAAACGTGAGTTGGAAGTCAGAACAGGTACCCGGCAAATACACTTGTTCTGAAGGACCACGATATTGGACTGGGTGGCAATATCTCAGACATACTCCATTGGCTCTTGTCACACACATCTCACATTAACGAATATTAACAACCAACATAACACTAAAAACCCTCATGGCACATATCTTATCCACTTACAGAATTCTTCTGCACTTCAATAATTCAACTTGAGTTGCAGTGACTGAGTGTAATGCTGCCGCAAGGGCACTACACTCAGGGACATGCCCCCAACTCCTGGAGTGGCCAAGGCTGCACCTGAGGGCTCTTTGCTCGTGTCATAGTGCTCACTCACTGTAAGCGTAGCTGGATATTCGCAGCATTCTGCCTTGTGTTGCCTTGCCTCGCTATTATGTACTTGCCCCCTGTAGCCAGAGCTTAACCACCCTGTCTACATGTGACTATTTAATAGGAACTCTGCATTGTCTTAATATTGAAATAGTTTTTTTAAATTTCTAAATTACTTCTAAATATGTGAGGCAGTAATTATCTTAACAGCATCACGTATCTACATTGCACACTCCTCCCCCCTTGGGTAATATATTGTGAATTCTGGGATAAATTTCTTATTCTTCACTTGTCTTCACAGTTGTGCCAGGTTTGAATCTTTCTGAAAAATATCAACTGCCTCCTCTACCCTTTCTGCACTCTCTGCTCCAGTCTCATTTATTTTCTGGCACTACATCATGCACAAAAATAAGAAATATATTCCACTCAGTTTCTCTGTAGTGTGACATAATGCATCTCATAAATGTTCTCTTTCCCCCATTTTTCGGGTATACTTTCTTATCCACTTCATCATCCATGGATTTAAGTTGTATTAAGAATGGACATACGTGATCTTATTGAGGATTTTCTGAAAGCTTAAGAAAACCTGTGAAATTCCTCTCTTTGCTTCTGATCATCTGAATGAGGATACTTGTCGTACCAATTCTCCCTTTTATCTTAGTGCTGATGATGCTTATTTTTTATGGTTTTACTTAGGGTTTCTATTGACAACAGCATTTGTGGAGACCTAAAATGAGTTACTTTTTCAGGTGCCTGGACATCTATCAGAACTGAGAAACATTAGAAATGTAACAAGTTTCAAGCCAATAAATGTGAAAAGATGGGCTTGTTGTAGATAAATAAAAGTGAAGGTGAAGCCTGTGTGAGGGCAGAAGGCAGAATTGATCAAATGGCAACGGATTGGTGGAGGACAAAGGGAGTTTGTAATTGAGACTAATGGAGAAACAAATAATCTGTTGAGAGGAGGTGTGAATGGCAAAATCATGAACAGCTGTCATCCAAAGAGGGAAAAAAGATGAATAAGCAGGAAGTTGTGAAACAAAATGGGACTAAAGATTACAGTCTGTAATTGTTCAACTCAATGTTGAATCCAGAAAGTTGTTAATTAACTTTAAAACGGAGGTGTTGTTCTTCACTGGCACAACTGAGACAGAGATGTCTGAGTGAGAGTGGGAGGACAAGTAAAATGTACTAATTCTGGGATTTGGTTGCAGACTGAATGAAGATGTTCTGTGAGACAGTCACCTAATCTGCAATTGATTTCCCCAGGAGGAGAAAGGCACATTGTGAGCAGTAATTACAGTATAATAAATACTGAAAGAAGGATAAACAAATCCCTATTTCATCTGGAAGGTATGGTTTAGACTATGCAGATTAGATGAAGATGTGCTTGGTGCTGGTGTCACTTTGGAGCTGTTGCAACCTGATCTGTTGCATGTGGAGGGTGCTTGGGTGGAAGTTGAGGACACCGGATGCCCTATTATGGTTCTGGAAGCATGACCACGGTACAGAGGAGAGATTTGGGAAACAGCATTGACAATGTTGAGCACCCTGCCAACCATTACTTAGTTGATGAGAGAGGAAAATGTGGAACTGGATTTTTCCATTTACTGTTAAAGTATAGCGGGGAGTGCTTTTATGGGATCTGCTCTGCTACAGCCCAGAGTTAATTTTCACATGCAATCTCTTTTTTATTTTAATCTTCTATGCAGCCAAGGTGTTGAGCACATATCTCACAAAATTGCTTTGACACAGAGGTGGAAGTCTTCACCACTGGTGAGATTGCTGGCTTTAGATGCCTCTGGCACTACATTTAAAACCCAGCTGCCTACCATTCTGTGCAATGCAACCCAAGATTTACATCTCAAACAGAGGTGCTAGACCGTAAATTAGGAAAGATGTTGCAGAGGAGAGGCAACCTAGCTCCCTGCTGCCAACACAGATACCTAGAGGGCCGGGTGGACAGAATGATGGATTCCTACTGATTGCATGTTGCTCTCAGCTTGGCTACAAATGCAGCACATCTCTATCAAGTCTCCAGTACTATTGCCAGGATGTTGCCAGAGCACAGAGTCCTTGCATTATCCTGAGCCTTCATTCATATATTGATATTATTTTCAGTGAACCCAAGTGGCTAAAGATTAGCATCTAGGATACTGGGAACCTCAGGATCACCAATTTGGTATTTCTGGTTAAAGATGGTTGCACTGTCTTTTGCCAGGTTTATGTCTTTCATGTCTGTCTTTATATGTAATTACATATAGTTGACATTTGGCAAAGAAATGTGTAGAATCAACCTGATCTTCATTGGAAATAGTTAAATTAATGTTCACTTAGATAATTACCTCAAAATTACCTCAAAATTTTCCTCAAAATGTAAATTATTTATTAAGTTTTGCATGATTGTGCATTGTTGAAAACTTGGATCTGCCATAGAAAGTATGAGTGAGGACTAAATGAGGAGAAGAGTAGTATGGAAGTTGGGGTAGTTTATATGTTTCAGATTTTAAAATTTTTTGTTAAATTTGAATTCAAATGCTGCAACTCTAAATTCAATTATCAGTCAAATGTTTGTGTAAGGCTGTGTGTTTGCCCAGGTAAGGTAATACTGATTTTTGATGATGATAAAGGTATACTGAACCAAATATCAGTAATCTTCTGTGTTGATTTGAAATATTTTTAATCCCAACCACCCAAGTTGTTTGAAGTATAACATGCTTAATTAGAGGGAGGAGTGGTGGAAACCATTAGTAAGGACAATGTACAGAACTAAGAGCATAACATTCTTAGAACAATTATAAGAAAGTTCTTTGTTTCAACATAAAAATATTCAAACAATTAGAGAACTTGCTGTGGAAATTGTGCCTGAGTTTAGGAATCAATCTGAATTTAGGGGTGATTTATAACTTCACCTTTATTAGATTCGTTCTGTGCTGTCTCTCATTATCCAGGATAGTTTTGTCAGGGAGTCAGAACTGATGCCTTGAGAGACTTTTTGAATTTTATGCTACATTAACTTGCCAACAAAAGAGTGAAGGACAGTGAAGCCAAAAGTGACTGTGACATCATATACTTAAATTTTGTTGCAATTATTTCATGTTTGAAATTCTAGCTATATGATACATTGCATCTTACAATGAATACCCTACTGAGAAACAACTGTGCGTGAGATGCAATGACAGCTGAAACGTTGTTAGAAGGCTACCTTTAGTAAATATGGGACACATCGACTGGCAGTATTTTGTAGCATGAAATTCTGGGACTTCTGCCTGGGACTTATTAGTGTTTGGTAATTGTCATGATGAATGCCATTTTCTCTCAATCTCTCCCACGTCTTGTAGAGACAGTAGACTGCACCTAACCAAGCTACTTCCTCTTTTTAGAAATGATGTACCATCAGAGGAGGACAAAGAAAGTTTTCACAGGCAAACAGATGTTGATTGGGTGCACTTAAGGAAATAAATTCTTCCAACTAACAATGGGATAAAAGATTCTGGGTATTACCTGGGTCGGTTTGTAAATGAGCATGGCTTCCTCTTGTTGGGTAACAGTTTTGGGTAAGACAATAAGACATAGAAGTCAAAGTAGGCCATTCAACCCATTAAATCTGTCCCATCAGACTTGCTGATCATGCCTTATCTGACAATCCTCAACTCCACTTTGTTGCCTTTCCCCAAAATCCTAGAATCCCTTACTGATTAAAAATCTGTCTTTCTCAGGCATGAATATACTTAATGACCTCACCTCAACAGCCCATTATATAAAGAATACAACAGATTATCAGGAAGAAGTAAAATTCTTATCATCTATGTCTTAAATGTGTGACCTCTTATTCTGAGATTATGCCCTCTGTTCCTTTGCTCTCCCATAGGGGAAACAATCTCTCCACATATACCTTATCAAGTCCCCCTAGACTCTTGTATATTTCAATAAGATTATCTCCCAAACTTCTATATTGCAGTGAGTATAGGTCCAATTTACTTAACCTCTCCTTATAAAACAATCATTCTATATAGCTTGTCAACCTCATGATATCAGCTCTTCTCTGGGCTACCTCCAATGCCAGTGTATATTTCCTTCGATAAGAGACCTAAAATTGTTCACAGTATTCCAGCTATGGGCTAACTAGTGTGTTGAATGGTTTTAGCAAACCTTTCCTACTTTTAATATTCCATTCCTTTTGGAATAAAGGCCAACATTTCATTTGTGTGCCCATGTCCGCTGAACTTCGATACAAACTTTTTGCGATTCATGGACAAGAACTCCCAAATCCCTTTGTATTGTAGCTTCCTGCACTGTAGCAGAGTTATGGGAACAAAAGTAGTAGGTCAGTAAGGGCAGTGATTGAGGTAGAGCTTAAGTCAAGTAAGTTTAATAGGGAGAGCAAGCAGGGCCAAGTTAATAAACATGGTGGGAATGGAGATCCTGGAGGTTTATTTCAATGCAAGGAGTATAAAAGATAAGACAGACAAGCTTAGAACCTGGATTAGTTACCAGAACTATGAAACTGTAGCCATTACAGAAACTTGGTTGAAAGAAGGGCAGGACTGGCAGCTCAATGTTCCAGGGTTTGGATGTTTCAGTTGTGATAGAGAATGATGTAAAAGGGGGAGTTGCATTACTGATTTATGGAGAATGCCATAGCTGTAATAAGTGAGGATATCTGGGATGACTCATCCACAGTTGCTATATGGGAAGAGGAATAAGAAAGGCTCAATCCTGTTATGCCAAATTATAAGCGGGAAATAGAGGAACAGATATGTAAGCAGATTATGGAAGGATGTAAAAATAACCAAGTTGTTGCAGAGGGTTATTTTAACTTCCCAATATTGACTGGGACTCACTTAATTCCAAGGGCAAAGATGGTGCAGAATTTGTTAGGCACATCCAGGAGGGTTTGTTGAAACAGTATTTAGATAGTCCAACTCGGGAAGTGGCCACATTAGATGTTGTTTTGGGAAGATGCCTGACCAGGTGATTGAAGTTTCAGTGGGAGACCATTTTGGGAACAGTGATCATAATTCCAGTTTTAGTTATGGATAAGAATAAGACTGGTCTTCTGGTGAAAGTGCTAAATTAGGGAAAGGAATATTACAGTAATATTAAGCAGGAACTGGAGAAATTAGATTGGGGCAGCTGTTTGAGGGTAAATCTACATCAGACATGCAGGAGTCTTTTGATCACTGTGCAGGACCAGCATGTTCCTGTGAGGATGAAAGGTGAGGATGGCAAGATTCAGCAACCATTGATGACAAGTGATATTGAAAGATATTAGTCAAAAAGAAAGAGAAAAGGTGTAAAGTTTAGGAAACTGAAATCAGACAAGCCCTTGAGGAATGTAAAGGAAGCAGGTAAGAACTTAAACGAGGAATTAGGAGAGATAAAGTCAATTAAATGCCCTTGGACAAATAGGAGAAATGAACATTGCAACTCATTTACAGGTATATTAGAAGCTAGAGGGTAACCAGCGAAAGAGTAGGTCCATTCAAGGACAAAGGATAGATTTATGCCCAGAGTCAGAGGAAGTGGGTGAGATTCTGGATGAGTTAGGACATGGATAATGGATACTCAGTGAGGGCTAACTGAAGTTGCCAAAAACCCATTTTGACTTCCATGTCAGGAATTTTCCGCATCCAGCTTACTCGCCTCAGTTGGTACAATGGGAAACTGCATATTAGTGAGTCACGATTGGCAGTTAATAAGATTGCATCAAGAATTCCTCCTAAATAAGTACTTCACTTCAGTCTGGCAAAAATCTCACCTCACTGTCTGGAATTGAGCTGTAAGATGTAACAAGTTGTTCCTAACATCGGTGTAGACCTCACTGGACTTCTTATCTGATTCTGTGAAATATCACCATTTCCAACATTATCCAGGCATCTATATTCTACCAATAGTATTTGTTACTGATATAACTGGTTTTAACATGCTACCAATGCACAAAAATGAAAATTCAGAAGTGCTGGATATGGTTGATTATTACTTTGAAAAATATTTTGCAGTAGAGGGAGAGACCAGCATGCTGAACTCTCCAAGAAAATTAACAATTGTACCAGAATCAGAGACTCACCAAAATTAGTGTCAGAATAATGGAACAATGAAGAAACTAATTGCACTAAAGATTAGATTAGATTAGATTAGATTCTCTACAGTGTGGAAACAGGCCCTTCGGCCCAACAAGTCCAAACTGCCCCTCCAAAGAGAAACCCACCCAGACCCATTCCCCTACCCTATATTTACCCCTGACTAACGCACCTAACACTGTGGGCAATTTTAGCAAGGTCAATTCACCTGACCTGCACATCTTTGGATTGTGCGAGGAAACCGGAGCACCTGGAAGAAACCCACACAGTGAGGCAGCAGTGCTAACCACTGAGCCACTGTGCCACCAGTGATACATCACTGAGATCAGATCATTTCCATTGCAGATGATTTAAAGTGAGGCAGATGAGAACATTGCAAATGTCCTAACGATAATTTTCCAACTTGCCCTCCATTCAGGAAACATTCCTTCACTCTGTAAACTTACATATATTTTCCATCATTTCAGAAAAGTTGAGAATGGAAACCCAGGGAATTTTCAATTAGTTAACTTAACGTCTGTTGATGTGAAATTATTATAGTCTGTAATTAAGGATAGCATGATAAATCACCTGGAAAATATTCAGCTGCTGGGAGACAGCCAGTGTGGATTTTTAAAGTGTAAGTTATGCCTGATGAATCTGAATTTGTGTGGAGACAACTATAATAATGAATAATGGAATGTCAGTAGTTATTATCCATGTGGACTTCGAAACAGCATTAAATAATATCCCTAAAACAAGACTGTTCACTGAGGTTAAGTTCATGGAACTGAAAACAAATTGTTGGCCAGGTCGGGAGCCTTAAATGAGCAGCCAATGGCAGAAAATAGGAATAATGGTTAGGTGCTCCAAGTGAGAGAATATGACTAGTAGTGTTCCACAAAGACCTATATTGGGGCCTCAACTATTATAGAGTCATGGAGATGTACAGCCTGGAAACAGACCCTTCGGTCCAACCCGTCCATACCGACTAAATATCCCAACCCAATCTAGTCCCACCTATCAGCACCCGGCCCATATCCCTCCAAACCCTTCCTATTCATATACCCATCCAAATGCCTCTTAAATGTTGCAATTGTACCAGCCTCCACCACTTCCTCTGGCAGCTCATTCCATACACGTGCCGCCCTCTGCGTGAAAAGGGCTCATGCCTGAAACGTCGATTCGCCTGTTCCTTGGATGCTGCCTGACCTGTTGTGCTTTTCCAGCAACACATTTTCAGCTCTGATCTCCAGCATCTGCAGTCCTCATTTTCTCCTAACAGAATAATGAGCCATATACTTAAGTTTACCAATGACACAAAAATTGTAAACAATAGAATGACAAAGCTACAAAGAAATATTAATACAGTGGATTAATTAAATGGTAAAACTGGGGTAAATAAATGTCAAAATAGCAAATATGAGGTTATCCACTTTGGATTGAAATAAGGAAAGAAAATCTAAAAACAATGAAGGGCCAAACAGACTTAGGGGTATACACATTGTTTAAAATATTATGAACAGGTACTGAAAATCATTTTTAAAATGGTCAATGGAATGCTTACTTTTATAACTAGTGGTTTTAAATATAAGGGAATCAAAGTTGTTCTACATTGTGCAAAGTCCAAGTTAGACCAAACCTGGAGTACTGAGAGTGATACCGTGCACCACACCTTAGGATGGATATATTGATCGAAGAGGGTGTTGTGTTGTTGTGTTATTGTGTTATGTCTCATGAGACGTTAGTTTGCAATATACCTTTAAGAGACTTACTCATGATTTCACCATTGCATCATAGCATGTGACTTGACAATATAAAGTCAAGTCTCCATCCCTTTGGGGACAGTAGCAGTATTCATGTTGAGGGAGGCATGCAGCGGTTTGTTACTATTAGCCCAGACATTGCAGTGCCTGTAATTTTCATTCACTTGTGGAACATGGATGGTGCTGTAGTTAGATCCATCATTTTGATCCAGTGACACTGAAGGAATAGTGATATATTTCCAAGTCAAGATGGTGAGTGGCCTGGAGGGAAACCTGCAGGTAGTGGTATCCCATGCGTCTGCTGCCTTCATCCATTTACATAGAAGTGCTCATGGGTTTGGAAGATGCTGTCTCAGAATTTTGTGTGAATTTCTGCAATGCAGACTGATCTCAAAGCTCCATGACCTTGATCTTGGCTCCGCCCTCTTGCAACTAGATCTTCAGCTTTCTGACCCGTCCTCTGCAATCGGTGAAGATAGGTAACTGTACCTCCTCCATGGTAACTGGAACCCCCCCCCCCCCCCCCCCTCCCCCCCACTCCCACCAAGGATGTGTCCTCAACCCCTTGCTGTACTTCCTGTACACCCACGACTGTGTTGCCAAATTCCAAACAAATGGCTTCTACAAGTTTGCTAACAACATCACCATAGTACTTTGAATATCTAACAACATGTCAAAATACAGAAAGGAGATAGAGGGCTTGGTGATGTGATGCAGTGAGAACAACCTCTCTCAATGTCAGCAAAGCTAAAGAACTGATCATTCACTTCAAAAAGGAAGGAGGAGAACACATCTCCATCTACATGAAAGGAGCGGAAGTTGAGAGGGTGGAGAACATCAAGTTCCTAGGAGCGACGATAACCGATGACCTGTCCTAAACTTCCCAAGTAGATGTAATGGTCAAGAAGGCACAACAATGCCTCTTCTTCCTCAGGCAGCTTAGGTAATTCAGCATGTCCATAAAAACTCTCGCCAACGTCTATAGATACATCACAAAAAGCATACTGTCTGGGTGCATAACGCTCTGGTATGGCAACTGATCTGTCCAGGACCATACAAAATTACAGAAAGTTGTATGCACAGCTCAGACCATCACAGAAGTCAAACATCTATCCATGGACTCCATTTACATGGCTCACTGCTGTGGAAAGGCTCCCAATATCATCAAAGACCCATCGTACCCTAGTAGTGCTGTCCTACAACTCTTCCATCAGACAGAACTTACAGAAGCCTGAACACACGCACCAGCAGGTTCAAGCTTCTTCCCAGCCATTATTAGCCTAATGAATGGTCTTTATTGCCTGAATAAGCAATGTGACCTGTGTGCCTCTGTCTAAGTCTCTTTGATCTGTCCATCCTTGCTTACTCTGATTTGTCTGTACTGCTTGTAAACAAAGTTTTTCACTGTACTTCGGTACATGTGACATTCAATCAATCAATCAATCTTGTAGATACTACTCACTGCTCTACTGAATGTCAGTGGTGGATGGAATGGATGCTTGTAGATGTGATGTCAATCAAGCAAATTAGTTTACAATGTATGAAAATACCAGGAGCCACAGTAAACATCAATTGAACCTATCAGTACTATATTGTCTGCAGCTAGTTCTAATGTTCTGACTGAATCAATGTACATAAAGCCTCATCAGGTACAAATACCCTGCTGAAGAAAAAAAGCCCATCATTGTATTTATGGAAGGTCCTGAGGGCTGATCATATCAGAGTGAGTGGAGTGTATGTTTACCAGGATGATTGCTGGATTCCAATTGTTAAACTATCAGGAGACATTTCCTACTCGAGTTGCATTCCCTGAAATTGTGAAAGTTAAGGGTAAATTGGTCAAAGTTTTCAAGGTATTAAGGGAAATTGACATAGTAAAAACTATTACTGTTGAAAATAGAATATTTCATATAATGAAATTCTGAAACAAAAACAGAAGATGCTGAATAAATATTTAGCAGGTTAGGCAGGATCTGTGTAGGGGCAGAAATCAATCTGGGACATTTTACCAGAACTGGGAAAAGTTAAGGATACAAGGGATAGCTGGTGCTGTGACCACTGCTGCCTGCCTATGATGGTCAGCAGTCTATCCACATCATCAGTGGTGCTGGAAGAGCACAGCAATTCAGGCAGCATCCGAGGACAGGCAAAATCAGGATGCTGCCTGAATTGCTGTGCTCTTCCAGCACCACTGATCCAGAATCTGGTTTCCAGCATCTGCAGTCATTGTTTTTACCTTATCCACATCATCTGCCTCTTTGCTAAATGATTGGCTATTTCCACAAATTTTTGAAGATGCTGGACCAGTTCTGGAATTGGAAATTCTGGAATGGTTATTGTCATTTTTGGATCATTTTATTTGGATAATGTGTCCCAAGAAATGAATGGACATCATGGAGAAGTCACACATCATTAAATGTGTGGCCTTCTTCCTATTGATGAATCTGAACTGCTCTGTTCATTAGCCTGCAAAGTCTTTGAAATATATTGAAAATTTTCTTCAGAAAACTCCTGGTGTTGATGCCATACCAAATGGTAAACAATTGAAGCAAAATCTTCCAAATGGATTTTCAAAAGTTGCTAGCAACCCTGCTTGCTCGTTTAATGGAACCAGTCAAAAACAATATTCACATGAAGCTTTGTGAATACTTTGCTTTTTGATAGTCATGCTAGATTTTCACTTAGAATATTTAGTTGACATAGGATAGATTTCTCTTCCTGCTGCTTCCTTAGGTTAGATCAACAAAAACCATGAACGATACCTTTATATTTTGTGTAGGGATTTTGTGCCAGTACACTATGGTTGCACGATAGAGGAAATTACTCCTAATGTTGTCATCTCTTCCAGTTCACTATTCAGTTGCTTCATTAATGGGTGTAGTATTTTCCTAGACATACAAAGACACATAGAATTAGCACCTATTTTTGTCTTCGGTTGTTTGAAAACTTTGAACAGTTTTGGGTGGTCCTTTTCCTTCTATTTATGTATTTGCTTCATTTACTGACTAAGGTTCAGATCAATGTTTGCTGTTCAGCTCAAAAGTGAAACCTTTGATGATAGAAGACACACAGATTCTCAGCTATGTTGAAGAGTTACTTGTAATGTATCTTTGATGTTTAAGTTAGTTCATCTGGACAATGTAATCGAATTTTGGTTGGTTCTAGGCAGTGTTCTAGGAGAAAGTGAGGACTGCAGATGCAGAAGATCAGAGCTGAAAATGTGTTACTGGAAAAGCGCAGCAGGTCAGGCAGCATCCAAAGGAGCAGGAGAATCGCCACAAATTCACCTGCACCTCCACACACATCATTTATTGCATCCGCTGCACCCGATGTGGCCTCCTCTATATTGGGGAGACAGGCCGCCTACGTTTCAGAGAACACCTCTGGGACACCCAGACCAACCAACCCAACCACCCCGTGGCTCAACACTTCAACTCCTCCTCCCATTCCACCAAGGACATGCAGGTCCTTGGACTCCTCCATCGCCAGACCATAGCAACACGATGGTTGGAGGAAGAACGCCTCATCTTCCGCCTAGAAACCCTCCAACCACAAGGGATGAACTCAGATTTCTCCAGTTTCCTCATTTCCCCTCCCCCCACTTTGTCTCAGTCAAATCCCTCGAACTCAACACCGCCTTCCTAACCTGAAATCTTCTTCCTGACCTCTCCGCCCCACCCCCACTCCGGCCTATCACCCTCACCTTGACCTCCTTCCACCTATCGCATTTACAACACCCCTCCCCCAAGTCCCTCCTCCCTACCTTTTATCTTGGCCTGCTGGACACACTTTCCTCATTCCTGAAGAAGGGCTCATGCCCGAAACGTCGATTCTCCTGCTCCTTGGATGCTGCCTGACCTGCTGCGCTTTTCCAGCAACACATTTTCAGCTCTAGGCAGTGTTCTGCCAACCAAGATTCTCTGTCCAACATAATTGTTACATTTGTGCTGTACCTGACTTAAAATTTGTAAGGTGCCAGTAATATGTGTCTACATGCCAGAATAACACCTCACCAGGGAAGAATTTAGGTTTATCTTCTGGTAAACTTTGTTCTATTTTATTGATAGCTTAGTGGGTGAAGGTTTTGTGGTGTCATGATTTTGCTTCAGCACACCTTATGAAAATGACCTGTTTTCTTGCACTGAAAACATTCTCTTAAATGGCTGGACACTACTGTTCACAACTGAGAGGTATTATCTGCCAAAACATTGCCAAAGAGTTCTGACCTCTTTGTGATTATTCTACCAGCTGTGTCATTTTCATTTGTGTTTATTTTATTGTCTTGTTCTTAAGAAAATGAATACTTTCTCTAGATCTCACATAACCAGGTTTATCCTCTTCTCTGAGATTGATCTCAGATAAGAGGTGTAGATGGACATCAACTGAATGCCTTTCTCCACAGCAGTATCTTCTTTTCCCTGCAATCAATCTGACAAAGATTCCTGAGCAAAACGTACAACTATGCAGTTACTGATCAATTCTGTCTTCAAATTTCCATATTCAGATTTTTCAACTCATCGGCAGGAATAATTAGTGAAATCATCTATTGATTCATCAACTTTCTGAACTCCTCAACTGGATTTTATTAAAGTAAAACTTCTAAAAGCTTATTCAAAAACTTCTAAAACTTCTTCAAATTTGTCTGAGGTTCCATTGTCATTTGATTAACACCTAAGCATCATCCTCTATGATGCTAATGGAACAAAGAGATGTATTAACTTTACAAAATACTGAAAGAACTGTGGATGTTGGAAGTCAGAAACTAAAACAAAAACAGAAATTGCTGGAAAACTTCAGGAGGTCTAGCAGCATCTGTGGAGAGAAATCAAAGTTAGCATTTTGTGTCCAGTTACCCTTCTTCAGAACATAATGTGTTAATTTGTTTTGTATCAGTCTTGCTGCCTAATTTTGAAGCAATTCTGTATCTTAAAAATTGTCTTTTTCATGATGCCCAATTCTGTGTCTGATCTTTTCCACTTCTAAAATTAAATATTCCTGGCAATTAAATATATTATGCCACATCTTTCTTTGTTTGCTAGGCATTGTTATTCTTTGCTTTACATTATCTTGCAGTAATGGAGGTTTTCTCCACACTTTTTAGGGAGTGATGGTTGAAATAATTCCAAGAGGCTGGTATCCTGTCACCAAGTCACCCTTCATTTACACGTACAAAGTCCTTGACACCAATCCAACTTCCTCAAAGCCAGCTCTCAGGGTGAACAGAACCCCTGGCAGTCCTGTTATATCTGTCAGTCAGGACTCCCTGATTGGGACTGTTTATCTGATCCAATCAGGGAACTCGTATTCTATGAGGTCCACCTAGCAGACCTTGTTTCAATCACTACAATGGCTTAGTGATATTATTGCTAGACTGTTAACCGAGAGACCTGGTAATGTCCCGGGCATAGGTTCAAATCCCATCATGGCAAATGATGGAAGTTGAATTCAATAAAATTCTTGAATTAAGGGTAAAATGATGACCATAGGACTGTTGTCAATTGTCCAAAAAGCCCACCTGGCTCACTAATGTTCTTTACAGAAAGAAACTGCTGTCCTTAGCTGATCTAGCCAACATGTGACGCCAGATGTTAACAATGTGATTGACTCTTAGTTGTCCTCTGGGCGATAGCAATGCCAAATCTTGTGCCAATCTGACTCCACTACAGTCTCTTTTCCCTGTTTGACTAGAAATGTTTCTATAAAGTTTTGAAAGTGAAATGATGAATCTACTTTCTCTGGGCTATCAAGATAGTATGTTCTCAGCTCTTTGCTGTTGCTTACCTGCTTCTTGCCTTTGAGTATACTGGTGTCATTCCAAGTTGGAGTTGTAGAAGTTTTAATTTTGAAGTTGCCCATTAAGTGTGAGCATTTTTGCACCGTGTGCTAAGTTTTTCCAAGCCTATCAAAGATTTTCTCACCTCATCCGTATCATTTCTTAGCTTACCAGCTCAAGTCTAAAATCAGGACCATTCGCACAAAACACCTCTCCCCACCCCCACCCCCACCCCCACCTCCCCACAGCCTGGATACCCGAGTTGTGGATTTTCTTCATCCTCTTGGCTCCATTTCTCCTATGGATCTGTTTGCTAGTCCTTCAGCTCCTTGCAGGTTGAGGTTGGACCTTCTGGAAATGACGGGTTTTTTTCTAGATTCATTGTTGTTTGTAACTTCCAATGGCCACCACTGTTGTTGCCATTTTGAGATCATTGCTGCCTGTCTGTGGTGGATGAGAATTATCCATCTCTTGGTCTAGACTATGGAGATATAAAGAGTCAGGTAAAGGTAATAATAAGATATCTTGTATTAATGCACTATATGCAAGTTTTGGAAGAAATTTCACCTCTGTGAGAGATTGTCCATGTGGGTGTCTGGATGACACTTCTCACTTTGTTCCACTTAGTAAATCTTTCAAGTTCATATATAGCAGGTGGGACAAGAGCAAAAGGAAAACCTGTGATAGGATCCAGGACAAGAGAGGGAGAATGACGGAACAGTTGGCTCTCCAGGGCAAAAGGGAAAAGATATGAGGCAAGAAAAGAAACAAAATGGAGATTAGTAATTGTAGTCTAAAATTGTTGGAATTAGTGTTGAGTCCAAAAAGTTGTACTGTTCCTGGTTAAAAGATACTGTTCCTGAACCATGTGTGGAGACTCTCTGGAAAACGCAGCAGGCCAAGGACAGAAATGTCAATTTTTTTTTATTTCTGTTGATTGGGGAGTCCATGACTAGGAGACGTAGCTTAGAAATTAGAGGCAGACCCCTTCAGGGATCAAGTTAGGAAACTATTTTCTACACAGGAAGTGGTAGAAGTTTAAAACTGTCTGTAAACATTGTTAATTCTAAATCTGGGATTGAAAGCACTTTTGTTAATTATTGATGTTATGAAAAATAGAGCAAAGGCCAGTATATGGAGATCAGCAGTGATCTTTTTAATGACAGCACAGGCTCAAAGCTAAATCATCTGCTCCTTGTTGCTATGTTCCTGATTGTTTCAATCTAATAATGAGAGATGAACCATGGCGAAACAATTACTTTTGTAGATATATTTTCTTTCCCTCTTGTATAGAACTGCTGAGTAAAACAATAATTTATAGTATTTTCAGTTTATTTTACATTTGATTAAACTTGTAAGAAAATATGATACATCAAAACAGCATATTGGTATAAGGGATGAGATGGTTCAAGGATCTTAAAGCTTAATGTGTGTTTTCCAAGTTAATGAAGCAGTTGTTCGGGAACTAAACTCTGTAACTACTACTCACCAAGATTCCTCTACACTGTGTTGAATGGCATGCATTAACGTATAGGAGTTTGGAACTCATGTTAAGGTTGTACAGGTCATTGGTGAGGCCTATTCTGGAATACTGTGTCCAGTTCTGGTCGCCCAGTTATAAGAAGCTGGAGAGAGAACATAAGAGATTTATCAAGTTGTTGCCAGATATGGAAGATTTGAGTTAGAAAGAAAGGCTGGATAGGCTGGGACATTTTTCATAGGAGTGCAGTAGTTTGAAAGATGACCTTATAGAAGTTTATCTATACCCTTCATTATTTTGTATAGTTAGAGGGGATTTCAAAATTAAGAGGGGGATATTTTTTAGGGGAAAGAGAGAGATTTAAAAAAGACATGAGAGACAAACTTTTTACATAGAGGGTAGTTCGTGTGTGAAATGAACTTCCAGAGAAAGTGGTGGATGCAGGTACAATTACAACATTTAAAAGACATTTGGATAAGTACATGAATGGGAAAAAGTTTGGTGGGATATAGTCCAGGTGCAGGTAGGTGTGTCTAGTTTGAGATTATGTTCAGCATGGACTGGTTGGACTGAAGGGTCTGTTTCCATGCTGTATGACTCTATGACCAAGTCAATTTTTTAAAACACTACTCCTAATTTCACCACTTGTATTTGCATACCAGTCACCCACAGCTTATGATCGTGTATACACTCTTCAATTCATATCAATTACTTCTGAATTGTGGTCAGCGCTGTTCTTTGGCCCAAGTTCCTGTGGGATCTGAATAAGTTGACAATGCCTAAATTTCTTATTGTGGGGGCCTTAATAACATTCAGAAAGTGAGGGCTTTCATCTGATACATACCAGTCTATGTTTGAGCGCAGATCCCAGAGGTACAAAGATGATGATCTAAAACATAACACCACTCAATTCTTTAAGCCTTTAAAAGCATTTTAACGACTGCTCTTTCATTCTGCAGGTTAATAAAGTCCAAGGCAAGAATTGACAGTTTCTTCTCTGATGGCGATTTTTAAAAAAAATTGCAAGTGAAGTGAATTTCACCAGCCTCGATCCATTTTACGTAATGATTTCAATAGAAACATTTCACTTGACAGTTTCTATGATGTCAAAGAAATACTTAGCCGAAGAAGAAAAATTTCGTACAATCACTGTTGGACCTTTCAAGGTTGAACCTACAGTGCACTAATGGTAAAGATGAATTAAGGAATGCTAACAATGTGCCATTGTCGATACAATGTTGACATTGAGGATCAAAACAAGTTTCCTTTGGAAATGCTGTACGTAGGCCATGCAGCCAGGCATGTTTTATGTAAATGTATTAATATTCATTGAGATGCATTTATAAATGACAAGAGTGTGACTCAAATTAATCCAAAGGCTAGTCACTTAATTATAGTACCAAAAGGCCTGAAATCCAATGAGATTCCCTCTTCCATAAGTATAATGGAGTGAAACTCTGAACCAGCAATGATGGTGACTATTTACTGCCTCTGAAACTAGACCATTTGTATGTTGGGACAATCAATCATGAACAACAATGATGCATCAAGGAAAGTACTCCTGTCCGGTGGGGAGCAGAGTGGTCCATAGACAAAAAGAAGCAAAGAGAACGGTTTGGTTTTTAAATAGGTAATTCAAGTCCCCACAAGATTGATGACCAAAGCCTGGGCTTTTTCAGTCTTCAGTGCAGCTTGCATTTACTCTCCGCTCTTGAGAGTTTGTTTAAAACCATTTAATTTTGTAATGATCAAAACTTCCCAAATAGCTACCCCCAAGACATAGCTCTTTATTCTGTTTGAATCTGGCCAAAGACTTCTCTGCTTCACTCTTCTCATTTCAACTTCCTCTCCCACTCAATATTGCAATTTCAGATGGTGCTCCACAAAGGGTTGAAGTCAGCTTGCTTTCCAAATGCTTATCTGTCCCACCAAGATACCACCTGATCTAGAGAATGCAGTATTAATGTTTTGGGTCTGGTGAGCCTTTTCCAGTTCTGAAGAAGGGTCACTGGAACGCAAATGTTAACTCTGTTTTCGCTCCGCAGATGCTGCCAGACCCACTGAGTTTTCTCACCAACTTTTATTTTTGATGGTTATTTCCAATATCTGCCATTGTTTGTTTTTTTAAAACCCCCTTGTCTATTATCCTTTCAGTTCAGGAGCTTTGTCCCTTAGATTTATAGAAGGAGAATGTTCAGTCCATTGGCTCTGTGCCAACTCTTTGCTCAAGCAGCCCCAAATTATTCCCACTACCCAGTAATATCCTTTGTTTCAAATGTTAGTCTAATTTTCCAGTGAAAAGAGGCAGTAGATTTTTCCTTAATTGATTTGTAAGCCAAAGTATTTCACATGGGAATGATCCCTTGTATCAGTAATCCCCAGACATACCTCCTTGGTGGCTTAGTAATAATTTTATATTGACGATCCCTTATCAATAATTCTCAAGGACAGATCACAATCTTTCCTTATTTATTTTATCTAAGCCTTTCATAATATAAAATTCTCTGTTAACCACCATCATAACCTTCTCTGCTCAAGTGAAAATTGTTCCAGTATTTCCATCTCTCTTCATTATGTAATTTCCAATTCCTAGCATCAAGCTGCTGCATCTACTCTGTACTTTATCCACAATGAAGTAGTTTAACGATACAGATCTTGAAGAAAGTCAGTCTGGCCTGTGGGAAGGATGTCAATCTGACATCTGCTGTTGGAGCAGGAAATAAACATTGTGGGTAGGGTAAACACATTTCATGTTGTTATTGTTGACCTCAGCCAAGCTGTGGACACTGCCATCAAGACAATGGCCCACAGGGTTCGATGACATAGGTAGACACCCATCTCACATTTTGAAGTTTTACTACTTCTGATCTTCTGTCCATCTTACTCAACCTTCTGTCAAGTTAAGATAGCTTGGGTCTCCCTGATCGTGTCTTCTTCCAGTTCTGCACGTTGACTCTTCATTACGCCTGACAATCCATTGGCCTTTCCCCTTCTTCAGGGTCTAAATCATCTGTTTGCAAAGCACATTGACCTTGACTTAAATAGTGGCATAGCAATGCCCCCTGCCCTGATGTAGCCTTACAATGTCACAGCAATGTCACTAAAGTGCAGCCGAAGAGATCCAAGATAAATCCAACAGAATGAGAAAAGATCCAGAGGTCTTCAGTTCTCAAAGGATTGGTCAAACCAGCCCTTCAAATGTTTTAATTCCCTTGAATGGCTGATGGAGTAGAATATTCTGTGAAGGACTACAAATTACCCCATTAGGTGAGAAATGCAGGAATGTCCCTCACCAGAATTTCTTAGATATTTGTCTGCATAACAGGAACTCCAAGAATTTGGTTCTATCTCATTTTTTGGTTCCCTCCTAAAATGTATTCTGGAAATGCTTCCAGTGAAGCAAAGCTTATTTCTTTATCTGATTTGATACCTACTAGTCCAGCAACCAGAAATTCATAGAGTCTTACAACACAGAAACAGACCCTTCTGCCAACCTCGGCCATACTGACCAAGCATCCTGAACTGAAATAGTCCTATTTGTCTTAAGTCAGTTTTGCATTATTTATATTCTCATCACCTGTTAACATCCTTCATTAGTGCTTCCTCTTTGCTCTTTTTTTTCCTCCCTGTTTCTCCTGAAAATGTTGTAACTGATTCTATTTTGTTGCATGCACAGTCAGTTGGCATAATCTACATTCCTGCTATCTTTTCCTGCTGTTGCGCAGACTTCCGATGTCAGTGGGTGGCACTGACCTCCAGAACTGGAAGTCAATGCATTCCTGCACCGGTCATCGTGTGCACAGTGTACAGGTACCCTCTAAGTAGCAAGTACGTCTGTTGCTGTTGAGCACACACTAACATGAACATGGCACCCATACAGGGGTGGTGTTACACTGGGAGGTGAGCAGTGGAGAATTGTGTGAGAGAAGAAGCATTGGTTATGATCCCTACAGGGGCTGATAACTTTTAAAAAGATATTTAAATCTCCAGTGACTGACTGTAAGGATCACATGGCTCAATTTCAAGTTTTTAAGACTTTTACTGAAATTAGCAACCTGAAAGCAACATCGCCTAAGCACTGTTCACTAAGCCACTTAAACGGTGAACTACAGAAAAGACACTCAATAAAATTACTGAAAATCTCCCTCCACTTGTTTTATGGCATTGTCTACTCTAACCAACAGGACATTTGTAATGCTTTCTGTTGAGGTTTCTTCCCGTTCCCTCTCCCGTCATCACACACCTGGATAGGTCCTTGATCTGATGCACATGAGGTAAAATAACACTGCACCCACTTGCTTTAGCTGATGTCCTCTGAGAACTTTCAGAACAGATGTTGATAGTGCTTTAGTGTTGTTTTAACAAAATATCCCAAAAGGGCTGCTGTTGTGAGTTGAAGTTCTTTTCAATTTCAGTGTAGTGAGGTGCTCTCCAGCAGCAATGAAAGCTTAAAATAGCTCAGAAAATCCTCAGTCATCATTAGTTTCCTACTATTGGGCTGGTTGCTATTAAGAGAAGTGAGTGTTGTAATACAAGTTTTAAAAAAATAGCATTTTGCTGCAGTAATGAATGTTTGGGATTACATTAATTGGTCTTCTGAGCCTTTATTATCCTTGGGGTGGCTATTTCTGGTGTGTACTTCAACCTCTTTTCCAAGATGGTGAACTGAATTTTACTAAAAATTGGCAAAGTGTCAATTTTATGGAGGGTTTCTCTCTGTGACCGTCACTGAGTTCTCTCACACAATTCTCCACTGCTCACCTCCCAGTGTAACACCACCCCTGTATGGGTGCCATGTTCATGTTACTGTGTGCTCAACAGCAACAGACGTACTTGCTACTATCAGGACCTTCTCGGCTCCATGCCACTGGCATTGTGCTCAGCTGGGCACAAGGTTAACTGCTGCCAGCCAGGAATAACTCTTTGCACAAAGTTTGGTGGGACGTAAGCAATAAAGCCATATTCCTGAGGCCACTGAGGTTGATGGGAAATAGGATCTCACATTTGTAAATGTATTGATCATCACATCATCACCTGCCTGATCAACTGTCATAATAACTATAAGAATGAAGTTACAGTGGCTGATTTTTTACACGATGATATTTTAGATCTCTGTCAAAGAGGAGCTTTAAGCTTTCTCCAATACCCAGCAGAGCGTAATATCTTGTCAGTGTTCAAAATGGGAGAATCACATATTGTAAAGCCTTCAGTTGTTAATGCTAGCTCTTATTGAATAGGAAGACCAGTGAATATAAAACAAACCAAAAAAGCTGCATTTTCATCTGGAGATCAACAACAAATCAGGATTTGTATCTCACATAGTTGGTCATTACATGTGTTTCATTTGCAGAATTCTATGATTACAGATAGCTGAATCCTGGACTGTGGAAGAACCTGATGATCAGGATTGCCCCTTGGAATGGCTCACAATTAAAGCCCATGTCCTCATACAGAAAGAAAATGCTTATGCTGATCACTCTATGTGTGGTGGCAGCCATTCTTTATTTCTATTGGATATTTGTGAATTGAAAATGAGGGTGGAAGGCAACCAAATCCCACTTCACAGAGTAAACCTTAGGCTCACTTTGATCTGGGTGACACCCCAAATCTTCATATTCCTTTCTTCTTCGCATTCCATGTCAACTCCATCAGTTCTGAGTTTCCCCATTTTTCCATCCAACTCTTTCATTTCAGTCTTCATCTACCATGTTACTTCTGAGGCCCTGCCCTACATCTTAGATATGCCAAACCATTGTGATGCACCATTTACTGTCCCTCCATCAAAGCCAGGGTGATATTGACCGTTGAAGAAACTTCAAACCCACATTAATCCAGGTCCTCCAATGCACTATCATCTCCCACCCTTGCACATTCAGTTAGCACCCTGTCATGATTATTGTATCCTCTCCACCCTAGTATGCTGCCTCCAATCCCCACAATTTATTTTCCCAATTTGCCAGCCACAGATCCCTGATAATCCTCCTTCACTAGCAATGAACATACCTCCATGGTTGACCATGGCCTATTTCGCTGAATGACTTGGAAGGACAGCTCCAGCTGATGAGTAACCAGAGCCCTGACTGATACCTGTGCAGTTGTCGATGGATCTATCAACACTCCCTGGACTGGTTATACTGGACCTGTCGGACTGACCATGTCCGTTTCCCCAGATTGTAATCAAATGGAATTCCTGGACCCTCCCAGTCCAGGTCAACTCACTGTCTCCAAGTCCCTGGATTGAGATTAGATAATGTCCTTGACTGACTATGACTGCTGACAGTCTCTCTTTGATTTGTCTTAGGACTGGTTCCGCTGGCCTTCAAGACATGGTAATTTGGTTAACGCACATGCAGTGCGTTTGCCATAAAAGCTGCTAGCACATGTTGTAGGTGTAACATTGATGTAGTACAGTGCCACACAGCAATAGGTCCATCCCCTTGACTGATCACTGGTAGATGTGTTTTTGTATGATATTGTGTATACACTAAAAGGCAAGGCAAGACAGAAGTGCTGTGAGGCTGCATGAACTAAATAGAGTGGCAAAGCACAAAAAGGCAAGGCATGGTAAAGCAAAGCAAAGCAAAGCAAAGCAGAGATGCCAACACAGAGAATGCTGGAGAAACTCAGCAGGTCTGGCAGTATCTCTGATGAGAACGATAGTGTTAACATTTTCTTCTGAGCAGCTCAACATACAATTTGAGCACCTCAGAGACTCTTTAGCATCTATCACACCTGGAGAAATCACTGCTACTGTCTCTGGTTAGCACAGAATGAGCAACTAAATTACAAATACCAAGTTACAGTTAATGTTCATATAACTAGTGAAATTTTATCATTGAATTTGAAATTATTTCTATGTTTGTGTTAAGGATATAACAAAAATGCACTTTGTATGTCAGACTGTTTACAATGATTACCTTACTTCTTTTCTTTAGGTTTCTTTGTTACTAAATCTCAATAGTATTTTTAATTTATCATACTCCTGACTCCTGTTAAAATGTGCAATCGAAAAACTACTCAGCAACCTTAGAATCAGTGGTTTATGATATTTAACAGATCTCAGATATCCATATTTATAAATAATATTGAAGCTTTCATTACATAATCTGTAGCTTTTCTTGTAATGCGTGTACATGGATTTTGTGCCTCAGGACATTTATTTAATGGATAATGCTTATGCTATTACTTGGCAGTGAAATTACATGCTGCAATAATGACATTTCAGGGAGACATGTACTCTTATGAATAGCACATAATATATTATCTATGATTTATTATGAAGCTGTAACTAGGTACAGATGAATTCATTCTATTTTACATCAGTTGGGAAAATGTGTCTGCCATTGTACATTTTATATTAATATCAAATTATGAAATCTTGAAACATTTAATAGAAAACCTTTATTGTCATTGTAAATTCTCAATTTTCCTCCACAATCATGTGACACTCTCAGTAATAGACTGTGTATTGAAGAAAAAAGCAAATTAGTTCTTTGTATGAGTAGATTTATTTTGCTCAGGGCATATCCTAATTGGGTTATATATTCCAAATTGCAATGAGAAATTAACCTATCTAATTACAGAATTTTTAGTTTGTTGATCAGACTGTGAATTAAGATTCTTATAAATTTAATGTACAGTGACCGATGTCATAACATTGTTTTGTTTTTGACCTGGCACTAATCATTAACCCATCCTTTTAAAAACTAGTCCCTTTTATAATGCGCTCTCAAACACATTAATATCCTTTTACCACTTTTATAATGTAAAATTTCCTTTCGACATTGTCTATTGCTTGAAAATTTATAAAATATAACATAACATCCATGGACTAAATATTTGTCTCCATTTTGGGTGATTACGGAAGTGGACAAGTGTGAACAGTAACACAAGACTATTTTTCCAGAGGTGCAATCAGAGGAGGTTGTGGTACACCCTCCCTATGTGGCAGCTAGCTAACCAAGTAGACTTAATTAGCCTTGCAGAGTGCAGTAATGTGAAGTATGTTGTACACTTGCATTGAGTTCTTTAACATAGAATTACCACCCCCTGTCTGAACTGGTAAGTAGTTTAGATTCATTTTACTTGAAAATCACAAACGGGTTTAGTTAACAGACAAACTGATGAATTGCAGTAACAGAACAACTTGTTGACCACATCCTTACTCTAATTTGCTGATGGTTGCAGTTTTCACACTAATCGTGTAGCTTCACTTTGGTCCTTGTTTCATTCGTTTATCTGCTCTTAAAGCAACATGGCTCTTAAAGAGCTAACACAACATCTTTTCTCACCCAAAATAAAATTACATACGCTAAGGTTGAACATATATATACCTTTAGTAGTTGCAAAACTTTTCACACAGGGTCTAGAACTGAAAAATAATAGTTTGAGTCTGTCTATCATGCAGTTGGTTTGACAACCTTCCAACTTTTGTGACGTTTTAACCTGCTGGAGATCTCAACACCTGGTTGTCCTTTACTTGCACAAATGTTGCTGTCTTGTGTATTGTTAGAAGGTGGTTGTCATAATGATCCTCCCCATGTTTATTATCTTTGTGTGTATTCCATGCAACAATTAGAGTATCATACAGACCCCTGAGTTGGCTTTTGTTTTTTCTCAATGTTGTTCCATTAGGTGGTGCAATTTCATATAAATTAGGTTCACTGCACATTTTGGACAGCTCTGTCAGTAATCAGGTTCCTTGGGTAGGATTTATCACTCTGACGTTTTCTCCTACACATAAACCAGGCTGTTATGCCCCTTCATGTTGGTCAAGCAGATCTTCAGTCTGTCTCATTTTTTGAGAAGTTTGTCTTATATTTCTGAGAACTTGGACAAGTGGTGGCTTGACTGGGTTACCCTAACTTGACTTCCAAACAAGTTATTGAGTATATTTAAGGCAGAGATTGTAGGTTTTTGATTAGAAAGGAGCATCAAGGGTTATGGGGAGCAGACAGGAGAATGATGTTTTAAACATATCAGCCACGATCGAATGGCAGAGCAGATTCAAGATGCTAAATGGCCTAATTCTGCTCCTACAACTTATGGTCTTATGCAGCAATTTCCAGTTGGAAAATGACTTCGTTCCATTTTTCTAGTGTTGAAGTTTTATTTGGGCGACTCTTTAGAGAAAGCTTTAGGGTCCATATTTCTTTATCATACATGTAATAGAACCGCACCAGTGTATATGTTCATGTGCATACAGAAAGCACCATTACAACTGTATCATCTAACTCAACTGTAAATGTCTTTTGTATGTGAATACTCCACTTTCTGGGAGGGTCAATTGAGAAAATTGCATCTTCTTTGAGATGCAAAACAGTATCACCTTTGAAGTTTCTTATGGCATCAAATCTAATTAAACCAGTCCTGGACTTATGACAATGTGAGTATACTTGACTTCTTCTGCTGTGATTTGTTACTATTGACAAAGTCACCAAAATACCAATGTTGAGGTCTGTACATGCTGGTAGTCCTGATATTGCTGGTCCATTCAAGACCAACAGGCAGAATACATGTAATTATGGTGGTTGAATTTCATTGTCAATTTACCAATGCAAGATGTTGAATGGGCGATCCATGCTGCTAACTGTAATATATGAACCCTCTGTGGTATTGCTCACTCACATTTCTAGATTGATATTAGTAAGAAATCTGTTGATGTATACATCTTTCTGCTAGAAGGCTAGGTCTAGATCACCCATTTGGACAGCAATACCTATTCTTCTATTATAGGCTGTTCTACTTTAAGAACTACTGTTTTGTGAGCAGCTGCTGAACTGCTTGCCGCTGTGCAGCTATATCCTACTTCAGAACATTTTCTGAGAATTATCTATTTACAGATAAAGCATGTTTTTTTTAGTTGCTGAGCACTGCTTGTACCTGTGAAGTTTCTTTGCTCTACAGCACTGACAATGACTGTTAGCATCTGTTGTCTGTCTGACTCACTGTACTGGTTCTTCTATCTAGCTCTTATTACCAGGAACATTTAACCATCAATATTTAACACTTTTAATCCACCTTCTGCCCCCCAAAAATCTCTTTACCTGAGGGAGTAATAGTTCTGTTGTCTTTGTGACATGCAGGACCAATGTTCTGTCTTGAAGTCCTTGAAGGTTGAGTTTGTTGGTATAACAGCTCTTGATCATGTGTGTGTTGTGACACTGGTGAAGACTTGAATGGAGACTCAATGAAGATGATTCGTGAAAAACTGACTTGAAGAAGGAAACTTCAGGATTCATTTGAGCATAGTTTCTTGTAAAGGAAAACAAAGAGTTAAAATTCTTGAGTTCCCTTCTGTCTGCTTTGCTCTCTGATCTAAGATTGAATGTAATGATGAAAAGAAGAATAAAGAGTTTGTTGAAGACAATGCTAGAGGAGAGGAAATTAAGCCCATTCTGTGACTTCTAGGGCAGAAATTTCTCTTTCTGTCAGTAATGGCATCGCTTTGACACTTGCTGAAGTGTGAGCCCTGTGAAATGTAGGCAATAGCATTGGGAAATAGGACTACCCCATCATGGACAGCAGAATAAACCTCTGGCATGGCATAAACAGGAAATTTCTGTGTAGTTTGCTGAGTTGACTTGAATGGTCTACCTCATCTGCCAGTGATCTTTGTCATTAACAAGGGAATGAAGATTCCTGTTCTCTTTCCATCTCTCCAAGTTTCCTATTTGCTGTAACAAACAGTTTCCTTCAGCTTGAAGTTCTGAGCATTTCTGCAACAGAATAGCTATTTTCCTGCATCTTTAAATCTCTTTGTTATGTCACTTCGGTGAAAGCACTGTTGCCTGAGTGAAAATGATTTTGTATGTCTTCTGAAAGGTTCTCAGTTTCAGCCTGTAGGGCTTGATTGTGCTATTCGATGCTATTAGCTGGAATATTATAATGTTGTTTGCCAGAGGTAGTTGGATTGTATCTGTTACTTTCAAAATTTGATGTGCTCAACCCAGTTCTGATGCTGACCTTTAAGCTTTGCCAAGGTATTCTGCATCTCTAGGAGTTCAGTGGTTTGGTTTCATAGACTCACTTAGTCATCAGTGATGTCCTATCCCATCTCAACCTAAACTGGGTTTCAGTGAGCAAATTATTGCTTGACAACACTGTTGATGGTACCTTTCACCACTTTACCAATTATCAAAAGTGGACTGATAGAGGCAGATTGAATTTGTCTTGCTTTTTGTGCATAGGATATACCTGGGCAATTTCCCACATTGTCATGTAGATGCCAGTGCTATAACTGGACTGGAACAACCTGGTCATGGATGAAACAAGTTCTGGAATTGGTGGGAGACTGGCATCTATGACGCTAGGGACCACTGGACGAGGCCAAGGTAGATCATTCACTTGTCACTTGTGGTTGACGATTGTTCTGAATGTATCGGCCTTATGTTTTGCACTGATTTGCTGGGTTCATCCATCATTGAGGATGGGGAGATTTCTGGAGCCGCCTCCTCCAGTGAATTGTTTAATTGTTCACCACTATTCATGATAAGATATGGTAGCACTGCAGAGTTCAGATCTGACCTGTTGGTTGTGGAATCACTTAGGTCTATCTGTTCTTTACTGCTTATACTGTTGGCATGCAAATAGTCCTGTTTGGGTAGTGTCACCAGGTTGACACCTTGTTTTTAAGTTTTGGTGCTGCTGCTGGCATGCTCTTCATTAAGCCGGAGTTGATCCCCTAGCTTGATGGCAATGGTAGAGTGAAGGATAGGAGACTGCAAATTGTGCAGGAGTGCAATTCTATTGCTGCTCATGGCCGATAGCACCTCCTGGGTTCCAGTCTTGCATTGCTAGATCTGTTCGATTTCTATCCCATTTAGCACAATGATAGTGCCACACAAGAATACGAAGGGTTTTCTCAATGTGAATACGGGACTTTGACTCGTAAGAACTGTGCAGTGGTCACTCTGACAAATACTGTCTTAGACAGACACACCTACAGACAGGTAGATCCATGAGGATGAGGTCATGTATGTTTCTCACTGTTGTTGGTTTGCTCACAATCTGCTGCAGACCCAGTTTGTCCCTTAGGACTCAATCAACTCAAACAGTAATGATGCTTTGAAGACACCCTTGGTGATGGACATTGAAGTATCCTATCTAAACTACATTCTGCACCCTTGCCACTCTCAGAGCTTTCTCCAAATGATGTTCAACATGGAATACAGATTCATCCATTGAAGAGGTGGAGGCTGGCACATCCACAGTTGAGGCTTCCTTATCCATATTGAACTTGGTGTCATGAGACTTTGTGCAGTCAGGGGTTAATGTTGTGGACACTAGGACAACTTTCTCCTGACTGCAAACCACTGAACTTGATCAGTAGACATGACATAGGCAGGGACGTCAGGGATATTGTAAGTTATGATTCAGTGAGTATGACTATTACAGGCTGTTCGTAGGCATAGAAACATAAGAACAGCAGTAAGTCATTTGATTTTGAACCTGCTTCACCATTCAGTATGATCATAGCTGATCAACTATCACTGTCCTGTATTCCTACTTGCTTACTATAATCTCATTACCAACGGGGTAATACTGCACAGGCGTTCTAAGATTCAGCACATGTTGATCAGTAGGCCAACACACTGATATTTGGTTTTGGATTGTCAATAGGGGTGCTCTGAAACTATGCTTCCAACCTGTGTTGGAAGATAAACTAACCACAGGATGTGAGTTGGCTGAAAGGCATTAGAAGTATGCTCAACAAACAAAGAAAACTAGAATAGGTAAAAAGGCCAAATTTTGAAATGTATTGCAGGAGACAAGGTGTTAGTGCTGCTCCTGTCTCTGGGGAACTACTAAATGCAATATTCACTGGAACTTATCAAATCAAAAAGAAACTCAGTGTTGTGAATTATGTAGCGAGTACTCCAGGCAGGCGAAAGTACCTATGATTGTGACATGTTAACATGTTGAAAAAATATTATGACAGGAGCAATGGACAGGAGGGAAGTGAACTTAGGGTAATGGAAGAAGGAGGGAGCAAAATCAAGCATCAGAACATTTGGAACATGAATCAGAAATTGAAAATTCACAAGTTGTTCCTCCAACAATCAGAATGAAAAACACTGAGGTGCTTAAAAAGTGAGATAGCATCGTATTGTGACTTATAGAAAACCACCAAAGTGACTTATGAAGGCTATCGCAGAATTCTAAATCAATTTGTCAGTATGTGGATTGTTTTCAAATTTGTTCATGGGATGCGGTATCATTGGCTGTGCTAGTATTTATTATCCATCCGTTTCTTGTCTCTTGATCTGACTGGCATGCTAGGGTTATTTCAGAAGGCAGTTAAGAATCAGCAATGTGACTGTGGATCTAGAATCACATGTAAGCCAGACCAGATAAGGATGACAAATTCCTTCTCTAAAGGACACGAGAGAACCAACTGAGTTTTTGTGACAATCACCAATTGTTTTATGATCACTTTTTGGCAAGCTTTTAAGTGCAGAATGTTCTTGAATTCAAGTATCACCACTTTTGCCATGAAGGATTTGAACCTGTCACCCCATTGGATTGATTCCATATGCTTAGATGGCCAGAAGTGGCACCATAAGCCGTGGACCCCAGAGGACATTAAGATGTTATCCTCCAACAGTAAAACTGAAATGATGGGCATGCAGAAGGAAGGTGAAAGTGAGGACTGCAGATACTGGAGATCAGAGCTGAAAATGTGTTGCTGGAAAAGCGCAGCAGGTCAGGCAGCATCCAAGGAACAGGAGAATCGACGTTTCAGGCATAAGCCCTTCTTCAGGAAGAAGGGCTTATGCCCGAAACGTCGATTCTCCTGTTCCTTGGATGCTGCCTGATTCTTGATGAAGGGCTTATGCCCGAAACGTCGATTCTCCTGTTCCTTGGATGCTGCCTGACCTGCTGCGCTTTTCCAGCAACACATTTTCATGCAGAAGGAAGGACAGGCTGGAGAGGAGGAAAAGGTAGTCATCACACAGTCATAGCAACTGATTCAACCTTTACCTGAATAGACAGAGTCAATAGAGGAGAAGGAACCGAAGGTCACAGGGGAGTGGATACTGATGGGAAGCAACTGCAAAAGGAAAACACATCTGGCCTCTACATGCCCAGAGCAAAACGGAAGGAAGCAGCTGCAGGATGGACACACCAGCAGCTCCTCCGATGATGAAGATGTGTGGAGAAATGGCTATCAACAAAAAACGAGGCACAGCATCATGGAAGAGAAGGAGAGAAGCACCCCCCAGCTTGTAAACACCGGACATCACGAGGGGCCCGCTGAAACTCTACCTCCAGCCATCAGGTACCAAAGGGTACCCACCACACCATAACTCTGGGCAACCGGGAGCAGTGATACCCCAAATCAGGAGCAGAGCATGGCAGGCCCTCTGTTGGACTCCAAACCAGACCTTCCTGGCTTCGTCTTCACGCTGACAATACTGGATCAGGGCAATTGCTCCCAGGGAGGAAGCGGATGGCTGCCTCAGTGTGGAGAGTGTCCAACAGTTCACTCACACCATGGGGTTGCCGGGAGTTCCCCAGTGACAAGGCCACTGGATCTGCCAGTAATTCTATAAAGTCTCCAAATGGGTTTTAAAATTGCCAGTGTTAATGTGCGTAATGTTAGATCTACTACGCCATGTGTTTCTACGATGGCTAACCTGGCCTGTGTCAACACGGACCTCCTGTTTCTGGAGGAGTGTGGGATACTGAACCTCAGCAGCTACAGGAGATGGTTGAGCTTATGGGTGCATGGGTGTTTGATTTCTTAGGCCGTTCCTCCAACCTGGGTATTCTGCTAAGGAGGCAACTTCACTATCTCCGAGGTTAAGGAGGTGATGGCCTGGATCCTCCTTGTAGCAAATGTTACAGACAGAAGTACTCCTCTGACACTAATTAGCGTGTACACCCTGTGGGTAAAGAGTGTGCGACTGGCAATCCTGCAACAGCTCCCACTGCTGCTGGCAACATCCAGGCTGGTCATTCTGGACGGTGATATCAACTGCATCATCAATGCGGTGGACAATCCAGAAAGGCTGACAGCAAACCAGACGCCACGTCCAGATTCCTGATGGCAATGATTAAAGTCATCAAGCTGCATGACATCTTCAGCAGCCCTGCAGATGGAGTGCAGCGTAGGTACACCCTGGTCATGGCCAGATGGGTCTATCTGATGCTGGATAGATTACCTATTTGCTGTTTCGTATATTCCTGCACGTTCTCAGTCAGATCCACCTTTGTCAAGCCAGTGTTCTTCTCTGACCAATGCCTCCTGCTGGCCGACTGTCACCTGCAGGATACCAGCGGGCCGGCTAGGGAACATGGAAGCTGAACGTGAAATCTTTGACCCCAGAAAACGTGATTCCACAAGTGATTCCACAGTTTGGAGAACCATGGTTCTCAAAAGGTTCACAGGAGAGTTCCGTGCTCAGCTACCTGAAGGAAGAAGATGGCTTGGTAACGTTATCTCAGGATCCCAAGGATCAGTGAATCTTTTTATGTCAGATTATATAACACAAAGCTGACAGATAGCATGGCCTCCCAGTCATTCTTGTCCCCAATCACAGAGGTCTTAGACAACAGCACACGGGAGAGGCTGGACCAACCATTATCTCTGGATGAGCTGAATCAAGGCCCTTGAGTCCTTTGAAAGCGAACTCTCAGAAGGGACAGCTTACCAGCCAAATTGTATTCAACTGTGTAGGACATGATTTGCAGGATGTGCTGGAGGTGTCTTACAGCATGCTTTGGTCAGGTAGCAGTGTGAATCCATGAGGAAATGTATCATCATCCTCATCAGCCTGGACCAGGAGAAGGCTTTTGACAGGATATCACACACCTACATGTGGGACGTGCTGTCCAAAATGGGCCTTGGAGAAGAAATCCACATTTGGATCTGACTGCTCTACACCAACATGGTTCGTGCAGTCTCAATTAGAGGGTGGGAATCAAAAAGCTTCCCGATCAGATCCGGAGCCAGGCAGGGCTGCCTGTCCTCCCCTCCCTTGTTTGTGTGCTGTGTAGAGCATCTTGCTGAATCCATCAGGAAGGATGTGAGCCTAAGAGAGGTGACTATTCCAGGCAGGTGAGGCCTGTAGGTCTGTGTATTGGATGATGTCACTGTTTCTGCTCAGATCTGCTGTCTGTGCACAGACACATGAGCATCTGCGACCAGTTTGAACAAGCCACGGGAGCCAAGGTAAATCAAGGCAAGAGCGAGGCCATGTTCTTTGGGAAGTGGGCCGACCAATTGTTTATCCCCTTACCTGATGGTGCTGGGGAGATGCTTCAGAGTGGCTGGTGTGTCTGCAAAAACTTGGGAGGAGTGCATGGCCAATATGAGGTAGAAACTGGGGGAGCACCAGTCCCTGGGTGGGTGAAAAACCTGGTCATCAGGTGTAAGATGCTCTCTCCATTATTGCACATTTCCAGAACTTGAGCCGTTTTGGTCACCCAAGCCACCTTCCAATTCATCTGGAGGTCTAACATGGACCATGTCCACAGGGGCACCATGTACAAAGCTCTGGATAAAGGGGGAAAGAATGTACCCAATGCCGTCCTCATCCAGATGGCCATCTTTGTGTGTGGCTGCATCAAGACTTTAGATTAGATTAGATTAGATTAGATTCCCTACAGCGTGGAAACAGGCCCTTCAGCCCAACCAGTCCACACTGACCCTCCAAAGAGTAACCCACCCAGACCCATTTCCCTCTGACTAATGCACCTAACACTATGGGCAATTTAACATGGCCAATTCAGCTGACCTGCACATCTTTGGACAGTGGGAGGAAACTGGAGCACCCAGAGGAAACCAACGCAGACACGAGGAGAATGTGCAAACTCCACACAGACAGTTGCCAAGGCTGGAATCGAACCCAGGAGCCTGGTACTGTGAGGCTGCAGTGCTAACCAATGAGCCACCGTGTCGCCAGTAACACGAAGCAAGGTCTTGTTCAGGATTTGAACCAGGGATCTCTCGCACATTGACATCACAGTACGCCCCAAGCTAGAATCAGACCACTAGACCAACGAGCCAGAGTATACCCTCGCTACGCAAACAACAAGTGTCACTACGTATTGAGATTCTACCTGTCCCCAGTGTTGTGAAGGATGAGACTGGTGTCGTTGCAGTTGAACATTCCAAATAACTAGACCATTCCTTACCACATGTCCTTCATTTGCAAAGAAAACACCTTGACCAGGAGTCCATCAGGAAGTGGTCAGCACATAGTGTCCTCGAGACTCTGCGCAAAAAGGAGACGGTGGATCCTGCTGGGTTGTTCCCTGAGCAGATTGTCAAAGCAGAATGCCTCATCAACAGAACTTTCCAACGGTGAGGAGGGCTGTACCCGGGAGATCCTTCACATCCACCTCGTCTCTCTGCACCACCGCATGCTGCTCTCGAAGTGGCTGCGGTGGGGGTCTGCAGAGTGTGTAGACACTGACACAGATCTCCTTCTGGAATGTGGTTTTTCATAGGAAGTCTGGAGAGACATGCAGTGGCTTTTGTTGGGTTACATCTGAGCAGCTCAGTGACACAGAACTCTATGCTCTTGGGACGCAGACTGAAACAAACATTGACTGACCTGGAGGACCATTTACTCGTGAAAGCCAGTTTTTGGTCTGCCCGAGACTTGTTGGTTTTCCAGAGCAAGTGTTGCAGACTGGCACATTCCAAGGTCCAGGACTACATGCTGAGGGATGCACTAAAGCTTGGGGCAGCTGCTGCCAAGATGCAGTGGGGAACGACCACTGTCTGAGGTCTTTCTGCCAAAGTTAAATGGGGGTCTGTTGAGTTACCAGACCCTCTCGGTGCCTCAAGTGTATCTAAATACAATCTTTTTAAAATAAGGAATGCCTTTGATTTGATTTGTTGGATAGAGTCAAACTCCAATGTTTTTTTGTTTCCCCATATTCTACTGCACAGAACCAAACTGCTTTACTGATTGTATCTATATATGAAGATATTTCTATGCATAAAGTATATTTTGAAATAATTAAAAGGAAGTAAGGGCTATTTTAGATTTTCCTGTGATAGGACCACATGAGAAATTTTGTGCTTTGTCAGCATGAGTGAATTTAATCACAGGTTTGTTCTGAATTTTAGCACTGATTACATTTCTAACAAATGTGTTGAAGAAAGGTACAAAATTTGAATGGAAGCACTAATGTCTGGGTGCTATTGAAAATTTGAAAGCTGTGTTGACAACCACACCGATTTTAGCTGCACCTAATTATGCAAACCCATTCACATTGACTGTTGATGCCTGCAGCATCAGTCTTACTGCAAGCTAACGTGATAGGGATTGAAAGGCCTGTCTGACCAGATGTCAGCTAAAATATTCCACAGTGGAAATGAAGGTATTGAGTCTTGCGATAGTCCTCCATCATTTTGAGATTTTTATCAGCGTTAGGATGGAAAATTCTTGGTGAGGATCTCAAAGCTTTAATTGTCTTGGAAAGATTTCAGACAACAGCTTACGGTTATTTCAGTGATGTTAAATTCTCCAACAAAATAACTTGACAATTTGTTCGTATGCCTGAAAAAAGTATAGAGAGCATATATGCAGTGATGCCATTGACTTGTATAAAATATGATTGCTTTGTAATTCATTGTATATTTAATGTATGCACTGTTATTGTGACATAGTAAGGTGTTAAGATAACTTTTGATGAATAATGAAAATTCTTCTCAAAGATACATTTTGATTCTTCTTCGTTGAAAAGTGTAGTTCATTTATATTTTCATACAACTTATTTTAGTATTTGAACTTGAGCTAGTGACATGTGGGTTTTGGTCTCTGTGTTTGAAGAAGCTTAATTATTGACTTGTAGGCAGTTCTTGGAGGCTAATGGAAGTTTGCTTATATTGGAGTTTTACAAGCAAACAAAGTAGTTATGCATGGGGCTTTCAATTTTAAAGGTCAGAGTTTTTGGTTTCTGATAAGGAGAAACGCCCATAGCTCAGCAAAGTTGCAGTTACAGTTTCTGGTTTGGCAGGTGTGCAGAAGTCTTTCCTAAAGCTGAATATGTAAAACAGTTCCTCCAGAGTTAAGGGCATAGCTTAGAACTGTTCAGAAATAGATTTTCATCGAGAGAAAGTGCAGGCTTATACGAAAGCTGAAGGAAAATGCGATCAGATTCTTAGGACTGGGCAATAGAAGCTGCTGCTAAGTCGATCCCTAAGTGTGATGGAGGTGGGAATTCTGTCTCTACTCTGCTGTTTGAACAGAGGAGTAAAGGAATACTATGTAGATTAATGGAATTGTAATCTACCATGTATTTGAAAATAGTTACTTTTTTAAATGTAAATAGGTTGGTTTATTCTATTTTATCTTCATTTCTATTGAATATTAAACTTATACTTAATTGTTGATTCCAAATCTGCAGCATTGTACATTCATGTTTCTGTGAAAGGCCACCTCATTAACACCAGAAGATACAATGCTCCAATGACGAGTCATCCAGACTCAAAACAGTAGCTTATTCTCTCTCCACAGATACTGCCCGGCTCATTGTGATCTCCGGCATATTTTGTTTTCAGTTCAGATTCCAGCAGGTGCACTAATTTGCTCCCAGAAAATACCGGATTTATCAAATTTCATTCTGGGATCTGATTTGTCTTGTAATATAACTGAAAAACTGATAACCATGATTTTTACCAAAGTAGTTTCTTAAGAAAATCGAAGCTTATGACAAATTAAAAATAGAAAGTGTCTTTGGTGTCTTTTAAATATTGCTTATATATTGCGTCAAAGCATTTATTATCTCTCCAGTGTATAAATTAATTTGGGCATTGTGTGTGTGTGTGTGTCAGACACGCGAATGAGAGACACAGACTGATAAAATGCGAATGAATGACAGCTGCTCAGAACCTGTATGTGGAAAGTCAGAACTGCAGAAATTTTTAGAGGGAAAGAGAAATATACGTTGAGGTTAAATTCCTTAAAAGTGTCTCTAAGTTGGAATGTGACACCATCCCACCCTCGTCTAGTTTCAGTCTGGATACATTTACAAGTAAGTGGGGAGCAGTTAATTAATAATTTAACATTTTCAGGTGTATCATTAACTACTAATTGAACCAACATTCTGATCTTGACAGTTAGCTCACCTACATCCTGAGCTTTGAGACCTCACCAACATTGGCCAGATGAACTGTGCTGTGTCCTTCATCAGGGACACTGACAAGCTGGGTCTCCTTTGAACCATGAAACTGAGGAGCTGCATTGCTGCCCAGATGAGAGGGTGCAGCTCCCAGCACTTTTACAAGTCTGGGCTTTTCCTGCTTAACGTGGAAGTCAGTTCATTGTGTTACACTTCACACAGCTTCAGCTTCAGCTCCCTGTGATCAGCCTTTACTGCAGCAGTTGCCACTGTGCTTCTGCTATAAAGCGGTAGTTCCATTCTCGTGCAATCCCGTGTTATAAGAAAATCATGTAATAGCAGCATTGTTTAAACTAATGGGGCTGGAGTCACGTTATAACCAAAGTTATAAAGCTTTAAAAGTTCGTGCTTTAGAAACAGTGTCCCCAAATCATCAATCATATTATAATGAATTCCCATTAACAAAGCACATGTTATGGCTGAACAACCTGTATTCTGTTTCTGTGATGGGGAACAACAGCCCACAGTGACAGCACCTGGTGTTTTCTCCTTCATCACTTACTGTTCCTAGGGGCACAAGGCATTAACACAGGATTCCAGCCTAAAGGGAGGCAAGGCCCCAACGCACTACCAGAGATTAAGCTATCCTGTCACTTCCGAGCTGCGGTGGCTCAGGAAGCTCAGGTGGTCACAGCATGTTGCTGCTGACACTTGGGACAACAGGTATCGTTGGGTACATACAGGTGATGTCTGTCAAGGTCGCCCACCCCACACCAGCCCAGCCCGGCTCCAGCTCATTGGCTCTCCCTCAAGTTTCTGCACTTTCTCCCGTAAGGACAATAAACAGGGACTACTGAAAGTTAGAAAATGATTGTGCAGAGAGCAGGGAAGGACAGCACTTGTGGAGGTTGATAGTGAGGCAGGAGGGGTGTGAAAGCTGTCTGCTCAGTAGGGGAGATGGGGATATGCCGACAGAGAGGAGGACGCATGCTGTTAGAACCCATGTTGTTCTGAGGAATGCCATAGTGAAGAACATGGGATTGGCACCAGTGCGTGATGTGTAATACACCTTCCTTGCCCTCCCGAGATCCCTAATCCTCTCGGTGCACAGTCTCCACACTGGTTGATATTGTCAACACACTGCAGCCCTTCAGATGACATTCAAGTCAAAGGCCCAGAAAGTAACCTTTCCTCTCACCTCCTTTCCTGTGGTTGGTGAGCTTTTGTAATTGTATCAGTGGTTCCTTTAACGTGAAATCCTTCATGTGTCCACCCTCTCTTTTTGCTCAGGAAACATGGAAGTGGGATCATGGCTGAATTGGAGAGCCATTGTAAAACAGACCCCATGACAGGCCCTACTCCTTTAAAACAAAATTATTCATTCACAGCATGAGGGCATTGCTGGTTAGGCCTGTATTTATTGCCCATCCCTAAGGGCAATTAAGAGTCAACCTTATTGCTGTGGGTCTGGAGTCACATGTAGGCCAGACCAGGTAAGGATGACAGTTTCCTTCTCTAAAGAACATTAGTGAACCAAGTGTATTTTTCCTGGCAATTGACAATAATTCATGGTCATCATTTGATTCTGAATTCCAGATTTTTATTGACTTCAAATTCCACCATCTGCCATGGCAGGATTTAAACCTGAGTCCCCAGAACATTACCTGGAAACCTAGATTAACAGTGCAGCAATAATACCACTAGGTCATTGTCTCCCCTTTGGTTAGCTGACATGGGGTTCCCAACTCACTTATACCCACATCAAAACTAGAAGAATAGAAGACAGTGTTACATTCCAACGTAGAGACACTTCTATGGAATTTAACTCTCAGCATATTCATGCCTTAAAAATTTCTGCCATCCTCACTTTCCGAAGTATCATCTAGGACTATCTGGCTAGGATTAAACATTGGACTATCTGCTTGTTATGCTAAGGAGTATTGGAGAGCAGTATTTAATGGCGGTGAAAGAGTTCTTGCCTGCCAGTTTATAGTATACTCCATCACTTACATTTGAGGAAGGGACACCAATCAGGAAATCTTGCCTTCTAAGAGCTGCCAGCCTATGAGATTTGGAAGCTCTGCAATGGTCAACAACATCACAGGGAGAGCAGTGGCTGCTGTTGGTAATAAACTCACTCAAGACCCAGGGTTGTTGAGGAACCCTGGTTACAGATGAGTGATGGAGGCCAGGAGGTATGGCAGGGAAGGAGTCACAGATATGGGAGAGGTGGAAGTAGGCTTAAGAGCTAAGGGGGAGTAACCTTCAACAGACTCCGTTCCCTATGTCTAATCCCTCAAACACACACTTGAGGGCCTCTGATGGAAAGACACCTTCCACCATCTCTGAAAAGCACATGCTAAATCTTGAAAGGATTTGCTTTCCAAGCTTCTGGCATGGTGAGTCTCTTATTCACTCCTGGAGGAGCACCAGTGGTAGCTGATGTGGCCCCTAAATGAGCATTAATTACCATAAATGAGCCCTTTGCCCAGATTTATTTAGGATAAAGTCAGGAAGACCACAGGGTTCCCATTCACTGCCTCTCTCCCCACTCAGGGGAAGGTTTCAAATTCTGTTCAGGGATCAATATGTGTAAGATGGGCAAGGAAGAGAGAAGAAAAAAGACAAATGCAGGCTGATTAGCATAATTTAATGTTTTCTCCATTTGCATGATTGTATTCTTTGGATTAATTAGCTACGAAGTACCAATTTTTGATTTTTATAGTTCTATCGATATTTTTTTCTTTTAAGTAGACAAAGGTTGAACAGAAAATAAAACTGGTGCAATCGAAAGCAAGATGAGGCAACAGTTAAACTTTTTTCAACTATTTGCTGTTTCCCAAAGTGTCAAATTTCTGTAACATTGAATCACTATTATTACACTTTTGTGTTTGTGTGTGTGTAAAACCATAAAATTGTTATCTGCTGGATCAGAAATGAGAACTGGAGGGTTTGTCGAGAAGCTAAGATATAGGCTAAGGAGGAGTTCATACTGTGCACATGATTAAATATTGGCCATAGAAAGCAGTCCTATTCTTGTGCATTTTGAAGCAATTATTTCTGAAAGCTGCATTGGAGACCTTGATGGAGCAGAGTAGAAAAGATCAGGAAGACTTTCTGTCCAACAGAGGGCTGGGGGCTTTCCAGGTCGATCCTCAGAAGGCAGTTGGGGCCAGGTGGACGTCAGTGTCTAAAGGGTCAACGACCTGTTTGCAGTGCAGCAAGACACTCTGACTGCACACTCATGGCCTATCTTCAACAGCTAACGATGGAGCATCTAGTCCCAGAGACTGCTTGGATCATCATATCACTATCTATCAACTATCAACAACTTCTACCAAGCAGGACTCATACTAAATGTTCAAATGCTTCCTCACTGCTACCAGTTTGCATACACTGCCAGCTCTTCTTCATGGCAGCTACCAGCTCAGATAATTAGGATAGGTTCGAAGTGCAATTTGCATGAATGACATGAGGGCAGTTTACTGGAGGGTGTAAAATCCATATGAATTCCCTACAAAGGATTTAGCTAAGGACTTTGGGGCAGCCTACAATTTGCTAATGATTGTAACGCACATCTCGATGATTTCAGAAATCTATCAGTAAGCCTGTGGTCAGTGTGAGAAGTATGGATGCTTGCAGTGCTAATTGGGCAAAGGGCTTTGCATAGGGCTTAGAGCCCATTCTTCACAGCAATACTGGTTGACCTAATCATGATCCCAATCATGCTTCACTTGCAGCAAAATTAGTGGCCACACAATATCTGCAGGTGCTAGCTCAGACTGAAGTCATGCAAGGTTCACTGGTTACTATAATAATCTACACTGCTACCAGTGTTTCTGTTGATTGCTTGTGTAGAAGATCTGCAGGGTATCACAACATCCTGTCCTCCAGTGAATAATTGACATTACTGAGGTGGTGCCTGGGCAAGTGGAAGTAGACTATGGCTCCTCTGGTGTCCTCTCTCAAGAAGAAATCATTCATCCTTCCACCCCTAGCATTCCACCAGAGCAGTTCTTCATGGACTGCCCATCCAGAAAGAGGCTGTTGAGGTTGTCTCTTTCTGCTCTTCCTCAAGCTTCTGCTCCTTAGCAGCTGACTCTATAGCTGGTGGTGTGAGCTGTGTGTTGCTGATGATGTTTGTTAACTTGCAGTAGACAATACAAATGGAAGGAAAGTAATTGGATATTTTAAGGCACAGGTAGATAGACTTTTGTTTTTGTTAGGTAGTGGATCAAAGATTATTGTGAATAGTTAGGAATGTGGAATTCCAAACACAAACAGATCAAGCATGATCTTATTGAATGACAGGTCCACATGGTCTACTTTTCCTCCTAATTCAGATATGGAACATTAATGTACCAGATGTGCTCATGTAATAGTCAATCTCATGTATAATTCAACCCAATTTTTTGCCAAAAGTTTCTTAAATTTTCAGGTAGCTCATGTCTCGATCAGCCCCGACGTACGGACAAAACTCTGGTGCAAAAGGCGGCTGTTCAGCTTCTCATGTCTGCAGAGAATAATAAAGATACTTTCTGGATCCATTTTGCTGTTTTTGTTTTGATGGGGTTCAGACATGGTAGGAACAGTCTCCAACTTGGCAACTCTGTAACCTGCTTCAGTACTGCCATAAGCAGTTAGCTACTGAGACAATGGCAACGCATAGATTTCACCCACAACATTTTGGGTAAAAAATTGATCGCTCAAACACAACTTTTAGATGAGTGTACACATAGGTCAGCAGATTAACAGGCGAGGCATTCATGCCCAAGAAGGAAAATGGTAAGAACATAAGAATAACTAGGAGCAGGAGTGGCCAATTCAACCACTCAAGCTTGTTCCACCATTTAATATGATTATGGCTGATCTCTACTCCTAATATTTTGAAGCATTACACTAACAATTGAGTCTACCTGCCATCTCCTGCCTAAGGAAGGTGGTGTGAGTGTAGTGGCAATGTCACTGGACTAGCAATCTAGAACCCCAGATTAACATTCTGGGACGTGGGCTCAAATCCCACCATAGGAGATGGTGACGTTTGAGTCAATTAAACAAAAAGCTGATGCTTAAAAAAACAAAGTTAGTCTACTGCGATCATTTAACCGTTGTTGGTTGTTGCAAAAGACCATCTGGTTGACTAATGCCCTATGGAACAGCAAATCTACCATCATCACCTGTTACTTGGTCACCCCACGTGAGACTTCAGATGCACAACGTGTGTGGTTAACTCTTAACTGTCCTCTGGGGTTGCCCAGCAAACCACTCAGTTCAATGACAATTAAGGAGAGGCAATAAATGTTGGCCCAGTCAGCGACAGTTGTGAATACTAACAAACAGTGCTGCAGTGCTGTTGTTGAGGTAGAAAACATTGATGAATCAAACAGAGCAATCTTCCTCTCTACTTCATGTTTTATAGAATCTTTGCTTTTCTCGAATTAAACATGTGAGTTAGAAGCAATCCCCCCTTAACGCAATCAGTGGTCCATATGCTCCATTCCTACATCTGTTTTGCCATCCATTGGGATTGAACAGTTTTTTTTCTGATATGAGGTTTTCAGAAATGCAGGGAATGTGTTTTAGCTCCCGTGTGTGGCCACTTTTAAATGGTTCAATCGCTTTAAATCCAATTTGCAGTTCTTGAAGGGTTGATGGTGCGCTGAACTGTCTACAGCTCATTGAACACGCTCAGTGTCAAAAACAATTGAGGCCAAAACCTCAATGTGCCTCAGCACTAAGAAATGAAAACATGCCCATAAACTCTTAAAATATTAAGAAATTTAAAAGAAATATGGGTTGCCAGGGACTGAGGGTTACATTCTCTGAATAGAAAAGTAGATTTCTTCTGCTCTCTAAACAAGTGTCTGGTGGGGAATCACTGAATCCAGTACATGGGTAAGAATTAACATGTTGGAGGCAGATAAAGACACAGAAGTGGGCATGGTTTTAAAATTTAGTGTGGTGTTCCAAATTGATTTTGGGGGTATGGGCTTTGTAAACGATATCGAAAACACTTAAAAGTTTTCATCCTGGGAGATATTTGTCATACAAAAGCACTTTATTCAGTTCTATGACCTCAGAGAGATCACAGAGAGACTGTGAAATGTTGTAAAACCCAGAGCATAAATCGCATTGTTGCGCTTGTTCTGGAATATGAGCATGACTTGCATACGTTGTCACATTTCACAGTAAATGTTATTAGGGTGGATTGTATGACCCTACCTCTGGACCCCTTACCTGACTGCCAGTATAATTGAAAGTTGGGGTGTACGTGAAACTAAACAGATGGTGTCTCTCACTTCCCTGCCCATCCTTGACCTGTCTCCCACATAAAAGTGGACAGGCAAGGAACCAGGCAGCCAGTCCACCCTCAGGCCTATTGAGGCTGTCATGCAGCTAATTAACACTATCCACTGGCCTAATTCCATCTCCAACGCAATTTTTGCCTGTGGCTGGACTAATTGGAGTTGAGGGAGTGGGAGTGGGTGGCGGCAAGGTAAGTTACCTGGCAACTTTTGCAGTATAGGCTGCTTTTGGACTGACAGGTGGGTGTACCTCATTTATGGGATCCCCTGTGCCCATTCAGCAGCACCCCCACACCCCTTCCTCTCCCCTCTCCACAAGATAGTATCCCCTCGTTTATTCCTACCCTGAGTTTCTAAAACCTATTCGACCACAGCCCCAATTTGCTTGCTGACTTACTGATTTTCTTACTTTGAGGTTTCCAAAACTTTGAGGTTTTGTTTTCAATGCAAGACTGATTTTGAAGCTTCTTTCAAAGCTTTAGATACGAACATAGAAAGGTACATTTTTACTTTGGGATATCATTTAGAATCTCACAGACCAGCATTATGGGTCAACCCACAGCTAGTGGAAGGCAGCCCACTACCACCTTCTCAAGGGCAAATAGGGATGGGCTATCAATGCTGGCCAGCCAGCAATGCCCAAGTCCCACAAATGAATAAAAGAAAAATAACTCATGGATTGACGTAGTTTTTAAAGAAATCCTTTACGTTAAAGCATTGCCTGTCCTTAAGACCAGGAATCTGGTTCAGCTTCCATGGATTTTCTGGGCCCTGTCAAAAATATCAACTAAACTTTTGCTTTGTTGCTGCTAATATACTTAAAGTCACACTCAGCGATTTCCCCAAGCTTGATTGACATGTAAAGATGCTTCTTTAATGATTTATTGATGATGTATGTGTTGAGGAACTGCGGGGGTTTGAGAGAACAATTCACAAAATGAGAGGCAACGAATCTCTGTCCAGTTATACTAAATCTGAAAAATTAATGTAAGGTGTAAGTCAATTCTGATTTTTGAGATGTTGAACCAAGGAGTAATTTACTGAGTATGCACTGGTGGCTGTCAGTACACCAAAAGATTACAGGTACCCAGTGTACAATCTTCCATACTTTAATTTAGAAATGTTTACATTGGTTTGTTATCATTTTCACGGTAATTTCCTAAGTATTTGTCAAATAACTTCCTTTCCTCAACAGCCCAGCAGTTGTTAACTGTCTAATCTCTGGCAAGTCATTCTGATATGTATTTGAGTTGCTGCTGGTCCAGGGGGAGCATGTGAAGTCATAGTAGTCTTCAGACCGCCTTACCTGTGTTTTGACTCCAGTTCCCAGATTTTGAATTTCAATTCTAATGTTTAAAAGATGCACCCTCAGAATTTCAGGCCAACACTTTTAACCATTATTTCATTTTTAACGTCAATTTCTCCTTGGGGATATTACAAGACCGCAGTATAGGACTAATCCATTCGCTGACATTTTTGTTATTAAATCATAGAAGTCTCCTGATGGCAGGGGGTCCAAACAGTCTTGAAACTCTGCTTGAAGTTTGCTTTTTTCTCTTATTTGAAGTCTTCATTGAACTCGAGTCATTTCATGTCCGTATGTTTGTATGAATTTTCTGTAGTTTTCCCTTGTTGTACCAAATAATGAAAGTGAACTTGCAGTCTAAATATTCAAAATGTTTCCTCGTGCAAGAATTAAGCAACTGAAACCAAATCACACTTTGGGTTTAGATTCAGGAAGGAAATTACAGTATATTTAATCAGGAATTGTAAGTGATTGACATTTTGCTTTTTAGAAAAGCCTTGTGATATGCAGATTGTTTTGCACAAAGTTTACTATTTGGAACTCATTACAGCAAGTTGACAATAAAATGTGAGATGAAAGTGCCGTTTCTTAGGGAATGCAGCACATGCAAGGTTACAATATAGCAGATTAGTGACATTGATAAAGGATTCATTTACCACAATGCAAAGGGTAGAAAAAATGCTAATGCGTTTACTGGCAAAACATCAACTAGCACTTTTTACTCTTACTATAGTTATTGATGATGAATGGCAATTTGACAAACAGGAGGCACACAAAAAGCCATGGATCATATTTTGCAGCTGCTTTTTAGCTAAGCAAAGATAATGATAATGTTACAAGCCATAAATGTAATTATTCTGAGCTCTAAAAAAACAAGAAAAGATTATGATTTTGAGCTGGGGTGTGACATAACGGCAGGATTGCAATGACAATAAGCAAGACCAATCTGTACTTGTTAAAATTGATTGACAGATAATATGTTTCTATCCTTTTTGTTCCAGCTTAGAATAAATAGATTACCAAGGTGAGAAAGGAGGCAGGTTGTTCATTATCGACTCCTCCATTAAGCATGAAATAAAAATTCTTGCAGACTGCCATCATTAAATCTGTATCATCCCATTAGTATACTCTGACAAAGTGGCATCTTAATGAATTTTGATTTACGTCAGTCTAGAGAATAAAAAAATACACAGTAAACTGAACTCGAGCTACAAACAAGCTTTCAAAGCATCCTTTGCATCTTGATAACTTACTGAATACGGCATTTTTGGTATTTCTATTAGTACAATGAATTCTGGGGTTTAACATTTTCACAAATTAAAAGGCTAATTGGAAGTGATGGAAAAACTATTTTATGATAAACAGGACCTCATCAATTGTATGAGTCATTTAGATTCTGTTGACTTTTGGAATAAAGTTTATGTGCTCCATTTACCGTGTAGTATTCTATCGAAGTGCTAAACATTTTGGGAAGAGGTTGCAAAGTTCATTAGCTTATTAGTATGCCGTGCCACATAATTCTGAAAAGTATTTTTGTTCTGCAATTCATCAGAAGGTAAATTCTGAATGTTAACAGTGCCATCTGGGATATGTTAAGTCAAGGCAAAAGTCCACCACCAGGAATAGAGAAAAATTAGAAGGTGAATCGCCTTGCACCTCTTTAATTAGTAAAAGCCTGGCAAGCTGCCCATCTATCATTGGCCACAGAGCAGTGTATGCTGCATGAAAAGCAAAAGTGTGGAAAAATCATTTTCAAAATATATTTGAATGTTTAAATTTTAAAATGTGTTTACAATAAGTACATGGACACCGAAGCTGATGTGATATATGAGAGTCAACAGATAATGAAGGATTCCTCTTACCTATGTTCAGAACTAAGGATGTCTGTTGATCTTCATTTTATAGCTGGAAAAGCAGAGATGGGCATTAAAGCCAACAGAAACTGGGAACTAAATTAAAATATAAACCTTTTCTTATCTACACTACTTTCAGTTTTCTCTCTCCCCTTATCTCCCATTAAAGGATTAATTTAAAAAATGCAAATCATGATACTAATTGCTAACCTTTAATAATGAGCTCAGTGGAAGATACAACTGTTTCCTGCCATGGGTAAGATGGGAAGGTGACTAGAAAGAGAGTAGAATGTAGAAAGCCAGCTAGAAGGCTAGAGGTAGTTCTGAAATGGTACAGCTAACTCTATCTGGTGCTCAATACTTGCTCAAGAAGGAAGTCGCAACATGGCTGGATGATGATTTAATGTCCAGGTACTATTCTAAGATTCAGAAAAGGATTTTGTTGTGATCTTTACAGTTACTAGTGTAGTGCTGCCAATCCTGGAGTTTTGGTCACTTGTCATTTAGTTAGCTGAAATGTACTGCAAAGGCCTGATAACTATTAGCACACCAATAACAACTCCAAAGACTATAATTATAGATGAGTGATTTTAATATAAAGGTAACAAATTCAATTTTAAAGACCACAATGTATATCCTGTTATTGCAAACTACAGAATCTGTTGATAGTACTGGTTTTGCAAATTCATCACCAAAGAACATATCTCCTGTCTTAGAGAATGTGTCATCCTTAACTCTAGTCATTGTCATAGAGTCATACAGCATGGAAACAGACTGGTCCAACCAGTCCATGCTGACCATAATCCAAAAGAGACTAGTCCCACCTGCCTGAGCTTGGCCCATATTCCTCCAAACATTTCTTATTCATGAACTTTTAAACAATGTAACTCGACCTGCACCCTCCACTTCCTCTGGAAGTTCAATTGGTTAAACGTGAAGGAGAGAATTGGCAATGTGGGAAAATGAAAGTTGGTCACTTTATAAGGAGAAGTACAAAAGCGGGATAATATTTAAACACGGAAGGACTGCAGAAATCAGTGATACAGAAGAATTTTGATATCCTTGAAATGAATCAAAAAAAGCAAGCATATAGTGCAGCAAATAATAGGCAAATGTCGTGTTAGTCGTCATGCAAGGAGCAGTGGATTGTAGAAATAGGAAAGGATTGCTGAAACTGTAGAGAGCATTTGTGAGACCACACTAAGAATATTGCATATGATTTTGGTCACCTTCCTTAAGGAGAGTCTTTCTTTCATTGCAAGTGGTTCCAAAAAAGTTCTCTAGGCTGATTTGTGAGATAAAGGGATTGTCTTACAAGAAAGGTTGACCAGCTTGGGACATACTGGCTGGAGTTTAAAAGGGCAACAGTTAATCTTATTGAAATATAGAACGTGGCACAGTGACCCAACAGTTAGCACTGCTGCCTCACAGCACCAGGAACCCGGTGTGGAGTTTGCACATTCTCCCTGCGTCTGCGTGGATTTCCTCTGAATGCACCAATTTCCTCCCACAGTCCAAAGATGTACAGGTTAGGTGGCTTAGTCATGCTAAATTGCCCATAATGTCCAGGGACGTGCAGGCTAGTTGGATTAGCCCTAGGAATTGCTGGGTTATGGGGATAGTGTAGGGACCTGGGTGTGAGTGGGATGCTCTTTGGATGGTTTGTATAGACTCAATGGGCCGAATGGCCTCTTTCTGCCCTGCAGGGACTTTTATATCCGATCCTGAGGGGATTTGACAGGGTGGATGCTGGGAGTATGTAGAAGTAGGTGACATGGAGTTTTAAAAAAGGGTATTTTGTTCATGGTAGAGGTGAGGAGAATTTTTCTATTAGGATCATTAATCTATCGAATAACATTCCTGCTTCCTACATTTTTTTTGTTTTAGATTAGATTACATTACAGTGTAGAAACAGGCCCTTCGGCCCAACAAGTCCACACCGACCCGCCGAAGCGAAACCCACCCATACCCCTACATTTACCCCTTACCTAACACTACGGGCAATTTAGCATGGCCAATTCACCTGACCCTGCACATCTTTTGGACTGTGGGAGGAAACCGGAGCACCCGGAGGAAACCCATGCAGACACGGGGAGAACGTGCAAACTCCACACAGTCAGTCGCCTGAGGCGGGAATTGAACCCGGTTCTCAGGCGCTGTGAGGCAGCAGTGCTAACCACTGTGCCACCGTGCCGCCCAATTTTCCTCTGCACCGACATCTGAGGCCCATGCACAGCAGCGAAATCTGAAACCTGAAATCTATGCTGGGAGTGGCATTGACACGACAGTCACTGTCCACAGACCCTCGTAGTGGCCACACAGCTTACAGAATGCTGCTCCAAAGTTCTTTTCCTCAGATAGCAATGGAGGCTATAGCATTGAATGTGTTCAGTATTGTCACATGAAACTGCCAAGTGTTTAATCTTCCCAGCCCAATGGGTATATGTTGGGCTGCTTTGCAGGATTTATGTTTTCCTGCTGCTGGAAGGTGCCCTCTAATCTATCTACCGAGTCCAGTCACATGGGGATTTCTGGTAAAACAACACGATTATTCCTTTATCTTATAGCTAACATTAAAGAGAAAGCAAGCATTATTATATCATGAATTAACAGGCACAGTCTTCCCATGTATATATTAGTCATAGAAATTAAGCACATTTCACCATAACCTTTATTTAGAAGAGTATTATTTGATAGATGATATCCTTTGATTATCTATCAATTAAATTCTTCTTTTCTCTTTTACAGAATGTATTTCTGAATGCTAAGACAGAAGAAGAAATCTTTGCTCACCTGGATTTGGAATACATTGAGCCATGGGAAAGAAATGCATAAGCTTCCAAATATAAATTGTATCTTCATTATATGTTTTGGCAGAGGAAAAGGGAGTGTTCATGTAAAATTTTACTTTTGTTTTAAAAGCACACTTACATAGAATTGCAACATAAGTTTTCTTCACTGAGATTGGCAAGTATTATACAGATTTTCACCAGTAGTGAAATGACATTACATAAACTGTAAATGGAACTATTTTGGGAAAGGGATTTTAATTTACTTAGTTCTTCATATTGTACTGTGAAACTGATTAAGACTTTGGAATATATGAACAGGCGTTAATCAATTAGTCCCTCCAATTAATTCTATCATTCATTTGGAACATGACTGATCACTACACGATTTATCCATCTGTGATTCATTTTCCTTCTTATGCTTGCTTAATAATAAGCTATTGATCTCAGACTTGAAGATTTCAGTTAACCCAATTTTCATAGTCTTTTGGGAGAGCAGGTTTCACATGTCCATTTGGAAATCTCAAATTACATATTAAATAATAATGTATTATTGTCTCCCATTATAACCAGTTCTCCTAAAATCGGTGTCTAAAATCCCAATATGTTTATTTTTCTCTGTTATATGCCAAATATTGTAAATGTGATGGAATTTACACAAAGTGCACTTTTATAGGTGACCACAGATCTATTACGAATGTTCCATATGTTGTCTTTGAATTTGTTTTAAACCTCAGTATTATGGTACAGTATTTTATGAAAGAAATGATGTAGGACAAAATTTACAGTTTAAAAGCACTATTATTTTTGAATATGTGGCCACAACGTTTGGAAATTAAGTCAGCACTGGACAGATACATTGGATTTCTGCTCGAATACTAAAACTGAAACTGAAACAACAATCTAAATGTATAACTTTTAAATAGTTGAAAAGGTATGAATTTTGGTGGAAAAGCTATAAGACTGACACAAAGCACGGAATCTTAAAAGGTCCTGAATGATATTGGCGAATTTTAAAAGAATTGCACAAGAAGTCCAGCAAGGCCATTCCCATGGGTGGGGGTCAACAAGTTCCACTTTCTAACAGCATTCTGAGCATTGCAATAAGATTCTCAGAAGGGAGTGGAGAGGTGCCTATTAAGGTGGATTATCACTTATTCTTACCCTCATCATCACCAATTCTCACCCATTAATATGCACGTTCCCATTCTATCTCTGTTGACTGTCTGTGTGGTGTTTGCACATTCTCTCAGTGTCTGTATGGATTTCCATTGGATGCTCCAGTTTCCTCCCACAGTCCAAAGCTGTGCAGGTTAGGTTGATTGTCCATGCTAAATTGCCCATAGTGTCCAGGAATGTGCAAGTTAAATGGATTAGCCATGGGAAACATGAGGTTACTGAGGTGGAGTGGGTAAGGATGCTCTTTAGAGGGACAGTGCAGACTCGATGGACCAAATGGCCTCTTACTGCAATGTAGGAATTCTGTGATTCTACCACATCCAGATAGATTCCCAGCATGAAAGTCAAAGCAGGTATTTTGTTGACTCCAACACACTGTTTCCACCACTGTGTATGCATGGGTTTCCTCCGGGTGCCTCCGATTTCCTCCCACAATCCAAAGATGTGCAGGTCAGGTGGATTGGCCATGCTAAATTGCCCATAGTGTTAGGTGCATTAGTCAGAGAAAAATGGTTCTGGATGAGTAAATCTTCGGAGGGTCGGTGTGCACTTGTTGGGCCAAATGGCCTGTTTCCACACTGTAGGAAATCTAATCTAATATTGGACAGCCAGCACCAACATCTCAGGGCACACTCCACGGACAGTGCTGCATATACCCATGTCCACAGCCAAGACATCCAACACAAGACATCCAGCCTGTCTGCACCCTCATGACCCATCTCTGAATCTTTACAGAATGGTTCTACTCTTCACTGCTGCACTTTGAAGCATACTAGCCCCTTTCATTGGAAGGTTGCTGCACGTGCGCTATGCTTGGACAGGCAACCAGATCGTGGATTGGATCAGGCTGCACCTCAGGGTTGCTTACCCTAACTTTGTTGCAGAATCTCGTAGCATTCACTCACCTTGTGCCTATTGCAGCTCTGCCCTGCCCGGCCTTACCTTGCCATGAGTTGCCTTTCGGTGCTGACTCAAGGACAGGCAGCATGTCATGGGTGTCAGCAGTAAACAGATAAGGGGGTGGATTTCCTACTGTATGTCACCATCGCACAGCTGCACCATGTACCAGCAGCTGAAACACTGGTTGGGGATCTACCAAACGACCATGTTTCAAAGTCAGACAGGAATAGTGCTCCATTAGATCAAAGGAAACCCCCTTCACTCAGGCAGTAAGTCAAGGGCAGGTAATTGGACACACTTTGGTTCCCCTTGGGGCAATCAGAAGCCACTCCAAATTCCGGGTGCAGTGCTTTGTTGGGCAGCACACCACCCATCATGGCTCATTCTATCCTCCATTAAGTTGTTTTCTACTGCAATGAGAGAAAGGAATGGATTGAGTGAGCTATAAGAGGGTGACCCAGCTTTTTCGAGCTGTTAGTGCTGGTGCAGGTGGGGGAGAATTAGGGAGGTGTCCTGATGAGTGAGTAGGAGATGTGGTAACCATGCAGAGTTAATGGTATAGAGATGGCTGACTGGATGAGAATGATTGAGGGAAGATGTTACACTCAGTTAGGGAAAGTGGCAGAGCATGAGGCTTATTGGGTAGTGGGTGCAGTAACAGAGATAGAGTGAATGTAAGGTAGCGGGGAGAAGATGGTGGCACTACCCCTTGTAGAGCAGAGGAGGTAATTGACCTTCTTCTGACACTGATATTGTTGCTCCACACAGCTGAGACCACACTAATCCAGATGGCTATCTTGAACTGGACAGCAGATTCTTGTCAAGATCAGAGTGGTGTTGTAGTACCTACCTCTGCCTGACAGATTCTTGTGTCTATTGTCAGTCCTGGAGGAAGAGGACATTCTTACTCTGCACTGTCCCATCCACCAGGGCCTCCAGGTTCCCCCTGCGGAAAGTGGATGCCAGCATTCCCTCTCTCCTAGATTTGAGGTCAGAGTGCAACTCTGGACTGCCAGAACTTACTTGGGTGCACATCCCAACAGTGGTGATTTCTTCTGGTTACGATGATTGGTAGAATCCAGGTAGCATTGGACAAGAGGAGTGCTATAGCATTGGAGTAGGTCATTAATGGTCAAGTGTGGGATGAGGAAACACACTAGGCCTCACAGAGTAAAACCCTTCATGAAATTAATACTCTGCCAATCTATGTAAGATTGAGCCCGAAGAAAACTGTTTCAGTTTTTTCTATGTTATCATGTGGACTTTCTATGATCTTCTACAGTGTTCAATTGATTTACATTTAATAAAAATCCTTCATAATATAGATTGAATTTATAATAGGGTTTTACAACACATTACCATATAACTATGATGTAGGTATTACAGAGACTTAGCTGAGAGACGGACAAGATTGCAACTAGGCTAAAGATGTTTCAGGCATGATAGAGAGGGATGTAATAGCGTTGTGGGAGTTGCATTACTGATGAGAGAAAATATCACAGCCACATGGAGGGCTTATCCAGTGAGGTCATATGGGTAGAGTTCAGGAATAGGAAGGGTGCATCACTTTGATGGGACTGTACTACAGGCCTCCCAATAGCTAGCGGGTGATAGAACAACAGATATGTGGACAGATTACTGAAAAATATGAAAACAAGAGGGTTGTTTTGGTGGGTGATTTAACTTCCCTCATGTTGACTGGGCCTTGCTTGATGCCAAGGACTTGGATGAGGGAGAATTTTTTCGGTGTGTCCAGGATGGTTTTTTGAAACAAAATACAAATAATCCAACTAGGGAAGGGAACATATTGGACCTGGTATTAGAGAATGAGCTTGTTCAAGTTTTCAAAGTTTCAGTGGGGGACCATTTTGGAAACAATGATCATAATTCTGTAAATTTTAAATTACTTACAGATAAGGTTAAGAGTAATCCTTTGGTGAAAGAATCAGCTGGGGGAAGGCTAACTACCTTATTAGGCAGGAACTGGGGAATGGAGACTGGGGGTGACTTTTTGAGGGTAAATCCACATCTAGATTGTTGGAATCTTTTAAATGCCAGTTGATTAGAGATTAGGACCAACGTACTCCTGCAAAAATTAAGGATAAGGATGGCATGGTTCGAGAACCCAAAAGGGATATTGAGTGCTTAGTCAAAAAGAAAAAGGAGGCATATGTAAGGTTTAGGAAACTGAAGACAGACAGAGCCCTCAAAGAATACAAAGAAACATGTAAGAACTCAAACAATTAGTTACGGGGGTTAAAAGGGACCATGAAATGTCTTTGGCAAACAAGATTAAGGAAAATTCCAACATGGTTTAAACATATGTAAGTAGCAAGAGAATAGCTAGGGAAAGGGTGGGTCCACTCAGGGGCAAAGGAGGGAATTTGTGCGTGGAGCTGGAAGAAGTGGGTGAGGTCCTTAAAGAATACTTTGCAACGTTCTACACAAAGGAGGAAGTCATGGTGGGTGGTGAGTCTCAAGAGGGGAATGTTGGTATTCTGGAAAATGCCAATCTAAAAAACAAGGAAGCAATAGATGTTTTAAAAAGCATTAAGGTAGACAAATCCCCAGACCTGATGGGATCTATCCTGGAATGCTGAGGGAGGCAGGTGAAGAAATTGTTGAGGCCTTGTATGAAATCTTTGTATCCTCGTTAGTTGCAAGAGAGGTCCGAGAGAATGGGAGAATAGCCAATGTTGTTCCTTTGTTTACGAAGGGCAACAGGGATAATCTAGGAAATTACAGGCTGGTGAGCCTTATGTGGGTGGTAGGGAAATTTTTGGAGAAGATTCTTAAGGACAGGATTTACTCATGATTGGAAAAATACAAACTTATTAACAATAGGCAGCATGGCTTTGAGCAGGGAAGATTGTGTCTCACAAACTTGATTGAGTTTTTTGAGGAAGTGACAAGGCAGATTGATGAGGGCACGGAGGGAAATGTTGTCAATATGGACTTCAGCAAGACCTTTGACAAGGTCCCTCATGGCAGACTGATACAAAAGGTAAAGTCATGTGGTCCACAATAAATTAGTCGAATGGACATAGAAATGGTATGGTTATAGAAGACATAGAGTAGAGGTTGAAGGGTATTTTTCAGACTGGAGATCTGAGCAGTGATGTTCTGCAGGGAACAGTGCTTTGTCCCATTGTTGTTTGTAATATATATATAAATGATTTAGGGAAGAATACAAGTGGCCTGATTAGTAAGTTTTCAGATGTCACATAGGTTGGGAGACCTGTGGATAGTGAGGAATATTACCAAAGGATGCAGCAGAATGTAGATAAACTGGAGACTTCAACAGAGAAATGAAAGGTGGAGTTTAATCTGGACAAATGCGAGGTGATGCATTTTGAAAGTATACAATAAATACCAGAACTCTTAGTAACATCAAACTACACAGGGGTCAAGGGGCACAGGTCCACAGTTCCCTGAAAGTAGCAACACGAGTGGATAAGGTCGTCAAGAAAATATATAGCATGCTTGCCTTCATCAGTCATAGACTATAAAAATTGGTAAGTCATGAAGCAGCTGTATAGAACTTTGGGTTAGGCCATATTTGGAATATTGTGTACAGTTCTGGTCACCACACTACAGTAGGATGTGGAGGCTTTGGAGAGGGTACAGAAATGGTTCACCAGGATGTTGCCTGTTTTGGAAGATGTTAGCCATGAGGAGAGATTGGACAAACTTGGTTTGTTTTCACTTGAATGTCAAAGGATGAGGGGCAACCTGATAAGTTACAACATTAAGAGGCACAAATAGAATGGATAGTCAGAGTCTTTTTCCCAGTGTAGAAATATCAATTGCTAGGGAACATTAGTTTGAGTTAAAAGGGGTAAGTTTAAATGAGTTGTGAGAGGCATGCTTTTACATAGAGTGGTAAATATCTAGAATGAGCTACCAGAAGGGGTGGTGAAGATGGGTATAGTAGCTATGTTTAAGGGGTGTTTTGACAGTTAGATGAATAGGCAGGGAATAGAGTGATTTGGATTGTGTAGAGGCAAAAGGTTTTTAGTTTGGAAAGACATTGGTGTGCCAAAGGGTCCGCTCCTGTGCTATGCTGTTCTTTATTCTTTGTTCTTTTGTTCTTCACTTTTTGTTCTTTGTATTGTCATTTGCAGGTAAACTGCTCAGATGTAACCAAATACCAAATTCTACCTAGAAATTAAAATTCACCAAATGTGAATTAGTTCCATTTGCAGTCGCAAAACACAGCAATTGGGTTATCCATTCAGCAATTGTTATCCAATAAACAGCAGCAGTCTATAACTAGTTGAAAATGCTAAATGTGAAGTGGCATTAATGAAAACAGACACATGGGGAAAATGAATGACGTATGGTAGGGTTAAGAGTCTGTAGATTTCCTCATACAACTTCTGTACTATGGAAGGTGCAGAAACTGGTATCTAACGCACTTGTTTCTCGTGATAAACAATTTTGTCCTGTCACGGTTTTACAGTGGGATGGCCTATATCTAATCAGCATCAGCTTTCAGTTTACTACTGAACATGCTGTGCCCATTTATAAATCACGTGACAAAAAAATTAGGCATCTTGCATATACTAGGTCATGGTCTAATATTTGTTGAAGGATTCCTGTGCTAAATTGCACTATCTACCAGCATTTAGTAGATGCTACTAAGTGCTGCTGCTGACAATTGGGTTAAAAACTCCCTCGGTATTCCACAACAATCCCAATGACAGCTGCCAAAGGCCAATCTTGAATCCTTCTTATCAGGGAGATTCAGTTGCAGGCTGGTGGGTGAGTACCAGTGGGGTTCTGTCCTGGTGGCGGTTGGAGGGGCGGGGTTCAAGGGCGGAGGAGCGAGAAGTGGAAGAGATGCGGTGGAGGGCATCGTCGACCACGTCGGGGGGGAAATTGCAGTCCTTGAAGAAGGAGGCCATCTGGGTTCACCAACACCTTCCACCCCGACCTCAAATTCACCTGGACAGTCTCAGATTCCTCCCTCCCCTTCCTCGACCTTTCTATTTCTATCTCAGGCGACAGAATCAACACGGACATCTACTACAAACCAACCGACTCCCACAGCTACCTGGACTACACCTCCTCCCACCCTGCCCCCTGTAAAAACGCCATCCCATTCTCCCAATCCCTTCGACTCCGCCGCATCTGCTCCCAGGAGGACCAGATCCAAAAACGTACAACCCAGATGGCCTCCTTCTTCAAAGACCGCAATTTCCCCCCCGACGTGGCCGACGGTGCCCTCCACCGCA
>NC_057731.1:18125409-18138826 GCF_004010195.1 Chiloscyllium plagiosum
GTCTGACCTATCACCCTCACCTGGACCTCTTTCCACCTATCACATTTCCGACACCCCTCCCCCAAGTCCCTCCTCCCTATCTTTTATCTTAGCCTGCTGGACAAACTTTCCTCATTCCTGAAGAAGGGCTTATGCCCGAAACGTCGATTCTCCTGTTCCCTGGATGCTGCCTGACCTGCTGCGCTTTTCCAGCAACACATTTCCATTCCTGAATTTGTAGGTAAGCGATCCCTGGACTTTTATCTTCTGGCACACATTGCTTCTGTAGCAGTAAATGTTTATGGGCGGCACAGTGGCTCAGTAGTTAGATTAGATTCCCTACAGTGTGGAAACAGGCCCTTTGGCCCAACCAGTCCACACCGACCCTTCGAAGAGTAGCCCACCCAGACCCATTACCCTGTGACTAATGCACCTATCGCTATGGGCAATTTAGTATGGCCAATTCACCTGACCTGCACATCTTTGGACTGCAGTAGGAAACCGGAGCACCTGGAGGAAACCCACGCAGACACGTGCAAACTCCACACAGACAGTCGCCTGAGGTTGGAATCGAATCAGTGATCTGGGTTCAATTCCCACTTTGGGCAACTGTCTGTGTGGAGTTTGCATATTCTCCCCATGTCTGCGTGGGTTTGCTCTGGTTTCCTCCCAAAGTCCAAAGATGTGCAGGTCAGGTGAATTGGCTATCCTAAATTGCCCATAGTGTTAGGTGCATTAGTCAGAGGGAAATGAATCTGGGTGGGTTGATCTTCGGAGGGTCGGTATGGACTTGTTGGGCCAAAGGGTCTGTTTCCACACTGTAGGGAATCTAATTCCAATACAAGAATCCAAAAATGGGTTGGATTTCAAAATATCCCTGTTACTTTAAAGAACTTAAGTCTTCATTAGTGTACATTATCATTTCTGAGATGCTGTTAGAACAAAATAACGTCCGAGTGTTCCACTTGTAATCAGTTAGTAACCAAAGCACCTCATCATTATTCTACAAGCATCAGAAATGGAGCGATGCAGTTGGATAGATTGCACACCCAGGTCAGATTGATCAAACCATAAAGTATTATTTTCTTCTCTTCTTTCTCTCTCTCCCTCTCTTTTTGTATTCTCATGTACATGTAATTTTTCTTCCTCTCAGGCATACTTGAAGTAATTAGGAAATCTTAATCCTGTGGACAGAGATCTCTAGCAAAAACTGAATATTAATGATTTAACTACTCACATTTTCAAAAGTCAGTCTCAGTTGCCTGCCTATTTGCCAATTTTCTATCCATAATGCCACTGTCCCTTTAATCACATCCACCTCAAATTGCCTCATTCTATTATGTGACATAATCAAACACCTTTTGATAGTCCAAAACCATTATATTAACTATGCTGCCCTCATCCATTGGCTGTGTTACTTCCTAAGATGACTCAATTATGTTAGCCAGATATGACTTGTTTTCACAAATGTATGGCAATTATTAATCACTGGTCCAGATTCTATGATGGCAATTAATTTTTGTTGTGATTTATGGTCTGTAGAAGTTTTCCCACAACCAACATTAGGTTAGCAGGCTGACAGTTACCAGCAACATTTCTCTCTCTTATTTTGACAGCGGATATACCACCAGTCACAGTCCCTCCTAACCCCTCCCTCTCACCAGCATACCCTAGCCCTCCCCAACCTGATTCCTCTGACATTACTGCCATATCCAAGAAGGATTCAATGATTGCAGCAACAGTCACCCTGGGCTCAGTAATTTAGTCAAAGCTTGACGTTGAGTGAACTTCTTTAAGATAAATGCAAACACCAATGTAATTAAATCCATCTCAAAATAACTTTATTGACTTCTGTACCCAATTCCCATTTGCTTAGCTCAGTAGGTATCTGCACCATGTGGTGCTATGTCGAACAATAAAATGTAAAAAAAATCTTCAAGTTTAGTTTTGATCTGAGCTTTTTACAGTTGGAGAATGGTACATTACCCTGAAATGATGTGGCAAACGATTCTATGATGACAACTGGTGGCTGGTAGTTTTGTTACTCCAAACTTGGGCGACAGAAAGAACAACAGCAGTGATGCCTGCTGGTGTTACTATTTGATGATTTCTGTGGGAAGTTCCCATATGTTTTCCCCAGGTACAACATTAGCTTGGTTTGTGATGGCTGCGAAAATTAATGGATTTATCAACTATTTGATAGAAAGGCCACATTTAATTCCTTTCAATTTTAAAACTGAATTGCTGAACTCTCCCGAGAAAATGCTCTATAACTTCTCCTTTGCTCAGCCAAGTAAATGATGAAAGAGTCAGGCTCATTGAACCTATCTCACATCTTGCTATCTGTCTCATTGAGCAACAGATCATTATTTTGTGGAAAATGCTTGTAGAGAGGCTCTAGTTGCATTGCACTAGATAACAGTTTAATGCTGTAATCTGAACAATATTGCTGATTTTTTTTAAAATTGCTGACACAATAAAGATAAACAAATACTCTGTTCTGTGGTTGAGATATTATGCATCATTTGAAAGACTCAGAGGGAATTTAGCTCTGTAACGAGAATATACAAATAAGCTTCCTTTCATGTACAAAGATGACAAAGTACTTTTTAAATTACAAAGCGGTTGACAACAAAACAGACTCTACGGAAATTCCTGGAGAAAGGCGACTTGGGAACTGAAATGGGACGACCTGCTTCTATAAAGAGTAAACAGAATTTATGTTGAAATCTTGTTTACAATTGTAGGAATTATAAATTGAGCATGATTTTTCACTTTTAAACCCTGAAAATGTATATCATGGATTTTTTTTTTCTCTCAGATCCTCTCCACCTTCATCTGTTCATTTTAGGAGATGGAAGTTCAGGTGCTGTTGACATTAGATTTGCTTGCATTCAATCCTCGCCAACATAATTTCACAACAGGAGGCTAAGGTAAGAAATTGAATGTATAATGAGAAAACATGGTTAACACTTTCAGATACATTCAGCTAGTTGCTTTAAACTGCCGCAAGGGGATATTAACAGCTGGATTTTTGGTAGTGAAGATGACAAAACTGTCAGGGTTCACCACCATTCCAACACAAAAACTGACAGCATCTGCTGGTACCTGCACAAACAGAGTTAAATACTGCAATCCAGAAGTGGCTGTCATTGGGTCTACTCTTCTTCATTGTCATCCCACAGATTGAAACCAATTTTAATATAATCTTGATCTTTTGTGCTCTTAATTTAATTTTGCTGTAAATTAACATTTTGAAAAAGGTGCACCTTGTTGAATGCAGTACAAGTAGGGTTTTTTTTGACAGGGAACTAAATCATATTTACTGCTCAATAAATAAATGCCGCTAAAATGTCACTCAGTTAGCAGCACTCTAGTCTTTGAATCATAAGCTTCTTGGTTCAAGACATGTTCCAGGGGTTTAACATGAACATGGTCCAATTCAGTAGCTAACTCTACATTCGAGATCAGGTGTTAAACCAAAACCCCATCTGCCCTCTCAGGTGGATGGAACAGGGGGTCCCGACTTTGAAAAAACCAGGAGAATTATTCTTGGTGTTTTGGCGGATAGTTATCCTTCAGTCAGTGTTACAAAAGCCAGATGATCTGGTCATTATTACATTGCTGTTTACGAAAGCTTGCTGTATGAAAATTTGCTATGTTGCAAAATTACTAAACTTTAAAAATATTTAATTGGCTGCAAAGTGTTTTGAGACATCTTGATGGTGCTGAGGGATTTCCTTTCTCTTTGAACAGCCTAACTGGCCCTAAAAAAAAACCTAACTTTATATCTGTGAAATGTTAAATTTCTCCATCATCGTCAAAATGCTGCATAAATGCTTAAAAAAATGTTTTTTTAAAATAAAGTTTCAACTTCTTGTGTTAATCCCATGTGAATGCCCCAATCTTTATTTGGCTTTCTTTAAAACTTTTATTAAAAATAGAAAAGATGAGGAATAGAGATCTTTTCTACTTATTTATCCAACTCTAAATCCTCATGTTCTTGAAGAAACTTTGGTTCAATTGTTAGAGAACCCTAAAGTAAGAGCCATAAATATATAATGTAAAGCAACAGAAATTTATTTTGTCAGATTGGTTAGAATGTAAGAGAGTTATAGTCTTAGTCAAGGCCAGTATCATAACTTTAGCAAAAGATGAAATCCCAATTATAAACTTAAGGAGGGAAACCACAAGATTTCATAACCAAAAATATTTTTTTGTATTATACAAGAGCCAATCAAAGCAACCAGTAAATATATTTTTAAATAACTTGCTTTAATTTAAAACCTTGAATCAATGCAAGTTAAACATAAATTAACAGAAAATTGCAGTCAATTATCAAATATAAATTACACATTAAATGGCAGGCAGATGCAATAAACAGATCTTGCAAATTACTTCAATAGCTCACTCAGCAAACCTAGTTACAAAGTCCTTGGAAACTTTGTCTCCCTCACAAAAAATTTTTAGCAATTCTTCTAGGATTTAACTTGACCTGTCGGCCAATCATGAAAATTAGTTCCGTGGGCATGCTTTACACCAAAAATAGCACACACCTTCAGAACTTCCTCAGTGCTATTTTTGATAAGATTGATGGATCTATAGTATCCAGGCTATCTTTATGTAACACATTGGCAGCAATAACCACAATCCCTGAATATTCTCAGCTTCTGGATCGAGCATGTGTATTCTTTAGCCCAGATATACTATTGGACTCATCACACAATTTCAACCACAAGTTTTGGTTTTCAATCTCAGTTTTAGTCTTAACTTCCTTAGCACCTAGGATGATCAGTCTCCATCTTCAGTTTCTCTTTCCAGCAAGGATCTATCCCAGAAAGTATAAATTTTGACCACAGATTCTGTCACGTCAGGAACGGGTTGATACAAATAGCTGAGACACTTTCCAGAGGAAACTATGCTAGTACATGTGAACAAAGAAAGTAGAAAGTTACATTGAAAGGTTGAGATAGATTGGATTGTATAAACTGAAGCACAGACGAAATGAGCCAAATAGCCTGTTGTTCTGCTGTACTTTCTATCTAATTCTATGCAAGTAGCATCAATGATGCCAATGCTAATGATTTGGAAACAGAACTCACCAATAGTCAAGTTTGTGAATTACACCAAGGTCGTTATGGAAGTTTTAAGTCAGTGTGAGAAATTATCTTTTGGAAAGGTAAACACATTTTGGTTCCTTTTTGTTGCAGACTTTTGCTGCCTTCCCAATTTTGGTAAGATGTGTTTTTTGATTCTTAGTGCCAATTTCATTCAGAACGTTTTTCTGTGTCAGTGCTACGTTTGCACACAATTTAAAACTATATTTTTTTTTACACCATGTAGGTGTCACTGACCAGACTAGTACTTGCTACCCATGCCTTATTGCCTTTGTTGGTAAATTGCCTTCTCGGCCCGCTGTTGTCTTTGTGGTATAGGGAAACCCTCAGTATAATTCGAAAGGAACTTCCAAGATTCAATCCAGTAATATTGAAGAAACAAGGGTACAGTCCGAGGTGAGTGTGGTCTGCAGCTTGAAGAAGAACTGGATGTTCCCATGCATCTGCTGCCCATATCCTTTGAGGTGCTAGTGGTCACAGGTTTAGAAGGTGCTTTCTAAGGAAGCTTGACAAGTTGCTGTAGTGCACCTTGTAGATGATACTCACTGTTATGGAAGGGATGAAAGATGGAGCACCAATCAAGTGGGCTACTTTATCCTGGATGTTTTCAAGCTAATTGAATGTTGTTTGAGATTCCTATGTTTAGGCAACTGGAGAATATTCCATTTCTGAAATGTGCTTGATGGATAGTGGCCTTGAGGAGGTAGGAGAGGAGTTACACACTGCAGATTCCCATCCTCCAATCTGCTCTTATAGCCATAATATTTATATGGCTGGTCTAGTTTGATACCTGTTCTAAGGTAATCTCTTGGGTATCAATAGTGGAGGATACAGGGATGGTACTGACATTACATGGTTAAGGGGTGATGGTTATTTTCTCTGGGGGAGATGTTCATTGACTGGCACTTGTGCTACGTGACTGTTACTTGCTACTTGTCAGCCTGAGCTTGAATGTCATTCTGCACATGGCAGCTTCAGTATCTGAAGAGTAATGAATGGCTTTGAACATTGTGTAATCATCAAGAAACATCCACAGTTCTGACCTCATGATGGAGGAAAGCCTATTGAAGAAGTAACTAAAAATAGTTAGGTTCAGGACATTAGCATGAAGAATTCCTGCATTAATATTATGGGTGGCTCAGTGGTGAGCACTGCTGCCTCACAGCATTGGCGACCCATGTTTGAGTCCAAACCAGGGGCGACTGTTTGTGTGGAGTTTGCACATTTTCCCTGTGTCTGCGTGGGTTTCCTCCGGGTGCTCCAGTTTCCTCCCACAATCCAAAGATGTACAGGTTGGGTGGATTGCCCATGCAAAATTGTCCTGTAGTGTCCAGGGTTGTACAGTCTAGGTGGACTAGCTATGTAAATGTGAGGTCACAGTGATAGGGTAGGGGTTTGGGTAGGATGCTCTTTGAAGAGTCGGTGCAGATTTGATGGCCACTTTCAGCACTGTAAAGATTCTATGATTCTATGGCTGAGATGACTGCCCTCTATCTTCTTTTAAGATAACCCTCTCCAACCTGTGGAGAGGGTTCCCCAATTCCTGCTTTGCCACACTTTGTTAAATGTTGCCTAGATATCAAGGGCAATGATTCTCACTTCATCTCAATTTCATTTGGATTTCTAACATCACATAGTGATGTTTAAACAAATACTCATCATGCAACCTTGAGCTGCATTATAGCACTATCTGTGTTGCCATATTGGAGTGAATTACATTTACACTTTAAAATGTCTGAAATTTATAATTTTGCTCTTCACCGCTAACAATTACAAGAGTGCAAAATTACTGGTGGCTCAAACATGAACATGCTTTACTCTGTAATTGATGGCTGTATGAGATTATTATGTATTCAGTTGTAATGATTCTACAGTCTTTATCCACCTGTCAAGCTAAATTTATTGCCTGCCTCAATCCTCAGCTCACAGTGATTTTTGACTAATTGTTGAAGCTTAGTCTGAGGCTTTGTCCCAAAACAAAATGTCCTCATTTCCAGAGGTATATAGAATAAACAAAGATAAATCGCAATAAAATATTCAACCAGTTATATTATCAGTACATAATTTTAGAATTTTAGCAAACTTTTGGGTCCTGAGGTACAAAATGAGTCTGCAACTTTGATAATGATTACTTAAGAATATTAGAAGAATAGAAGGATTCCATTATAGTAATATCAACAATGGTATAAAATGTAAAACAATTTAAATTGTCAATTCATCCAGAAATAAATGCAGAAACGAATGTTAGTTATACAAATTCATCGAGAAAGAAATGGAAGGTCTTCCTCGAAGTGAGTCCACTGACAAATCTTTTTAGAATTTTAGAACACATGAACAAATAATACACAAAAATAATACTGTAGGGTGTTTCTGATCATTCAGCCTTCCTGGTCACAACCAAACTCACAGTTGAAGGTGTGAACTCACCTTAATAAAAACATTGAAGAATGATGAATAATGCAGTCTACACTGATTTCACATTTTTGAACAAGGAGATTATGTTTAATTTATTTAGTGAATCCAAATATCACACAATCAATGCTAAGTGTTCTTATGATTAATTATAAAACAGTTTTAAAATCTCGGCAATTACCACGGGAGATGTGGGTCAATTCTCCATATAGCGCTCCGAAAGCTAGTGCTTCCACATAAACCTGTTGGACCATAACCTGGTGTTGCGTGATTTTTAGCTTTGTCCATCCCAGTCCAACACTGGCTCCTCCACATCATGCCTCCTTGGTTATAGCAAACAGGTGGATGGCATTGCTTGCCTAATCTGTTTGGAGCCAGAGGTTAGATGATCAATGTCTCTGTTTGGTGAGGTTGGTTTTAGTTTAGTACATGCAAAACGTTGTCCTTTCTAGTCTTGGTACCAACATTTTGACTGTCAATCTATAAATCACAATTTTTGTCTTGTTTAAGCTGGAGAAGATCTTTATATACTTTCTACTTTTATAGCAGTGGCCAGGTCTGCCTCAACTCTTAAATGAAGGCCAAATTTAAAGAATCTCTCTTGCTTTAGATAAACACTTCAACATTGACTTTTAGATTCTTTCAAAACAAGGATCACATTAGTGTCTGGGTCATTGTGTCTTTTGTAACTTTTCTCAAAGCTCTTGGCATACAGCAAGTAATTTCAAGGCGTCATATATATTTCTCTACCTTGTAGAAAATTGTTTACCTCTTTGCTTCAGGCAAATTCCACATTAAATGAGTTAAGTGCTTAACATTTCAAATTCTGCTTTCATTGGATTAAATCCTTAACACAGCTATCTCCTGTTTTGTTTTATTGTACTATGTATAACCTCCTTACTAATAATTCCTCCATATTGAGAGAGAGGTTTGCTCAAGATCCAGGCATTTTCCTTTCAATCAATTTATGCAGTCAAACACAACCTCTCAAGAATGAACTGTTCTGCCAAACACACTTTTTCTCCTGTAGGCTGCATGCTACTATGGAGATTGTTTTTCCCAAGGTGCTGTGCCAGTGCTGCAGAGAGATCAAATGTAATGATAGTCAATAGAACATTTTTTTGAACAGTTGGGTCTCTAATTTTTTTTTAGTTTGTCTTCATATTTGTGGGATGTGAGCATTGCTGGCCGGCCAACATTTATTGCCTGTCCCTAGTTGCCCTTTGGAAGGTGGTGGTGAGCTGCCTTCTTAAACTGCTGCAGTCCTCCTGCTGTGGGTTGACCCACAATGCCAGTGGGGAGGGAATTCCAGGATTTTGACCCAGTGACAGTAAAGGAACTGCAATATATTTCCAAGTCAGGATGGTGAATGGCTTGGAAGGGAATTTGAAGGTGGAGGTGTTCCCACGTATTTGTTGCCCTTGTCGTTCTAGATAGAAGTGATTGTGGGTTGAAAGGTGCTGTCTGAGGATCTTTGGTGAATTTCTGCAGTGCACCTTGTAGACAGTACACACTGCTGATCCTGAATGATGTCGGAGGAGGGAGTGGTTGCTACGGATGCAGTGCTAATCAAAGGAGCTGCTTTGTCCTGGATGATCTCATGCTTCCTGAGTGTTGTTGGCGCTGCACTCTTCCAGGAAAGTGGAGAGTATTCCATCACATTCCTGACTTGTGCCTTGTAGATGGTAGACTGGGCTTTGGGGGTGGGTGAGGTCAGGAGGTGAATTATTTACCACAGTATTCCTAGCCTACCTGCTAGGTAGTACCTGCTGTAGTAGCCACTCTGTTTATGTGATGCATCCAGTTGAGTTTCTGGTCAATGCCAACCCCCCAGGATGTTGATAGTGGGGGATTCAGTGATGGTAATACCATTTAATGTCAAAGGCGGGGGTGGAGTTGGTGGTGGGTAGATTGTCTCTTATTGGAGATGGTCATTGCCTGGCATTTGTGTGGCACAAATGTTACTTGCCACTTGTCAGCTCAAGACTGATATTGTCCAGACCTTGCTGCATTTGAACATGGACTGATTTAGTATCTGTAGAGGCCTGAATGATGCTGAACATTATGCAACCATTGGTGAGTGTTCCCACTTCTGACCTTATGATGGAGGGATGGTCATAGATGAAGCAGTTGAAGATGGTTGGGCTAAGGACACTATCCTGAGGAACCCCCACAGAGATGTCCTGGAACTGAGCTGACTTACCTACAACAACCATGATCATCTTCCTGTGTATCCCATATGACTCCAACCAGCAGAGTGTTTGCCCCCTAATACCCATTGATTCCAGTTTTGCTAGGGCTTCTTGATGCCACACTGGTCAAATGCAGATTTGATATCAAGGGCTGTGACTCTTACCTCCCCTCTGGAATTCAGCTCTTTTGTCCATGTTTGAACCAAGGCTGTAATGTGGTCAGCAGCTGAGTGGTCCTGGCAGGACCCAAACTGGGCGTCACTGAGCAAGTTATTGCTGAGAAGGTGCCATTTAGTCGTACTGTTGATGACACCTTCCATCACTTTACTGATGATTGAGATTAGACTGATGGGATGATAATTGCCCAGGTCGGATTTGGAGAAGCACATCAGATCAGGCAGCATCCAAGGAGCAGGAGAGTCAACATTTCGGGCATAAGCCCTACATCAGGAATGGGGGGTGGTGAAGGGGAGGGTAGAGTGGATAAGTGGATAGGAAGATGGATAGGTCAGAAAGTTTAAGAGGGTGGTGCTGAGTTGGCGGGTTAAATCTGGGAGGAGGAGGGGAGACTGGAGATGAGGAAGTTGATAAAATCAATGTTGATGCTGTGTGGTTGGAGGGTCCCAAGGCGGAAGATGAAGCATTCTTCCTCCAGCTGTCAGTGGCTTGGATTTGGCGGTGGAAGAGGTCCAGGACTTGCATGTCTTTGATGGAGTGTGAGGGGGATTTGAAGTGGTTGGCCACAGAGTGGTGGGGTCATTTGGTGGGCTACCTGACTGACTGTGCTTTTCTAGCACCACACGTTTTGACTCTGACCTCCAGCATCTGCAGTCCTCACTTTCTCCAGGTTGGATTTGTCCTGCTTTTTATATGCAGGATGTACCTGGGCAATTCTCCACATTGTTGGGTAGATACTAGTGTTGTAACTGTACTGGAACAGCTTGACTTGGAGAAAGGCAAGTTCTGGAGCACAAGTGTTCAGTACTATTGCCAGAATGTTGTCAGGGCCCATAGCCTTTACAACATCCAGTGTCTCCAACCATTCCTTAATATAACATGGAGTGAATTAAATTGGCTGAACACTGGTATCTATGATGTTGGGGACCACTGGAGGAGGCTGAGGAGGATCATCCACTTGGCACTTCTGGCTGTAGGCTGCTGCGAATGCTTCAATCTTATCTTTTGCACTGATAGGCTGGGTGCTTCCATTGTTGAGGATTAGGGATATTTGTGAAGCCCTCTTCCACAGTGAGTTGTTTGATTGTCCACCACCATTCTCAGTTGGATGTGGCAGGACTGCAGAGCTCAGATCTAATCTGTCGGTTATGGGACCGCTTAGATCTGTCTATCACTTCCTGCTTGTGCTGTTTAGTATGCAAGTAGTTCTGTTTGGTGGCTTCACCAGGTTGACACCTCATTTTCACGTATGCCTGCTGCTGCTCCTGACATGCCCTCCTGCACTCTCCATTGAACCATGGTTGATCCCCGGCTTAAATATGTGTTGCTGGAAAAGCGCAGCAGGTCAGGCAGCATCAAAGGAGCAGGAGAATCGATGTTTCGAGCATAAGCCCTTCTTCAGCCCTTCTTCTAGTTGATCCCCTGGCTTAATGGTAATGGTTGAGTAGGGGCTATGCTGGGCCATGAGGTTACAGATTGTGCTGGAGTACAGTTCTGCTGCTGTTAATGGCCCACAGCACCTCATGGATGCCCAGTCTTCAGTTGCTACATTTGTTCAAAATCTGTCCCATTTAGCACAGTGATAGTGTCACACAACATGATGGAGGTTATTCTCAATTTGAAAGCGGGACTTCATCTCCCTAAGGACTGTGCGGTGGTGACTCTTACCGATATTGTCATAGACAGATGCTACTGCAGCCGGCAGATTGGTCAGGATGAGGTAAAATATGTTTTTCTCTCTTGTTGGTTCCCTCTATGTCATAACAGCTATGTCCTTTGGGACCCGACCAGCATGGCCAGTAGAACTGCTGCTGAGCCATTCTTGATGGTGGGCATTGAAATTCCCCACTTAGAGTGCATTTTATGTCTTTGCCATCCTCAGTGCTTCCTCCAAGTGTTGTTCACTGGGTCTGGGAATGTTGAGGCAACTCACTCCCAACTGTATACCACTGTGCTGCTACCTCCACTGGGTCTGTCCTACAGGTGGGACAGGTCATATCCAGAGATGGTAATGGTGGTGTCTGGGACATTGTATGTCAGGTACGATTCCACGATTATGACTGTCAGGCTGTTGCTTGACTAGTCTGTGAGACAGCTCTTCCAATTTTGGCATGAGCCCCTGGATGTTTGTGAGAAGAACTTTGCAGGGTCAACAGAGCTGTTTCTGCCGTTATCATTTCCAGTTTCTAGGTCAAGACTTTGTAGCAATTGATACAACTGAACAGCTTGCTTGGCCATTGAGAGTCAGCTAGATTGCTGTGGCTCTGGAGTCAGACGTAGGCCAAATCAGATGAGGATGGCAGTTTCCTTCCCTGAAGGGCATTAATGAACAAAATGGGTTTTTGCCAACAATTGATAATGGTCATCAATTGATTCTTAATTTTTAAAAATTGAATTCAAATTCTGCCAACCCAAGTCCATGGAACTTTAGCTAAGTTTCTGGATTAATAATCAAATATAACACCACTAGACCATCTCCACCCCAGCTGAGACTGATAGAAAGCCTGGATACTTTTGAAATTGATTTAAGATTAACAGTTCATGTTTTAAAATTTGTATCCCAAAACTATGTTTAAATTATTAATAAATGTTATCAAATTTATACATGCTGTCATACTGTCAGGAATTAGATCAAAGATGTTCAGACAAGGTAAAAGACTACAATAAGCAGAAACCCATTGCAGGATTTCATTCAGCCTGAGCCAGTGCTTCCAATCATTCAAGAGGGAAAAAGAAAAAAATTCCTACTAGTCCAATGAGTATGAAATTTGTTTTTGTTATTTAAAATAAAATTGCTCACTCAGGTAATATCAGTTTTTCTTATTCATTGATGGGATGAGGATGTCATTGGCTGGGCCAGCATATATTTCCCCATCCCTTATTCCCCAGAGAGCAGTAAGAGTCTATCACATTGCTGTGGGCCTGGGATCACATGTAGGTCAGACCAGATAAAGATGGCAATTCCTTTAGTGAACAATTGGGTTTTTCCAACAATTGACAATGGATTCATGGTCAACATTAGATTCTTAATTGCAGATTTTTTAAAAAAATTGGGGTCAAATACCACCATCTACCATGATGGGATTTAAACCCAGGTCCTCAGAACATTATCTGGGTCTCTGGATAAACAGTCAACCGCTAGACCATCGCCTCCTGTTTAAACATATCCTTGATAACTGCATTAGTATGCTAATATTGGTTTGTGCAGCATTGGAGATAACTTTAAACTATGAGTATTTACTGTGGAAAAGGATATGGAAGATATAGACTGTAGGGAAATAGATGGTGACATCTTGCAAAATGTCCAGATTACAGAGGAGGAATTGCTGGATGACTTGAAACGGCCAAAGGTGGATAAATCCCCAGGACCTGATCAGGCGTATCCGAGAACTCTGTGGGAAGCTAGAGAAGTGATTGCTGGGACTCGCTGAGATATTTGGATCATCGATAGTCACAGGTGAGGTGCCGGAAGACAGGAAGTTGGCTAATGTGGTGCAACTATTTAGGAAAGGTGATAAGGACAAGCCAGGGAACTATAGA
>NC_057731.1:18140236-18185563 GCF_004010195.1 Chiloscyllium plagiosum
GCTGCCAGAGGAAGTGGTGGAGGCTGGTACAATTGCAACATTTAAGAGGCATTTGGATGGGTATATGAATAGGAAGGGTTTGGAGGGATATGGGCCGGGCACTGGCAAGTGGGACTAGATGGGGTTGGGATATCTGATCAGCATGGACGGGTTGGACCGAAGGGCCTGTTTCCATGCTGTATATCTCTATGACTCTATGACTCTACTTGTATGTATCAGATTTAAATAGTTAAGACATGATGCTACTTATGTCAGGAAGGCAACTTATTAACTGATCTCCATTATGTCAGCTTTTTTGTATAGTTAATCACAGATTCCAATATGCATTTGGGGTGAGGCAAAGAACTTGTATTAGAGGCAGAAACTTCCAGACACATAAAGAGGTAAATGAAGTATCATACAAGGATAATTACATTTCTGAAAACACAAATGTTGAGTAGATTCAAGGCTGGCCTGGTGCTGCATATTAGCAGTAAGGATCCTTTGTTACAGCATGTAGTTCTGCATATAGTTGTTTTCCTGCTTAGAACTTGGGAAGATAGTCCCCATAGTAGTTACTGGTCCATAGGAATAGAAGGTGGCTTATTGGCAATGTCACTGGCAATCTAGCAGCCTAACCTAATGCTGTGGGGATGTGGGGATTCAAATCTCCCCATAGCAGCTGGTAGATCTTAAATTCAATCCATAATCATAAAGCTTGTCTCAGTCATAGTGACCATGAAACTATCATCAAATTGTTGTTTGAAAGCTCGTCGAATTCACTTTGCCCTTTAGGGAAGAAAATCTGCCATCCATACTTGGTTATATTTGTATATCCAGACCCACAGCCATATGGCTGAATCTTAAATGCAAGCCACACCTCTCAAGAACAATTAGAGAAGGGGAACAAATGCTGGCCTTGTCAGTGAAGTTCACAACCCTTGGAAGAAGAATAAAAAACAATGAGATGACCTGCTGCTTAAAATATCCATATGTTATCTGACCTTTGCTCACAAACTCTGCCTGGGTGCAGGTAATGGTGGATAGGTTATGCCCATTTTTCTCGCTGCTGAAGTAACATATCTTTAATTATCTCATTTTTACTGTTCTTTCTCATTCTTGTCAGCCCATCAATTCCAGTTCACATTCAGGAGGAATCCTCCACTATGTTGGATGCCGACGTTTCTGGGTTACAATGTCATTTTCTAGAATGTTTAGTTGCACGCAATGCACTTTTAGCCTCGAACTCCTATTAACATGAATATATTCAGACAGCATATTTCTTGACTTCTGTTAGAAGCAGAAGTGAAAATAATTTCCTCCACTGAGGTAGTCCACTTCCATTTATTCTAGTTTGTGGCTTCAGAACAATGCATGAAAGTAATGTGGTGAAATTAAGGTTTATTGCACATTTAACAGTGTACTGAGGACAATGCATCAGCACAATACTTCACAAGCACCTTGATGTAATCAGATTGACATGTGGGCTCGTGTTAGCTAATATATTCTGAAAAGTATTAAAAATAGCTGCAGTTGTATTGACTCAAACCTGACAGTATATGGCCTGGTTCAAGTGTGACTCATAATTCCAGGAACATACACTGTGTAATTATTGAACATTTCCAGCTTTCCTTATGTCAGTTTGATGAGTTCCTCATTCCAAAAATTAGATTCAGGTTGGCTAGTTTAAGAAAAAAATTGAAATTATTTTGGAATTTATTAACTAATGCCTCAGATTATCTAATGTGGTTCCTTCCACCTGGAGACAGAGTGCCAAGTGAATTTAACACCTCATAAGGGCATGACAGGTGAGTGACAAAATACTTATAGGTACCAATCCCCACACTTTAATTTCTTCAGCATTCTTGTAAGTAGCAGGTCTCAGGTCAACACATCTCACAGCTCCAATCACTTCTCTCTCTGTAGACTCTTCACACCCCCACATCTGGACAGCAACACTCATATTCATGCCATCATTCTGTGGCCCTATTATACTCTTCTTTCCCTCCTCTACACACGATCCACAAAAACAGGCACAACTCTGCTTCCTTTCCTTGCAGCTTGACAAGAGGCAGGCAAAGGAGAGACAGCATAGGTGACGCTAACCAGTGACTAGAGCGTCATTTGCCACTGGCAATAGATATTCAACTTATTCTACTTGAAAAGACATCTTAACTATGGTTGTTAGCAGTGACCCACTGTGAGCGCATGAGTCTCATAAAGCACAGGTATTCAGACATGTCAGGTGAGTTGAGTATCTGTCTGCAGGCCCTATGTTGAGAGTCTCATCTCCTTTCAGTTGGAGCTCTGTATCAACCCCTCTGTCCGTGTGGCTAAGGACAAGGCAGCTGTTGCTGCTGCTGCTGATGATGTTGCTCTTTTTGCTCCTGATGTTTTATTTGCCTCTTGTCCCTCAGCAGAACTGGAAGCTGGAGCTCCAGAAGCTGCTGCCAATGCTCTAGTGAAGGCTGGCAGTTAGGAAAATGCAGCTACCAGTGAGTGAATTGTGTGATGCTAGAAGTGTCTTCCAAAATGTTGTCAAACTCTGGTAGCACAAATGCATGGGACAGCAGCCACACACCGTGTCACCACTTCACTGTAATTGATAAAGCCTTCACAGCTTGTAGATATTTTTAAATCATCCTGCTCAGATATTACACAACAAGCTGCTGGAGCAAGTGGGACGTGAACCCAGGTCTTCTGGCACAGAGTTAGGAACACTACCACTGCACCACAAGAGCCTTACGGCTTTGATCCATTAACCTTTAGGTTATAGGCCCATCATGCTCCCACAGTGATACAATGCTGCATGCCCTTCATAGCTTGTTAGTTTAACTAAAGGAACGCTTCCTGCTGGGCATTTACCTCATCAATCCTTACAAGTTGCTGACAGGTTGGAAATAAAGTTCCCAGGCTGCTAAAGGTAAGTTCAAACAGCAGTTCAACACATACTAAAATATGGAAATGCCTTACTTGACAGCTGCATGAGGTGTCCATACTTACCTCAATCTTCTTCTAGTGAAACCCAGGAAAAGGCTGAATAGGAATCCAGTATCATATTAAGTGGATTTAACTCCTCTTACCCACTCAGAATTACCTACTTTTGGCTGGCAATAATTTTGCCTATAATTTCATTTTCGCTCTCCACAGGTTCTACGTGACCTACTGAGTATTTACAACATCTTTTGCTTTGATATATTCAGATTGATACTTGCCATATAACTGTGAGCCTGTGCAAAAATCAATCTGACTGAGAGACATTGTTAAAATAAATCAACCTGCTGTATTCTCAAGATGAACTTCTGTTTTTGAATTATTTGTGCCACATAAAAGAAAGAAGTTATTTTACATTGTAGAACAGAAATCACGCTAACCAAATACAGAACAGGAATAAAATTTAATCAAATACCTTTTACTTGGTCTGCTATTCCTGAAGAAGGGCTTATGCCCGAAACGTCGATTCTCCTGTTCCCTGGATGCTGCCTGACCTGCTGTGCTTTTCCAGCAACACATTTCCAGCTCTGATCTCCAGCATCTGCAGACCTCACTTTCTCCTCTGCTATTCATAGCAAAGTAAATCCTTATAAAAATGTTAAGCATTGATATGTATTGCATTTTGGATTTTTAATTTTTTTTGCGCAGAGTTTTGGAACCTTAATTATCTGAAGGACACGGGCAGGAAGTATTTCACTCAGTTAATCGAATTCTGGCTAATCAAATGCCGGATAACATTGTTTAGCCAAGCACTGGGACCTTGCAATCTTGCCGGATAATTCGATATTCAGATAATTGATTGCCGGATAATCAAGGTTCCTCTGTATTTAGTGACATTGTCATATTGGATTTTTAATGCAATCTTTACTCATGTAGCTTCAAAATAAAACAGATAAAACATAGAATAGAATCTATAAGGGTCCAAGCAACATGGGCTCCAGCGAGATTTGAAATAGAGGCAAACGAGAAGTCTGGTGAGCCTTATCTTGACCTTGGAAGCTCTGTTATCTATGAGGGAGGGCAGACTAGATGGAGGTGAACGCTCGTTCATGCAGTGTTATGAGTGCAGACCTCTGTGAGGGCTGTGTGTGGTTCCCCCTCTAGCTGGGTGCCTGCTGGCACTGTCCTATTTCTTTGTGAAGCCTGGGAGCCTAGTCTGTTTCCCTGTCACCAGGCCTTGGCTCCTGAGCTCCAATGGCAATGGAGTGCAGGAGAGTTTGCGCTTCTCCAGTAGCCCCTGAAGGGGTTGGACCTGGCTCTCCATGGCAGCCACCAACCCGGCCATGGACACAGATAGTCGCAGGATTGGCTGCGCTGCTGCAGCTTCCGGGCAATGAGGACCACTGTCTCCTACATTCCTGTCTGCTGCTCCTGTTCCTTACAGCGCGGGTTGGTGAAGTCGCTGCTTGCCAATACCATAGCGTCCTCTCCTGCCTGGGCCTGAGTAGGTACCTGGTCTCTGATCTGGAACATTTCCTCCTCAGCCAGCTGTGGAGCTATCACAATGAGGGGCTCACCACATTGTATACCCCCACATTTTAGGCCTGCTGCTGCTACTGCGGTATCAGTCCCTGGTCTGGGTAGATGGACAGAAGGCAATGTTGCCTATGCTTCCTCTGAGGCCTCGTCCTCAGAGATGCATGAGGTGGTTTCTGAGGGAGTCAGGGTTTCACCGTGCAGGTGATGAAGATGCTGGTGGTGACTTCAAGACATAAGAGAGAGATGGCATTGCTGCTAATTGTTAGGAGTGATGTGTATCAGACAATGCTGACAATGGGATTAATATGAGAGTTGCAATGAAATTAAGTCTGGTACTTACTCAGTTGCCAGGCCACAATGGCTCAGCATTCCTGATGCAGGGGTCCTGGTCTTGTCCTGTGAGGGACAGGCTCTCTCCTCAGTTGGGGTGAGGAATTAGAAATCCATTACCCCTCCATCCAAACATCTCTGCCCTGTAGTGGACTGTCTTCTGTAATAATACAAAAGGAGGGAATGAGTGAGATTAGAGTGGATGACACAACTGGTGAGGTGGTCGAAAGTTGCCAAAGTGTTCCGAGGGAGTGAGGATGCATTGCGGAGGCCATGCAGAGTTAATGATGCAGGAGACTGTGGGAATGGAGTAACAACAGGCAACTTAACAGTGGAAGAGCATGAGCTTTTGTCGAAGGTGGGTGCAGTAGCAGAGATAGAGTGAGTGTGAGGAAGCAGAGAGAAGAGTGTTTCACTTAATAGCAGCAGAGAATGCCATTGACTTTATGGCATTGCTGACTGTTCCTTTGTACCATGGAGATTGTACTGAGTCAGATGGCAACCTTAAACCAGGCTGCCAGGGTCTGGTGCTGTGACACCGCCACCCCCCCCCACTCCGTCTGCTGGCCCTCTGGGGAAAGGACTTCTCTCCTATGCGCCACCTTCTCTACCAGGGCTTCTAGGTCTCTGTCAAAGACTGTGGTGTCATCTTCCCCTTCTCCAACATTTTTAGATTCTGTCTCTCAAAGAGGAGGGCAGCTTCAGAATTGCAGTGCATATCTGGGTGAACAACAGCCCTTTAAAGGTGGCATGGGCACATGGAATGCCAGTCTTGCAGCAGATATCTCAAAGTGCAAATTGGTCTAGAATATTGTGGTAAAATGGGACTGGAATTGAATGTGACAGACAACATAGGTTGATAATTAATGAGGCAAGATTAGAATGGTGCTGGAAAAGCACATCAGAAATGAAGGGCTTTTGCCCGAAACGTCGATTTTCCTGCTCCTCAGATGCTGTCTGACCTGCTGTGCTTTTCCAGCACCGCTCCAATCTTGACTCTAGTCTGCATCTGCCTAATTAATGAGGCAAATTTGGCATAAGATACATTGAGAAAACACTAGGTCGCATGGCAGAAATCCCTCCAAAAAACTCAATACAATTTGGACTTGGTCAAAAAAGAAACACTCAGCCCATAGTTGCAAAGCTAATGTGTGAGGTATTGAAGTTACCAAAAGCATGATTCAACTTGTCTCAGTCATCAATTGACAATCATCACATAGGGAACACCCTGTTCCTACTCATTTGGTAGACATGTCCATTAGTTCCAGGATGTGAAAATTGGACATAAAATAGAAATGGAAACATTCACATCCAGCCAAATCTTTAAGCAGAAATGTGCATTGGGAAGGTTTAACATCAGTCAGAGAAATCTCTGAGATGGGAGTTTGTAGCATTTTTATTTAGTTCTGTATTATTATTCAAAGGCAAGTTCTATGATTGGATTGAGTGAATTTGAATATCATTCTTAGTCTGAATGTTAGACCATAAGACCATAAGGCACAGGAGTGGAAGTAAGGCCATTCGGCCCATTGAGTCCACTCCGCCATTCAATCATGGCTGATGGGCATTTCAATGCCACTTACCCACGCTCTCCCTGTATCCCTTAATTCCTTGCGAGATTAAGAATTTATCAATCTCTGCCTTGAAGACATTTAATGTCCTGGCTTCCAGTGTGCTCTGCGGCAATGAATTCCACAGGCCCACCACTCCCTGGCTGAAGAAATGTCTCCTCATTTCCGTTTTAAGTTGATCCCCTCCGATTCTAAGGTTGTGCCCATGGGTCCTAGTATCCCCGCCTGACAGAAACAAATTCCCAGCATCCACCCTTTCTAAGCCATGCATTATCTTGTAAGTTTCTTTTGGATCTCTTCTCAACCTTCTAAACTCTAAAGAATCCAATCCCAGGATCCTCAGCCGCTCATCATATGTTAGGCATGCCGTTCCCGGGATCATCCGTGTGAATCTCCACTGGACATGCTCCAGTGCCAGTATGCCCTTCCTGAGTTATGGGCCCAAAACCAGGCACAGTATTTTAAATGGAGCCTAACCAGAGCTTTATAAAGTCTCAGTAGCACATCACTGTTTTTACTTTCCAACCCTCTTGAGATAAATGACAACATTACATTTGCTTTCTTGACCACAGACTCAACCTGCAAGTCAACATTCAGAGAATCCTGGACTAGCACTCCCAGATCCCTTTGTACTTTGGCTTTATGAATTTTCTCACCGTTTAGAAAATAGTCCATGCCTGTATTCTTTTTTTCCAAAGCGTAAGATCTCACATTTGCTCACATTGAATTTCATCAGCCATTTCTTGGACCACTCTCCTAAACTGTCTAAGTATTTCTGCAGCATCCCTATCTCCTCAGAACTACCTGCCTGTCCACTGAACTTTGCCAGATTGCCCCCAGTCATTTCATCCAGATCATTAATATATAAAGTGAACAGCTGTGGCCCCAATACTGAACCCTGCAGGACACCACTTGTCACCAGCTGCCATTCCAAAAAGGATCCTTTTATCTCAACTCTCTGCCTCCTGTCAGACAGTCAATCCTCAATCCATGCCAGTAGCTCACCTCAAACACCATGGGCCCTCACCTTACTTAGCAGCCTCCCGTGAGGCACCTTTTGAAAGGCCTTTTGGAAATCTAGGTAGATAACATCCACTGGATTTCCCTGGTCTAACCTATTTGTTACCTCTTCAAAGAATTCTAACAGTTTTGTCAGGCATGTCCTACCCTTACTATATCCTGTTTTGTTCTAATTCGACCCTGCATTTCCAAGAATTTAGAAATCTCATCCTTAACTTTAGATTCTAGAATTTTACCTACAACTGAGGTTAGGCTAATCGGCCTATAATTTTCCATCTTTTGCCTTGATCCTTTCTTGAACAAGGGGGTTACAACAGTGATTTTCCAATCATCTGGGACTTTCCCTGACTCCAGTGATTTTTGAAAGATTACAACCAACGCCTCTGCTATTTCTTCAGCCACCTCCCTCAGAACTCTAGGATGTAGCCTACCTGGGCGTGGAGATTTATCAATTTTTAGACCTTATAGCTTTTCTAGCACTTTCTCTTTTGTAATGGCTACCATACTCAACTTTGCCCCTTGACTCTCCTTAATTGTTGAGATATTACTCATGTCTTCATTACTCATGACACAAAGTATCTATTAAGTTCTTCAGTTATTTCCTTATCTCCCATCACGAGCCCTCCTGCATCAATTTGGAACGGCCCAATTTGTACTTTTGCCTCTCATTTGTTTCTTATGTATTGAAAAACTTTTACTATCATTTCTAATATTACTGGCTAGCTTACCTATATATTTGATCCTCTCCTTCCTTATTTCTCTTTGTTATCCTCTGTTTGTTTTTGTAGTCTTCCCAATCTTCTGATTTCCCAGTGCTCTTGGCCACTTTATCAGCTCTCTCTTTTCCTTTGATACATTTCCTGACTTTCTTTGTCAGTCATGGCTGTCTAATTCCCCACCCCCGGATAATCTTTCTTTTCTTTGGGATGAGCCTCTGTACTGTGTCCTCAATTACTCCCAGAAACTCCTGCCGTTGTTGCTCTACTGTCTTTCCCACTAGAATCTGCTTCCAATCGATTTTCATCAGTTCCTCTCTCATGCCCTTGTAATTACCTTTATTTAACTGTAACAACATTACATCTGATTTTGCATTCTCTCTTTCAAACTGCAGACTGAACTCTACCAAATGATGATTGCTGTCTCCTAAGTGTTCCCTTACTTTAAGATCTTTTATAAAGTCTGGCTCACTACATAGCACTAAGTCCAGAATAGCCTGCTTCCTTGTGGGCTCCATCACAAGCTATTCCAAAAAGCCAACCTGTAGGCATTCCATGAATTCCCTTTCTTTGGATCCACTGGCACCATTATTCGCCCAATCCATTTGCATATTGAAGTCCCCCATGATCACCGTGACCTTGCTTTTCTGACATGCCCTATCTATTTCCTGGTACATCTTGCACCCCCTGGTCCTGACCACTGCTCGGACATCTGTACATAACTCCCATTATGTTTTTTTTTTTGCTTTTGTGGTTCTTCAACTCCACCTACACAGACTCCACCTCATCTGACCCTATCTCACTCAGTGTTATAGATTTAATTTCATTCTTAACTAACAAGGCAACCCCGCCCCCTCTGCCCACCTCCCTGTCTTTTCAATAAGTTGTAAATCCTTGGATGTTTAACTGCCAGTCCTGAACCCCCTGCAACCACATCTCTGTGATGCCTACCACATCATAATCATTCACGATGATTTGTGCTGTTAATTCATCTACTTTGTTAAGAATACTACAAGCATTCAGGTAAAGCACCTAAATGCTAATTCTCTTATCCTCATGATTTCCATCACCTCTGGTAATAAGTCCTAAGTTATGCTTCCTTTTTGCTTCAGTCCTAGACTGCCTGGAACTTAAACCCTGCACACATGCTAACCTGCTGCTTACCTTTCTACTTGACTCCATACTCCCTGTTGCTTTCCCTTTCCCTTCCTCCTGACTCACAAGTTTAAAGTTTAATGTTCATCTGCCGGAAAATGAGTCAGCTTAATAATTCATACCAGGCCTCACCTTACCAAATATTCAGTTGGTTTACCTTTGGTAAAATTGTGGGGGCACATATGAGAATACACAAAATAGGGTACTGATTTTAGCAAGGGAGATTCTATTATTATATTGAGGTGTTAGTTTTCATGAATTGATGAAGGAGGGCACACTCTAATAATGAGGGCCTGGGATTTCCAATGGCCGACAGTCATTACGAGTTTTCCATGGGGATCCTGCGAATCTCCATTCTAACTGTTTCAAAGGGCTTGCCTGAAGAAATGGAGATTCCACTGGACAACTCCTCCAAAAGTCTCCATTTAAATCAGAGAATTCAGAGGTTTAGATGAGATTTAGTAAAATAGTTCTTCAGGGGAAGTTAGATTGTTAAATACATAGTCAACTCATGAATAACAATTAAACTGACCTGACATTTCTGACACCCTCAGCTACACCTATCCCAGACCCCTTTACATCCCAGACCCTGACCCAGCACCCCCATGAATGTAACCCCCAACCCCAGACCCATCTCAACAAATACAATAGCCGCCCCCACATCACTCAAGCTGGCTCAACATACTTTGATAGACTTAACCTGACACCCCTGCCACTGGATCTGAGCTGACCCCACTGCCACCAGACCTGACATACAAATGCTGCCAATTGTTGGCGTATATGACCCAACCACATGCCCCCAGACTCACTCCCACAGACCAATGTGATTTCTCCCACTCACTCCAACCTACCCTAAACACTGCATTGTCACTTTGCATCCTGGCAATTTTCACAGCTGACACTCCACTCATCTGGTATCCTACCTCCTGCCCACCTGCAATCCTACCCAGCTGGTATCCTACCCCTTACTCATCCCACATCCTACTCATTGCACCCACCCCCTCCCAAGGTGGCACCCTATCTACCTGGCACCCCTCCTCCCAATCATCTGGCAGCTTATCCTCCCACCACCTGACCATCACACTCACCTTATATATATCCCCTTTGAGAGCACCTGACTCCTGTGAAAGGGGGTGGGGGTGATGTTTATCTTGTCTTGACAGTTCTGCTCAACAAAAGAATTACCAGAATGGAATTATTGCTCTGCATTTCTGAATGTTCTCAGTAGAATCTCCTCTCAGAATTGTGGATATCCTTTTCTATCCTAAAGGAAATCGGCCAGAGTGGCAAACTGCTTGAGTTTGTCACTATCCAGAAAATCCAACTCAAGATATGCATCTGCTTACAAGTTTTATCTGGCACCTCAGAATACCCACAGTAACAGCCTAAACCCATTACTGTTGGTGAATGGCACACCACATAAATTATAGGATCATATATACAATCACGATCTTGTAAGAGAGAGGAGAGTTTATTTCAGGTGCCAGGCTTTATGAATATGTATTGCCTATATTGCACAGCGGTATGATGTGCTAATGTTTTTGTATTCAGTTAGTGATTCATTAGGGATGAAGGTAGTTACAATAACCACATGTCATATAATCAGAAAATGTTCCAGTCAGAAATTTGTATGAAATGTAGACCAGTTCAATAGTTTTGTACATTTACCAATTTGGAAAGGAAGGCTTATTAAGAATGTAGATACTAGCAAGTTAATTTCCTCCCTGTCTTTATGTTATTAGCCCCTCAAGACACAATTCAATGTCTTGTTAAACAAATGAGATCACCATCTATAGAGGAGTTTAGTCCCCATTATTCTTAAATCGTAGAAGAATCATAGACCCATCGAGTTTACACTGACCCTCTGAAGCGCATCCTCCCCAACCCACTCCCTACCCTGTAACCCTACATTTCCCATGCCTAATCCACCTAGCCTGTACATCCCTGGACACTGCGGGGCAATTTAGCATGGCCAGTCCACCCAACCTGCACATCTTTCGTCTTTTGGTGTGACTTTAATATTAACTGTAATATTGTTTTTAACAAACAGTTTCTTTTGGGTGATACTGTAAGTGATAATAAAATGGATACTCAAAACACCACCAAGGCACACACATTACAGATAAAATAGTACTTTCCTATCATCAACGTTATTAAGTTTTAGGTTAGATTTGAATGGTAAAGAACTAGGAAGTACTACAAGCCTTCAAAGTTTAACAATCATGTATTCCTGGAGACCTAGTTCACGCCTCATGCTGGGAGAATAGGTCATATACATTAAGAAACATACCGTTTGGGGGCTGTCTGGATGTTTGCCCCAAAGCTCACTAGGAATTTCAGATCTGGCCCTTGCAATGTCCCTTGGGATGTTAGATGACCATACAGGTGAGACAGCATGGCTGAAGATAACAAATACTTTGGCCACCAAAAATAAAATGGATGAACACTGAACTGAACTAGCCCCCACCATGAATTTCACCCCTTGTCCAACTTAGATGTTAGAAGTTCTTTCCTGTTCTCATAAAAATAGTGTTTCTTTGTATGGGTTCCTTAGGAATTCAGTGCAGATGTACAAAAGAACATAAAAATATAAGGAACATGAGCAGGAGCAGACCATATGGTGCTTCCAGTCTCCTCCACCATTCAATACAATCATTGCACATCTCCTTCCTCAATTCCACCTTCCTGACCACTCCCCATATCCCTTGATTCCCTGAAAGATTAAATATCTCTCTATCTCAGCCGTAACATAAACTTAACAATGGAACGTCCACATCCTTCCAAAGTATATAACTCCAAAGTTTCACAAACCTCCAATTGAAAAGAATTCTCCTCATCTCTGTCCTAAATGATTAACTCCTTATCCAGAGATTGCTGACAAGAATACATAATGAAACCTAGCTAGGAGTTCAGACAATATTACTCGAGAGAGAGAAAGTCTGCTTGATTGACATCTCTGACTGCCAGGTCTCTTATTTATTTTGCAGGATTTGTTTACATAACTTTGAGAGGTTTGACGTGCTAGGGTCTTAGCTATTGAAGTTTTAAAAGTTAGACACTTTTGTTGGGCTGGAATGAAAAGTAGTTTTTTTAACATAGTGGAAAGTTATCAATGAATGACATTTTAAAAGATTTTTAACACATTAAAGTATCGCTAAAGGGCTCATTACTTCTATACAGTACATAGTGGGTGAGTGAGCGTAGAATATCGTAGCCTGGTAAAAAGGATATTATGCAGGGAACATACCTTGGCATGAGGGACCATAGTGATGGAGAGAGAGCATGAGGCAGAATGGTTGGGGCATGAGGAGAGCATGAAGGATAGGAGGGATGTGAGGGGCAATGGCTGAAGGGCCTTTTTATTTTTGTTATTACTATAGCAAAGTCCCATGGTTCCATGGTGATTCCTGGTATGGAGGGATTGTCTTATGAGAAAGGCTAAATATTTCAGGACTCTATTCACTGGAGTTTAGAGGAATGAGAGATAATCTAATTGAAACGTGCTTAAGGGGCCTGACAGTGTAAATCTAACAGGATGTTTCCCCTCATGGGAGACTTTAGAACCAGAGTGCATAGTCTCAGAGCAAATATTCACCAATTTAAGACTGCAATGACGAGGAATTTCTTTTCTCAGAGGGTTGTGAGACTTTAGAAATCATTGCCACAGAGAGCTTTAAAATTGAGGTTGAGAGATTCTTGATCAGTAGGGGAATCAAAGGTTATGGGAAAAGGGCAGGAGAGTGGATGTGAGACATGTTGAATCAGCCATGACTCTATTGAATACCATAGTAGGCTTGAGGAAACGAATGACCTGTTCTTTTCCTATTTCTAATGGTCTTGTGGCCTTTAAAGCCCATTTCTGAGATCATTGCCTTTGAACATTTTGCTAAGGTCAGATGGCCAATGAACATCTCATCCTCTTGGACACTTTCTCCCTAGGTGGATGGACCAAGCTAGGAAATCTCCCAGCTCCTTCTACCAACCTCAAGGATGAAAGCCCAACTCAATGTTTCAGGTCAATACCCTCTAAAAAAATATTTTCAGGATGTTTGTACATCAATGTTGAAAGAACAATCATTTATTTCCAAGTCAGTATAGTTTAAAACTTGGAGGGGAACTTGGTTTGCTTATGTACAACTGCCCTCGTTTGTATAGGTAGTAACAGAATGAGGTTTATTGTGAGTTGCATTTTGACTGTATGAGGCTTCACACTTCATGCTGACAAGTAGAGGAGTGGAGATAGCATTATAAGACACAAATTCAGGTTTAACTCTTGAAACTGTGGCCCATAAGCTTTTGTAAATTAAAAAATCTTTTACAGCTACTGATAATTTTTTGGATAGCAACTATGAAGATGTCAGGGTCAATTTAAAGATGTAGAGTATCTTCCTGCTTCCCATCTCCCATAAAGACGTTGTGCTGCTTTGATGTTGCACCTTGCTTTGTGAATTTGATAAGCCCTCCATCACTGGTGGTCAGTATTCATTGAGCTTGTGAATCCAAGTTGGATATGCTATTTTTTCCTTTCTGACATGGCATTTTCCTTGACTTCTATTTGAGATCTACAGATTTATTTATAGCGTTCACAAGGCTTACGACCACAAAATTGTTCCTTCTTACATGCAGCAATTTCTTCTCTTTTATGTGCCTTAAGCTGCCTCAAACTGAAATCCATTAAGTATTTTCAAAGTTGCTCTGCCCATACATGTAATTACTGTGGAGGTTCTGACATCTTTTGACTGCTTAATGAAACCTGATGCAATCTTGTCATTTTCCTAGTTTCTTTTAAAGCTTTTCCAATTGCTGGCGAAGATTACCTGCCATCTTCAGTTTCGCTAGAAATGGGGCATCTTGAATAATAGACTCTTGAAACTGAACAATATTCACAGTGCTTAACGTTTTACTGTTCTGCTTTAAAATGGCTATTCCATTGATGCAATCACACAGAGCAGGGTACAGTTAAGCAAAAACAATATCAGATCTGCATTTTAAACAGTTAAAAGGTTGTACAGTTGGCTGAAAACGTAAGACACAGTAAAAGCTGGTTTTCTGACTTGAAGCATCATTTTTTTTCCCCGTGTCTCCTTTTAAAATATTCTGATAGATTAAGTGGCTCCAAGTCTGGCAGAATGGACTGAGTACACAATGTCCAGTAGAAAGACCGAAAATGTCCCAGTATCTTTTATAATGGAGAAGAGCAGCCATAAAGTTTTAGGAAAAGTTTCCAAGCTATGATTCAGGTCTGGAATCATAGAATGGCACTCCCTCACCATTCAGTGGGCTGGTTTAACAACTCGTGTAACATTGACGGCCATGTCTTCAGCCTAAGTCTCGAGCTGTGGAATTCCCTCCCTAAATCTCTTCACCTCTCTATCTCAGTTTCCTTCTAACCAAGCTTTTGGTTATCTGACATAACAACTCAAGTAGTTATGGCATTTTGTTTTACACTGCTCCTGTGAAGTGCTTCAGGATTTTTCATCATGTTAAAGGGTACTCTGCAAATATAGATTCTTGCTGGCTTCACTCTGCATACCAGCTCACCAATGCTGTACAAAGCCAAGGACATTGGCATGTGGTATGCTTTCCATTATTGGTCAGATTATTGAGTATAGGAGTTGGGAGGTCATGTTGCATCTGTACAGGACATTGGTTAGGCCACTTTTGGAATATTGCGAGCACTTCTGGTTTCCTTCCAAGTGGAAGGATATTGTGAAATATGAAAGGGTTCAGAAAAGATTTACAAGGATATTGCCAGATTTGGAGGATTTGAGCTACAGGGAGAGGCTGAATAGGCTGGGGCTGTTTTCCCTGGAGCATCAGAGGCTGAGGAATGATGTTATAGATATTTATAAAATCATGAAGGGCATGGATAGGGTAAATAGATAAGGTCTTTTCCCTGGAAGTGTGGGAGTCCAGAACTAGAGGGCATAGGTTTAGGGTGAGAGGGGAAAGATATAAAAGAGACCTCAGGGGCAACATTTTCATGCAGAGGGTGGTGCGTATATGGAATAAGCTGCCAGAGGAAATGATGGAGGCTGGTACAATTACAGCATTTAAAAAGCATCTGCATGGGTATATGAATAGGAAGAGTTTACAGGGATATAGGCCAAGTGCTGGCAAATAGGACTCTATGATATATGGAAACCTTTATCTTGCAACTCAACTCCAGACCTCACCTTTATTCCATGGGGCTATGGCAGCCAGAGAGCCCTCTTAATTTTCAGGCAATGCCTGAACTCAATGCAAAAAGGTTCTGACCTCATTCTCAGCTCATCCACTATTTTGCTGAGAGAATGATGGGAGAAAAACACTGAAAGAGCTGTAATGTTTCCGCCTCATAACATATATTCATTAGCCATCTAAGGATACAGCATTCACCCCTCAATTGTATAAAAATCTTTCTCTTAGAGGGGACAATAACATTCCAACAGCAGTTCAGGATCATTTGACTATTTCCAGCTTTGGAACATGGGAATCATTAGAAATATTGTGATGTAAATTCTAATCTACTCTTGGAAGTGCAGGAAATGGAGTTCTCCAATGGTTGGTCCTTAAGGTGTTAATGAGCATCTGCTATCTCCTGATAGACCACAAATAATAAACAATATAGCTTGCCTGTCTCCATTTTTGACCAAACAAGCTACACTTACTCGTGATTCAATTGCCTTTGCTTTGAGATTGAGTTGACATGCTCAGTTCATCTACATATAGATGAAAAATTTTAAATTGTTTAACCCAATTCTCAGTAATTTATTCCATTCTTTTCTCCCACGTCTGAGGTTTAAATATTGATTTGCTAGAATTCTTTTAAATGCATGCATATTTGTGTGGAATTCATGTTCAAGTGAATTCATGCCAATGAATAAAAGTGTTGTAGGTAAAGAAAGGAAAGCTTAATGGTGCATCAAAATGAACAACTTAGGACTAAACTTGGACACATTGGAACAGAACTTCTTTGAACATTTTGCAAGCACAAAGGAAATTAAAAGGAGCAGAAAGCCATGTTACATCTACTAGACCATGTTTAGGTACTCTCTGCTTGGCCAGCAAGTGGATGTGAAGTTTGAAGCTGTTGTCTGAGATCACTTATCTTCTTACGACCACATTGATAATTCACTCGTCCATTTTCATGGTTTTTCCAGAGAAGGTTTGCTCTATTGTCAAGGAAGTAAGGTTTTGTAGGTTAGGTAAGTTAGCCTTAAATAAGTTTTGACCCCAGATGTCTCATATATATCGAAACAACTCCAGTTTCCTGTCACCAAGTCACCCATTATTTACATGTGAACAGTACAGGACTCTGACCAGCTAGCTCAGAGCCAATCCCTCGAGTGAAGAGAATCCCTGAGACTCCTGTTTATTTTTTATTTAATCAGTGCTTATTTTTCCTCTCCTGGTTATATATATATATATATTTATTTTACCCCCCCCATACTACCGCCTAACTGCGCTAGGCTTATATTTTCCCCAGCACCTATGTTGTGTTTGTGCAGGTGTGAGACACAGTGAAAGACAACAGGTGTACAAATCTTTATTCAGTTTCCATCACCAGGAAGAAAAGAATCACCGGAGTGGCCAAGTCTCCTGTTTATGATTTCACGATGATCTGGAATGCACTCCTCATCCTAATGTTCTTATGTTCCTACGCCATATTTCCTATGATTTTACGAAAGTCTCCTGTTTATATCTGTCAGCCAGGGCTCCCTGAATGGCTCAGGTTAACTGTACCAATCAGGGAAGCCATACTCAATGAGATCCACCTGGCCCTCTCCAATCACTACACATATATAAAATACATTGCAATATATACACACACATATATATGACTTCTGAAGTCAACAGATACTTAAGGCACAATCATTTCCTCAAGAATAGGACAAAGCCTATGTGGTAAAGCCATGATAATGGATTGGTAACTTTTATCAACAGATTTCTAAAATGGATAAGTATGAAAAGGAATAACAATTATGATCATGGGTAGATAAATGATTGTTAAGGTACAGATTGGACATGGTTTGACCGAATGGTAGAATAGGGGCAGAATGGCTTATTTCCTGTTCTATTTAAATAATGCTCTGCCATCAGGCATACCCTGAGCAGGATCAATGCAAGCATAGATTGTCACCCTCTTAGTTAAAGATGAAGAGAAATTACTCAAGAGAAGTATAACACTGTACGTAATTAATGCTATATTCAATCCAGCCTACCAACTACTGGTCCTGATAATTCTAGAATGTTCATTATGTGGCCATGCTAATTATGTGAACAACAATGCAAGAAAATCTAGACTTTGCCATAATCAGAGGTGGCCAAAACACTTCATTGATTGCAAAAGGTTGTTTTCCTTCTATTTTATGGCTGATACTCTTTGTATGTAAATTAGCATCTCATCATTCAAAACTGGCCTTTCCAGGATAAATATCTCTATCAGGAAACCTCTGACATTCTGGAAAGGAATGCCAGAGCCAATTCATCATAACATTTCTCCTCGTAAGAAAATGCCTGATGGCTATTAGTGTTTACAGGATATGTCAAATATATTTGTATGTGTCTCAGGCGTGGTACAAGCTATCAAGCAATTACACAGACTAAATCTTACGCTGCATCTTGTGAACGCAATGCAAAATAATGCATTGCTACATTACTGTCCCTACAGGCATTGGGATTCTGTCTGTATGAACAGAACTCAGAGGTAAATTATCTAAGCTTATTTAATAACTGTAGTTTTATGCCTGCTTTCAAGGGAATTAATCAGAAATGATCACCTTTGCACTGTTGTTCTCTTTCGTATTTCTGATGCATCTGCAAGATCATACCAATATTTGCTGATACTGCAGATGGCACAAGTAGTTTGAACAAATAGAGTGTTCTGACAGATCCTGACCCTAGGGACTTTTGAAATTGCTGTTACCTGATTACAGTATCATTGAAACACCAATCAATCTCATATTTTCACTTACTTTCATGTCATTAATCCACAGTGTAGAAAGCTCTGCAAAAATGAAGGCTACCCTAGAAGATGATGATATTCAGATTGCTCCACACATTAGTCTATTAATTAGATCATTTATAATTGTGTCCTTCTAATTGCACATCTTTATCATCTTTGTCTAAAAATACTGACTGGAATTGGTCACAATGTGGTTCATATATAGTAACAATTGGATGATGTTAAAAATCACACAACACCAGGTTATAGCCCAATAGGTTTATTGGAAGCACTAGCTTTCGGAGCGATGCTCTTTCATCAGGTTAAATTAGATTCTCTACAGTGTGGAAACAGACTCTTCAGCCCAACAAGTCCGCACCCACCCTCTGAAGAGTAACCCACCCAGACCCATTTCCCTCTGACTAATGCACCTAACACTATAGACAATTCAACATGGCCAATTCACCTGACCTGCACATCTTTGGACTGTGGGAGGAAACCGGAGCACCCGGAGGAAACCAACACAGACACGGGGAGAATGTACAAACCTGCAACCCTGGTGCAGTGAGGCAGCAGTGCTAACCACTGAGCAACCGTGCCACCTCATTGCAAACACCTGATGAAGGGGCAGTGCTTCGAAAGCTAGTGCTTCCAAATAAACCTGTTGGACTATAACCTGGTGTTGTGTGATTTTTAACTTTGTACACCCGAGTCCAACACCGGCATCTCCAAATAATGATTGGACAGACTTTCTTGTTTGTGCACTTGGATTCCCTCAGCCTGATTGTATTATAAGCACTGCATCAGCTGATTCAATATCTCTCTGACCAGTGACTAGAAATCTGACTTATGATATTAGATAAAAACACAACTAATTTCAAATAGAATCACAGAATTTACAGTACAGGAGGAGACCATTCAACTCATGATGTCTGTTCTGGCTCCCAAAAGGACCAACCAGCTTTTACCATTGTCTAGCCCAGTCTCCAAAGGCCTCTAAATTCATCACTTGGAAATATATATCCAGCTTTCTTTTGAAACCTCCTATGGAATCCGCCTCTACCATTCTTCCACATTCCAAATCCTGGCAAACTCTCTGAGTAAAGAAGTTTCTCCTCATCTCGCTCCAAGCTCTCTTGCTGACAATCTTAAAATTGTGATCCTTACTTACAAACATATCAACTAGTGGAGACAGAATATCCTTTTATACCCTGTCAAATCTGTTCATAAATTTTGAACACCTTGATAAGGTTGCGTCTTAATCTTCTCTGCTCCAAGGAGAATAAGCACCATTTCTTTGATCTTTTCTTGTATCTAAAATCCCTCATTCTTGGAATTATTCTAGTAAATGTCCTTTGTGCTGTCTCCAGGGCTTTAACATGCTTCTTTATATAAGATGCTCAGAACTGAACACAATATTCCAAATGTGGTCTGATGAATGATTCGTATAAGTATTATTCACATCACTTCCTTGCTTTTACACTCTGTTTATAAACCGAAGGATCCTATAAGCATTCTTAACAACTGTTTCAATCTGTCTGGCCACTTTTAGAGAATGATGGACATGAACTCTGCTCCTGGACTCCCATCATTGATGGGAGTCCAGGAGCAGATTGTACATTGAGCGTGTATTGTCTATCAATGTTTCTTCTACTTAAATGCATTATCTCATTTCTCTGCATTGAAATTCATCTGCCAGCCAACTCCACCGACGTTAGTGTTATCTGCAAATTTACTAATCATCCTTCTACGCCCTCATCAAGGTCATTGATGAAAATGACAAACAGCAGTGGCCCCAAAACAGATCCTTGTGGTACAGCACTAGTGACTGAACTTCAGGATGAACATTTCCCATGAACCACCACCCTCTGTCTTCTTTCAGCTAGACAATTTCTGATCCAAACCACTAAATCACCCTCAATCCCATGCCTTCGTATTTTATGCAATAGCTTACTGTGGGGAACGTTATCAAATGCTTTACTGAAATCCATATACACCACATCAACTGCTTTACCCTCATCCAGCTGTTTGGTCACCATCTCAAAGAACTCAATAAAGTTTGTCAGGCATGATCTACCCTTCACAAAACTGTGTTGACTATCCCTAATCAACTTATTCCTCTCTAAATGATTATAAATCCTATTTCTTATAACCTTTTCCAACACTTTACCCACAACTGAAGTAAGGCTCACTTGTCTAAAATTACCAGGATTGGCTCTATTCCCCTTCTTGAACAAGGGGACAACATTTGTTATCCTCCAGTCTTCTGACACCATTCCTGTAGACCAACTATCACAACCCTACCTATTTGCATAATCCACCCACAAATGCTCTCTTCTACTTCCTCCCTACTACTTGGAGGTTTATAATAACTATTCAACAAAGTCACCACTCCCTTCCAGGTTTTCACCTCCAACTACATAGTTTCCAATTCAGGAACTACATCTCGTTCAAAGGCAATGATATAATCTTTGACCAACATGGCTATCCTTTTCTGTTTTTACGAAAAGCCTTATAACCCAGGATGTTTAGCGTTCAGTCCTGCTCCGGCTTGAGCTATGTTTCTGATGATGTACCTATGTCATAGTCCCGTGGAGCAATTTCTGCTTCCAGTTCCCCAATTTTGTTCACCATACTCTGTGTATTTACATATATACAATTTAATCATCCCTATATCTTTTTCCTGTCCATTAAAAGGCAACCATTTTGTTGTTCACTGCTAACACTCAAGCCTTCTATCACTTCCTTTTCCCCGTTCCTTATCTTCTCGTATTTTCCCTCTCTAGTACTTCCAAAACTAGGCCCATTAGTTAACACCCCGGCCTTACAAGTTTAAATCCACGTCCAACTGTGCTACTTAATCTCGCAACCAGAGGATTAGTTCCCTTTCTGCTCAGGTGAAGCGCTTCTCTTCTGAACAGCTTTCCCCTTTCGCAAAGGTAATCCCAATGTCTCAAAAAATCGAAACCCCTCACATTCACACCATCCAACGAGCCACAGATTTACCTCACTGATCTGCTTTTGCCAAAATGTTGAAGCTCGTGGGCCAGGTAGTATTTCTGAGAATACTACCCTGGAGGTGCTACGTTTCAAGGTAAAAACAATGACTGCAGATGCTGGAAACCAGATTCTCGATCAATGGTGCTGGAAGAGCACAGCAGTTCAGGCAGCATCGAGGAGCTTCAGCAAAATCCGACCTGCCTAGCTCCTTTTCCACCTATCCACTCCACCCTCTCCTCCCTGACCTATCACCTTCATCTCCTCCCCCACTCACCCATTGTACTCTATGCTACTCTCTCCCCACCCCCACCCTCCCCTAGCTTATCTCTCCACGCTTCAGGCTCTCTGCCTTTATTCCTAATGAAGGGCTGCTCCCGGTGCTACGTTTCAAACTACTCCCTTAACTCCTGATGCCGATCATGTAAGTCCTCCATGCTGTCCCTCCTTATGTTGTTGGTTTCCACATGAACCCCAACCACTAGTTGGTCACCCTCCATTTCCAGACATTGATCCAGCTGTTCTATATTGTCCTGAACCCTTGTACCCTAGAGGCAACTAGCCATATGGGACACTCAATCTCAGCTGCAAACTAGGCTGTACATCCCTTGAACTACTGAGTCATCAACCAGTGCTACTTTACTAAACTGCGTATCAGCCTCTCTCTCTTTTCCCAGAGTAGTCTTGGGCACCATGGTTTTCCCTCAAGTCATCCAGACCCAACTCAGTCATATTGCTCACTAAATATGCATCTAAACTTTCAGCTAGACAACACTGAGGAAGTCCAGGCTTTCCTGGACCTACTGTCTCCTTTCTTTTCAGTGAATGCTCACTCACTCACCATATGATATATACTTCTGGACATATTTCTATTCATAACCTCTGTGTAATAGGGGTTTGGTTTTTAAATCAGTCAATCCAAAATGGACAGAAACTTGGCAGTGAGGTGTTAGGCCCTGTGCCATGTCACCTTGAAAGGCCTGAATCATTTTGAGATTCAATGAGCTGCAAATGCCAAGTGCTTGGCAGTTCTATCATTCTCGAAGAATTCAAAATTGGCCTCTGCTCAATAGAGCCAGCTAGCAGGTCACGTCTTTTATCAAGTGGTTAAGTATGGGTCACCAACAAATTGCTGCTGTTTCTCATTGCCTGATAAAATAATCCTTCTCTTCTGACTTTTACACAAGATTTTCATCTGGTGCAACTGGGAAATGTGCAAAATGTGCACCCACTCTTGATGTCCTCATCAAATTTTGGTTCTACCCCAGATGTAAAACCTATCTTTATAAATTTAAATGAGTGGGAATGTTGAGTATTCATTTCAAACCCTGCCTGAAAATTGAATCAAGCAATTCTTGAGCATCAAAGGGTCATCCAAGGGGTCCAACTGAAATTTCTCTGTGTTATTATCCCATCTGACGATAATACTGGATAAGCCTGATCCCAGACTGAAACTGCCTCTTCAGACCATGTGTTGAAGGTTTCAATATTGTGGAAAATGTATTTTGTTGAGTTACATGTAGGGTTTCTCTTTATGAGGCCTCATGAGTTTTCTTGTGCCATTGTCCCAAACCCATCCCATTACCTACCCATAATTTCCCTATTTCCCCCCCCATCCCAATTATCCCAGTTGCAGCAGTCAAAGGTGTACACCACAACTGCAATGTTACCCCCACCCACATCTCCCCTTTGCTGAGGTGCCAGTGGATGATGGGGTGTAGAGATAGAGATGCTTTCTTCCCCCAGGACTGGCAGAATAAGCCACAACACCAAACTCTACCAAGGTTTTTACCCAGGTCAGTCTGTCTGGAAGAATGCCCAACAGTGTAGAAGGAAGGTTGATGACCTTCTCTACTCCACTAGAGTAAGCGTCATTATCTTCTCTCCAATACCTCACTCTATCTTTTGTCTGCTACTGTACCCACCTGTCACCAGGGCTCATTCTCTACCATTTTCACTATTGCCAGCAACATCTTCCCTCTGTCACTACCACCTTCCTCAACCCCCGAACATCGCTAACCCGACATGCCATCTGTGCTGTCAACTCAGCCACTCGGCACATTTCTTTGTGGATTTTCCAAAGACTGTATTCACTTTCTGGCAGACGTTATCACCATCAGAATTACTAATTGGTAGAAAAATGAATGTTCAGTTTATGAATCTACAGCAGAGTCCTCTGAAGGTTAAATGGTTAGTCCTGAGAAATAGTTCATACTGGCAGGATGGGAGCATCAGAGGCTTTCCAAACTGGATTCCCAAATTTGAATTTGAGACGGATCCTCTGAGGATGCACTTTGCTGAACACTCCTGCAGCTTTTTGTTACAACATACTTCCTGCCTGCTGCAACATGTTACAATACGTTTTCATTCCTATGAACTGCTTGAAAAAAAGATTCAAAGTAGCGCATTTTAGCACAAAACATAATGACAGGAAAATGCCAGTAGGCTGTGTTGTGCCTTGTTTCATTTCTAATGCTAACAGAGTGCCTTTTAATACATGTTTCCATTATAACATTGCTCTTTTACATGAGTGCCACCTATTCTAATTTATTTTCATAATTATGAGCTGCACAATTATATTAGTTGGAGTAAACTTCAAGGCGGTTAATGTATTCTATTTCCCAATCATGAACACATAGGATATAACAATTTATTTTATCAGCATGTTTGCTTTTTCAATAAAGTCATATGGAAATGATTTCTTTATATATTGTGGATACTGTGAACAGTGGTTAACAACTTCTGAAGGCTAACCTTTTGTAAGCATCTGAAACAGATAAAGGAATGCTATAATTGCCTAAACGTTTAATGTTGCTTCAAACCAGCTGAAAGCCAATGCATTTACCCGCAAACAATCTCTACGTTCAATTCACTGCAAAGAATATATTTTAATGGAGTAATAAGTAACATGAGGTGGGAACAAAATGCTTTCAGACATGAGTGGAATATTTTTAATGTTTTCGCTCATTGACAGCACATTATACATCATTTGAGACTCCACAGTCATGATATCGAAAATTGTAACCTAAAAGAACGTGAAAGATTACTTTTCCCAGAAAAAAAGTCACATGTACCATTTTAAAAAACTTCAGCAACACTGTACCTCCTATTCCTGGGCTTTCATATCAGCCTGCAACCAACAATCTGAAAGGAAATTACTTTTATATTGCTAAAGAACTCATTTTAATAGAATTTCTGTCTGAAACATTTTAAATGGCTGCACATCATAATAGCTAATTTAATTCAGGGGAAGATGCTCTGTAAATACTGAGCAGCTTCTGAGGTGCTGTGGGTTCTCTGCTGATGATGGACTTGTGATGTAGGTAACATGCACACTGCTGTGAATAGAAGTGACATTCCAATGTGAGTGTAGAGTTCTTCATAATGCGGGTCCAAGCTACTCAAGTCACTTTGATCTCACAGTCAATGGATTGACACAGCAGGGGTTAAATCATATGCCTAGAATACGAAATTCATAGTTATTCATTCTCCCTTAGCATTTTCTGACGCAGAAGCTGACTAAAAAGATTGAAGATGTCACCTGGACATGTTCTTTGAGGTACATAAAGCTTGAATTTCCTCCTCTCTCTCATCTTGACACAAATAAAGTGACACATTGGATTTAGATTATTTCAAATCATTATCTAACTCACAATTGTGCATATATTAAACACTGGCATTTTTGTGCCGATCATATAAATGTATTACATGCTCGAGAGAGCATTAATTAGACTGATGAGGGTTAGACCTGAAACATTCTCTCCTTGCTGAAGGGAATAACAAATATAATTCAAGATAAAGCCTGGACAAGGCTCGTCGCCTGTGGAAAGAATACTTCAAAGATCATGAGGTGTACTTGTGCATAAAAATGCTAAAGTGGGATTGATGATGTGCAGCTGCAAAGGCAAAAATAATGTCTGGAAATTAGCACAAGTAAATTACTTTGAGTCTCCTACTGCATTAAAGTAGAGAATTACATTTGAAAGAATAATATTGTCTACAGATGGATACAATAGAAATGATTAACTGTATCCTGTGAAGATCACTTGAGCATTTCTGACACTTCATAGCAACTTATTCATCAATAGAGATAGCTGACCAGCTAGTGATCCTAAGGCCAATCCTAAGGCATCTGCTCATCAGGAAAACATGAGGAAACCTGGCACATCACTCGCTTTGCTCATTGTTCACAACCTTGGTGTGATATCTGACCTCTAAGATAAATTTCCGAACACATATCTATGCCATCACTAAGACTCTCCATTTCCCATATGAAAGGAAAATGCTGAAAATACTCGGCAAGTTAGGTTATGTCAATACTTTCTAACCCTGGAGAGGTCTGATACATAAGGCAAAACCCATAGTGCAGTTGAAGTTCTCTGATATCCCTGACATTCACGTTGGACTCAGCATAAATTTAAGAAGTGTATGAAATACTATCAAGAGCAAACATGATGACAATTGGAAGAATAGTTGTACATATTAACCTAACCATTAATAGAAAACTCTTTGTAGAACATATTAAAGCATGCTGTATTAAAGTATGGATGAATTGGTTAATATTAGAATGAATTAAAATTAGAGTGCATGAAAGCTTTATCTATCATTATGCTTGATTTCAGTTTTAACAATTATCCATTTCTACAAAAGGGAAATTCAAATGTTGAGCTGCCATGGAAACCAGCAGGCTGAAGGCTGAGACTGAGGTCAGGAGGGCTTACATTAGGTTGTGAATTCTAAACTGTACTGAAACCTTTATATGTTTACAAAGTGCCGAGGTATCAGGAGCAACTGGTTCCAGATATATGCTTGAACAAATCTTTACATGCAGAACCTAAATCTCAAAGTCAATGGTTCTGCCACGATAATTCGGTGCTGTGAACAGGATCGTCATACTGTCTGTTAATGACACTGCACCACATGTTGGGACAGGAGACTAATTTGACAACCCATTACATAGGAAGGGGAGCCATGAGCTGATTCAAGAATCTGAACTAAAGAAAGGGTCTGTGGATGCAGTGATTAGGGACAGGGTGGTGTCATAATTGAGGATTGGTTCCTTTGGTAAACAAGAAAATACAGCTTTAATTATTCTCAAGGTAAACCAAATAGGGCATAGGATAAAACAGGTAAATGTTGCCTAGAAAGGGAACCAATGGTGCAAATAGAAGGGACCATCTCCCAGTCCTGTAGGGAAAGGCAGAGAAGCTTGTTTCCTGGAGAGCAAATTTCAGATTATAAACATTACATCAGCCATGGCAGATGGAAAACCTGGCGAGGAAACAAAAGGTCAGTCATTGAATGTAGGAGCAAATTACTGCAGATGCTGGAATCTGTACTGAAAACAAATGCTGGAGATCACAGTGGTTCAGGCAGCATCCAGAGAGAGAGAGAACAAGCTAAAGTTTCGAGTCTAGATGGCTCTTCATCAGAGCTGAAGTGAAGTGTAAAGGGGCAGCATTTATGCTGTAGTTTGGGGGAGGGGTATGGAGTGATGGGGGAGAAAGGTTGTTGATAATTCAAATTAAGTGATTGGAATGTGAGAATGGCAGAACAATGGTGTGTCTAACTGTCAGACTGGAAAGAACAGACTGTCCCACTAGTGTGAGGGGAAGGGAGATGGGACATGGTAACAAAGAAATCACAAGCAAAGCTAAAAGAAAGGGAAGGAATGGGTTCACAATTTGAATGTGCTGAATTCAATATTAAGTTCAGAAGGTTGTAAAGTGCCTAGTTTGAAGATGAAATGTTGCTCCTCAAGTTTTTTGCTATAATTTGCTGGAGCATTGCAGTGTGCTGAGGACAGACAGTGGGCACAGGAGGAAATTGTGAACCCATTCCTTCCCTTTCTTTTAGCTTTGCTTGTGATTTCTTTGTTACCATGTCCCATCTCCCTTCCTCTCACTCCAGTGGGACAGTCTGTTCTTCCCAGTCTGGCAGTTAGACACACCATTGTTCTGTCATTCCCACATTCTAATCACTTAATTACAACTATCAGCATCTTTTCTCCCCCAGTACTCCAAAGCCTCCCTTCAAAACTATGCCATCAATGCTGCCCTCTCTACACTTCATTTAAGTTCTGATGAAGAGTCATCTAGACCCAAAACGTTAGCTTGGTCACTCTCCATGGATGCTGCCTGACCTGCTGTGATCTCTAGCACTTTTTGTTTTCAGTCATTCATTGAATTATTGGCAGATAAAATAAGAAGGTCCGAAGCAAAATAGCCGAGGAAGACTGGGATTTGTCATGGGCTCCAGACTCACATAAGGAACAGTGGAATAAAAAGGGAAAAAGGAAAGAGGAGAAAGGAAGAATAATTTTGTGTAAGTGTTACCTCAATATGTGCCAGTCAGGAAGGCAGACAGACTCAGGAAATAGAAAACTGCAGGAGGAAGATCGGGACATGGACGGTTTAATGAAGCAAGTTCACTTGAGTCAAACAGACAGTACCAATAATGCAACACAAGGTACATCCAGTCTCCAAGGACAAGCTGTGAAGTACAGCAGTTCAGGCAGGAATTCACAGTAAGTAAAAAGACAAAAGCAAGGCTGACATTGGAGCTGTGTGATGTCCGAGCTGTGTTAGAGAGGCAGTGAACTGACCACACTGGGAAGCGGATATGTATGAAGACAGGTAACAGGTAATACTGACTGCTGAGATTAGAGGAAGCTAGTTCCCATTTCAGCTGCTTGTGTGTCTAACCGCATTCGGTACTCTTCAATTTTGTACTCTTCTCTTCCACCAAACCACAAGTCAGGTCGAGACATGAAAGAGAAAATTTCAGCTTAAAAGGAAATGATTCATAGAAAGTGTGAAAGTAAATTGGAAGGCAAACAGTGAGCTTTAAGATGCTTTGTTATAAAAAAAACCTGTATATGAACATGAGAAGGGCTTGGTGGGTGCACTTTATTTGGGCATAAATCTTTTCTATTTTAATAAGATTCCTTTGAGTGTCTACAAATCACAGAGCTAAATGTTTATGCTTCAAGACCTGGTCTTGCATCTTGTTTTAAAGTTTGCTTGTTAAATGTTGTTTAATATGCATTTGTACAGTGATAGTAATTCTAAAATGATTTAAACTTCATGTTGCTTTTTTCTCTCCCCCACCCCCCCACCTCCCAGTGCTCATGATCTGAGGACACAATTTGCACTTTGAGTTTATAACTCATTGTAAGAATACAAATATCTGGAGTCCATGGAAATATGAAAGTGGAGTGTGATTGTTGGGTTTCCCTGCATCAATTTAATAACATGTAAATTTAAGTGGTGTATCAATTTGCAATAATTAGTGTTGGGATTTTGTTCTGTTGTAACAACTGTCCCAGATTTAAGAAAAGACAGTTACATGAAAATTCACATTAATTAAAGGATTCCGAAGTTGTAGCATTGCGACTTTTTAAGGAGTTAACAAGTGTCTGTGAAAGGTTACTACGTAACTTTTGTTTGGAGTTAGAATGTTATCGGCGTCCTTGTGAAAATTCACCTCTTCAGTTCTTAAATTGCAGTCATTTGAAAGCCAATTGAAGAAAGAAAAATTGGGCAAATGATATAATTTATTTCCTCTCTCATGTTTCTAAAAGAAAAGCTGCAATTGTTTTGACTTTAATTTGGTTTAAGAAAGAAGTTTTCCATATATGTTTAACTTTTGAATGATTAAGATTGAGTTGTCACATTGATTTATCATTTTCTGGCTGGAGTGAATTCCAAATAGTACTTTAACATATGGATGAACATTTAATTCTGGATATTGGGATTTGTATGTGCTTAATGTTTAGTTATATGAATTGGTACTTAAAGGAAAAAAAAGAGCTTGGCATTTTGAAACATTGGAAGGGTAATTTAGCAAGAAAGCTGTCTGAAGATATGTTCTATAATACAAGAAAGTAGGTGTCAAAGAGTTTGATACAAAAATCAATCTAATGGGAGATGAAGGTTTCTCTTGTTCACAAAAAGCAAGGCAAATATCTTTTGTGGAGGAAAGGTGGTTATAGGAGGATGGGTGTCGGATCTGGGGGGAATTCAGCACTGGCGGTACAATGTGCGGGTTGGAGTGGGAGTGGAGGTAGGTAGAGGGTGCAGATCACATCTTGTCCAGCAAAGGGAGGAGGATGGGTAGTGGGTCCAATGTCAGGGATGTTGCCTCAGGGTGTTGTCAAACAATAGTGCTGGGAAGGGGGTGGAGAGTGCTGTTGGAGTCAGCTCTGGTGGTGGTGGTGGGGGTGGGCGAGAAGTGTTTTGGGAGTCAGGTCAGACAAGCTGAGGGTGTGCAGGATGGGGATCAGGTCCAGTGCTACCCATTGTAGGGGGGCTTTGGGAGTGGGGTCAGATCCAGCATTGGTGGTGGGTGCAGTGGTGAGGGGTCTCACCTGACTGAGGTTGTGAGAGCAAGGGGTGTGTTGGTGTCAGGTACCCAGTGGGTGAAGCAGGTCCAGGGGTGGTGAATTGGGCCCTGGGGCAGGGATGTCTGGACGTGGAGGAGTCAGGTCAGGGCATGGGGAAGTGTAGTTGGAGGTATGAAGTATGGGATCTGATGAATAGTTCCTCAGGAATTTGTCTATGTATTTAATAGACTAACTTTCCCTCAATAAATATTCTTTTTAATTTCATCGGAAACTTTCGAAGTCTCAGATTTTTAAGGAAACCTTTGGAGGACTTCCGGAATTAAGGAATTATCTGCTACATTGAGGATTCTGCAGGGTCCCTTTGAACTATTCCCATCTATGCTGCAATAACAACTGTCTGGCCAAAGGAAAATCTGGGCTCAAGTGTTTGAGAAAAGCTGAATGTTTTTAAACACATCAAACATTACAAAGCCTGGACTCAAGAAATTAAGGTTCCCTGAAGTGGTATGTTACATTATTTAAAGAAAGTAGTTAAATGAAATTTAAAATGATCAGAAAACAATAAAAGTACATTCACTGTGTCAATCATGTCTGTGCATATAAGAAAGGAATATTTGTTTCTTTTAAAGAGAAATGAATTAAATATTAAAGGATGAATGTCAGCAACAACACTTTTTAAATTTGAGATTAGTTTTGAGAATCAAAAATGGCAGCATAATTTAGTGACTTTCTTTAGTGGCAAAAATCAAAATGTCATCTAAAATAAAATATAACCACATGAATAGAAATATTTAATTTATGTTTTAAAGCTGTTATGTTAGTACTCTATTCTATTGGAGTGTAAAATTTTGCCAGGGAACGTAAGAGATAGGATGGTAACTAGAAGAATTTGTAAAATTGTTTGAGAGGAAAATTGTGGAGGAAAAGGTACTCTACGAGAAGACAAAACAAATTGTTGGAATTGTTTAATGAATTATAATAACTCAGGAAGTTTTATCATTGCACACCAAAATAGAGCCAGTACATAGATGGCGAACATTGGTTAGTCCCAGGCTGGGACAGACAGTTCTGCAGATCCATCTCTGAGCTGGCTTTTCTTAATATTTACAGAAGTGCAATCACACACAACTGAACAGCTTTCCCACCAGTAAACCAGTGACGTTTCCTTCTGTTTGTACACTGGCAACTGCCATAGGTAAATCACCGATATAGTCAGTTGGAAATGTAAGTGCAAAGCCCCACAAGACAATGTAAACCATCAAAAGTGAAGGTGAAGTAAGGAGAATGGGAAGGGGCTGGGCTTGCTTCATAATGTTCTTTATTTTCTAATCAACCTGTTCAAAGAAATTATCTCCCTCCTCCGGGGCAGGTGGGTCTGAAACCAGGGCCTCCTGGTCCAGAGGCAGGGATGCTACTAGAGTCCCACAAGAGCCCTTTGGGTCTGCTTCATTTTTAAGAACTAAATCAGTCTGTTCAGAGACATGTTCTTAGACATCCCTGAAGTAGGTGGGGGTTAAAACCAGGCGTCTGAGCTCAGAGGCAGGGACATCACAAGAGGCCCCTCCGCCCCCTGGATCTGCTTTATTTCTTTAAAATTTGAAGCATTGCATCTTACTCATTCTATTCTCAATTCCAAAACCCATGTTTTCCTAATCAACCTGTTCAGAGATGTTATACCACATCTGGAGGAGGAGGAACTTGAACCTAGACACTCTTGGCCAAAGGTAAAGACATTACCAGTGCAGAGTTGAAAAGTGTGGGGCTGGAAAAGCATAGTAAATCAGGGCAGCATCCGAGGAGCAGGAGAGTCAATGTTTTGGGCATTAGCCTTTCATCATCACATTCCTGATGAAGGGCTTATGCCCGAAACATTGACTCTCCTGCTCCTCAGATGCTGCCTGACCTACTGTGCTTTTCTAGCCCCACACTTTTTGACACTGATCTCTAGGATCTGCAGTCCTCACTTTCTCCTACATTAGCGATGCACCAGAGGAGCCCCCACCTCCCTCCCAGGTCTGGGTTGTTTTTTAATATCTGGATGCATCATCACATACAACTGAAACTGGGTCTGCTTTATTATATTTTCCTAATCAACATTTTAAGGGATGTACAGGAACCCAGGTTCGATTCCAACCTCAGGTGACTATCTGTGTAGTGTTTGCACGTTCTCCCAGTGTCAGTGCGGGTTTCCTCCCACAGTCCAAATAGGTGCAGGTTAGGTGGATTGGCCATGCTAAATTGCTACATAGTGTCCAGGGATGTGCAGGCTAGGTGAGTTAACCATCGGAAATGATGACTTTCTCATTACCAAATCACCATAACCTTTTTTGTGTTTTTAAAATATTAATCATCACCTGGATTTGCTTTATGTTTTGTTTAGAGATGTTATGACATGCCTCTGGGACTTGAAGCTGGGTTTCTTGGCTCAGAGTTAGGGACATTACCATAGTGCTGCAAGAGCCCTCTGGATCTGCTTTATTTTATGTGTCATCCTTGGATGGTGGCCTGTGCTAATCTTTTCTAGATTGTCAGGCAGCATCCAAGGAGCAGGAGAATCGACGTTTCGGGCATGAGCCCTTCTTCAGGAATCCGGGCATAGCCCGAAACGTCGATTCTCCTGCTCCTTGGATGCTGCTTGACCTGCTAAGCTTTTCCACCAACACATTTTCAGCTCTGATCTCCAGCATCTGCAGTCCTCACTTTCTCCTTTTCTAGATTGTGCCAAGTTTTGTATATGTGCTGCCGAAGTGCATCTGCATCTGCTTTATTTATTATAATTTTTACTCTACTTTTCTGTTTCCCTCTATACCCAGATGTGTTATCACACACAACTGAGCAACTTGGCTACCACTGCATAACTGTGATTGTTCTCTTAAGTTACTAACCACCACCAGGTTTATGCTGTGCACTGTAACTGTGATTGTTCTCTTAAGTTACTAACCACCACCAGGTTTACTCTGTCCACTGGCTCAACATTAATTGACACCCAGACAACTGCGTCTGAATCTTATAGGACGCAACTTAGGCTGTGGCACGAAATTTGAGAAAATTGCCTGAAAATTTGAATGAAGCCTCCCTCAACAGCAGGAGCAACTTGTTGCATTTTCCAACAGGTATGCAGATGTCAAGATGAGTTTCTTGCTGGAGAGCAGTGGCATACCTATTAACAGGGATTATTGCTCTTTATCATCCTCAAAACAACTGAATCTCACCTCATTAATAGGCAGCTTCCTATCCTACCACCCACCACTTGAAAACTGGATGTAGGATTTTACCAAAATAGGAGTTAGGGCAGGTAGCTAGTGACTCCAACTCACTGCCTGCTCCTCTGCACTGCTATCCTGGGCACCGGGCAACAATATGTTAGGGCACACTTGATGGATAACTTCTGCACACACACATCCCACATCCATGGTTGCTGCCAGTCTCTCCACATCTATAATCCATGTCAGTGTACTGATGAATGTTGCTCTTCAGGATGCATTGCCAACTATTATTGCAATGCCATACAGGACAGACAGCCAGCTCACAGAGTGGGACAGACTGCATCTGCAGGCTCACTTAATTTGTGCAGATGTAAGTCAAGAAAGAGAGCTTTTGGCCATATACCTCATTGATGTGTCAATCTCACTGCCGCATCATGCATCTGCCACATATGCAGGAAACACTTTGCACACAACATAAGTCATCAGCCGCCTCAAACATCAGTTCAGTAGCTTGATAGGAGTCCAGTCTTCAATCAGGATGGTCATGGTCAGGGGGCCTGTACCTCGCAGACCAGACAGTGGGTCAGAGTCAGCCCTGTGAGTCCAGTACGACCCAACTCCGGGGAATTGTAACAACACAGTTAGGGAACTTTACAGATACCAGGCAGGTTCTGGTCACTCATGTTTTGGGCTGTCCAGCTAAATCGCTCAAGGTGGTGGTCAGCCCTAGATTGAGGAGGGTATGTCAGTCCACTAAACTCAAATGGGAGGAGTTTGTCATGGACCAGCGCTGTCGGAAGAAGGGCTGGGTGACCTAATGATGGAGAGTTGACACCGAATGTTGTGATGCAGAGGTGTGAGGAGGGGCAACTGAATATATATATGCGCGGGAGGAGATAATAGAACTTGGGAAGGTAATGCACCATTTCAGAGGAGGGATAGGCACATATTGGGAGGACCTGCCTGAATACCTAATTATGAAGATTTAACAAATTATGAAGATTTGGCTATTTAGGAGGAAACTGAGGCATTAAGACCACTATTGGATGGCAGGGCTCGTGCAATTGATGAGCTAATATCTCCAAATCCATCCTTGGATATGGGCCATCTCACACGTGTTGGTCATTGTGCATCATTTTGTATCTGCTTTCTGAAGTGTGTGGCTGGAGGTATCAGAGGTAGGCTAAAAGGCTGGTCAGCAGAATGATCAAGAAAAGGGCTTAGTTGTAAGCGTTAGAAAATACAGGCTCTATCTTAGCATTAGGACACAGGTCATGCCACAAGAGGCACAAAGTAAAAGCTTAGGAGTGCTACACCGACAGAGTGCAGAACATTGATGTCCCTCAGTAGAGAATTCAGGAGGGTGGCATTTCTGGCTCCAAACAGGTGGGTGTGAATCTAGGAAACCAGCGGACCCATGGCTGAGATTGAGAATGGGGGAGGGGCGGGGGGGGGGTGCTATATTAATTTGAGAATTATAAACTGTGCTGAAATCTTTCTATTTTTGAGAAGTCCTTCAGGATAACTAAAAGTAACTTGTCCCCATGTTGTGCTTGAATAAATCTTTTCTTGCTAAACCCAAATCTTGCCTGCTTGTAGTTTAACAATATAAACATCTTTGTGAAATTAAGTCCAGTCTCTGAGGTATGCATGTTCTATGTTTAGATCTTGTGTAAATTGGAATGTTTGGAGGTCAGTTTCGATTGAAGTCACAACCCCTTCTACGTCTCTTTACAGAAATATTATTTTAATAAGCACACTTCATTTACGATTTCATCAAGCAACCTCTTCAGTCTGGTGGAAGTAGATGATTGAATGATGCCGCCTCATTTGGCATGTTTTCCTCACTTCCACTTCATATGTCTGCTGCTCCTCCCCAATTCTAAGAGTATAAACATACAATGATACACGGTGAGTGCTCATTTCAGAAACAATGTAGAAAACAATGGAGGTTTGGATTAGGAGTTGGCTGGCTGGAAGAAGACAGAGGGTAGTAGTTGATGGCAAAGGTTCATCTTGGAGTGCCGTCACTAGCGGTGTTCCGCAAGGATCTGTTTTGGGACCATTGCTGTTTGTCATTTTTATAAATGACCTGGAGGAGGGGATAAACAAATAAATAAAAATTGCCTTGCTCGTTATGAGAGGCCATTGAGAGTGGGGAGAGGAAGTCAGTAAAGTGGTGTGAGTGGTGAGGGCTAAATGGTGTAATTATTTTCATTAAACCTGAGCAATTTCTCAAAGCTGAGGAAGAACTAAGGAATGCTTTCCAACCTGCCACGTGACTGCTTAAAATGCACATCTCTGATTTTTCAGCATGGACTTCATCTTATACTCACGTATTCCCACCTCACCCAATCCTACCCCCACTTCACTGCACTCCAAGTTAAAATTGCTGATTTGCCCCAATGGGGCTCTGCCAAGTTGGGGAAAAAAAGTGTCATAGAGCATCAGAGTCACCTCAGGAGCTTTGCCTCTGAGCTCAGCTTTGCTCTGCTCCTCTCCAGTTGTTGCTCTGAGTGAGCTTGACCCACTCTGTTCCCGTTGCTGCTCTGACTGAGCTTCTGACTCTAGCTGTCCATTTTGGTAGCAAATATCTGGCTCTTCACTTTTAGTGAAATATTAAATACTTTAGCAAATAAATGCTTTAGCTTTTTTTTTAGAAGTGGAGTGATTTATAATTCAGTCATACCAACTGTATTATCACAACTTGGCTTACTTTACCACACATTATACATAAGCCTTTGGAGCAGATCTTCACACTTCACTGGAAGAGGCCACTTTCACTAATCAATAACTGATTTGCAAAGACCATTTCATCAACTTGACAGCTTCCAGATTCAATTAATTTCCAATGAACAGCTGTACAAGTCTGGAATTAATAAACAACTCAATAGTTCTAGTGTGAACACACATATGCGGATTTCTGTTCAGTTATAATCTTCCCTGTGGTTTGCTGTAACTGTTGTCTTCCATTCAGCTATGGAGTCAGCTATTACAAGGGTGCATAGCTTTAAATTAAGGGGGCGTAGGTATAGGACAGATGTTAGGGGTAGGTTCTTTACTCAGCGAGTCGTGAGTTCATGGAATGCCCTGCCAGTAGCAGTGGTGGACTCTCCCTCATTATGGGCATTTAAGCAGGCATTGGATAGGCATATGGAGGATAGTGGGCTAGTGTAGGTTAGGTGGGCTTGGATCGGCGCAACATCGAGGGCCGAAGGGCCTGTACTGCGCTGTATTCTTCTATGTTCGATGTTCTAAAAGAGGTTTTGCTGCCAGAAGCTGCTAAAAAGCAGCTTTTGGAATCCTTACTTTGAAGAAGAAAAACATTCAACCTGCTCCAGTCTAATCTAAGCTATCAGATAGAGTGCGTGATATCCACAAACTGGTGTGTTCACAAGGTCAGCCCTTTCATCTCCTTTCAAACTCAGTACAGATAGCAGCATATACCATGGCTGCCTACAGTCTCTGCAGTGCTGCAATTGATGGGATTTGTGTAGTCATCCTGTAGCCCATTCTGCTCAATAACCGAACAAGCACCTTACAGCTCATCTGTCTTGGCAGAATTTGCTGCCTGAATCACATTTAAGGATTCCGTGTGATAACTTTCAAGGTTGCAACTTAAATTCTGGCTACACTGTCAGATGGCCAGCTTTAACGTACAGCTGCCTGATTTGAAGTGGTGAGCAGGACACGTAAAGGAAGTTCTGAGGGTACTCTTGATGGAACAGACAGATGAGTACTCACAGGAGACAGGAGGGCACCATGTTGTCTCAGAGTTCAATTGATGCCAACTATGCCTAATATCATTTTAACTGCTAGGTGTCTAACAACATTAGGACTGTATATTGCAGGTACACATGAGCTTCAGCAATATTTGAATCTCACTGACCATTAGACCCCAAAACAATTATTGTCATCTTACCACAGGTTTAATCTCTTTGCCTTCAGTTGTAGCTGCGTCCATGAGGTGTTGCAGAGGTTAATCTCCTGTTCAGTTGTCACATGCTACGTATTTTGGTTGAGTCTTGTACAAAAAGGGTCCTCAGGAGAGTTGATCAGTGCAGTCCTTTTCTTGCCTCACTGCATAACTCAGCATCTTAATGGCATCATCTACAAGTAAGACAGTATGTATTCAAGAGCCATTGATTGATTAGAGATAATATTAACTCCTTCCACTCCCAATAAGGTTGGGTCTGGCCAATAGTGAAAATCTGCTTCTTTACAATGCCTGCTGAATTTCTGAAATGTGTGAGCCATGCCTGCATTGTTTTACCTGGAGCATTTCCAGCTGCATCAAGCCCACATGCCACATCCAGGATACCGTCTCATTAATTATTAAATGTCAAGTTGCAGTCAATCAACTGGACCCTGACATAATCTTAATCACCCAATCACGGCTGATGGCAGGTCCAACAGTGAAACCTGGCAGGAGACAGGACCATGGCCAGGACAACTGCCTCGTTTTGTTTTTGAAGGTTTCCTTTGTGTGAAGGAAGCCTTCTCCCTTCACATCGATGCCTCGCAGACAAGTGTGGTTCAAGGGAATTAGAGTTGGTGATTTTTGAATTCGTTCATGCCTGCATTTATTGCCCATTCATAACAGCACTCGAGAAGGTGATGACGAGTCGCCATCTTGAGCTGCTGCAGTACACGTTGTGTCAGTACACTCATGTAGTGCTGGAGCCAAGGAGCCAAAGCACCACCACTGCTCTGAGTGTTTATACAGGGTTCTGAAAATACACAAGAGCTTCTCTGACACCCTTGTCATAAGTGTGATGAGTGATTTTTTTTTTTGGAAAGGTTAACCCCCCCGCCCTCCCCCACTTACTACTACCACCACAGTGAAACATATTGTTCAGGCAGACTGTAACATGCAGACACACATTCCCAACAGGAGCACAGGTCAAAGACAGGGCTGAATTCCGCTTTTTGCTAATGCTTGCTATAACATTGGTTCAATATACAACACATGAGCTTTATATTATACCGTGGGATAATATAAAGCTTTATATTATACCACCATGAGCTTTATATTATACCACTGCTGTGGGATAAAATTTGTCAGCAATATTGCAGGATATGCATGAATAACAAATGGCTGAAGATGCACCCTGAGGCACTCACACAACTTCTGAAAAGTTTTCATTGTAGCTACACTTTGGCTTATATTCTTTGCTTTCAATCTAATGTTCCATCCAGAATAACAAGTTACTGCCAGATCACTAGCTATCAATCATCAATATGAACCCTTGTAAAAAGCTCCTTCAAATTCTAAGTATATAACATCCATTTGTCAGCAATTTATTTCCTAGCGCTGAACCAATATTCTATCTAATTTGCTATTTTCATTCGAAGCTGCAGTCCCTATATTCATTTCCAGTTCTTTTGTGATCCTTTTTTCAAAAATCTTTTCAAAATTGTGACAAATAAGTGGTGAGTTTCTACATGGAGCTATCCCCTATGACTACCTAAAGTTCAGGAGAAGAGCCCATCAAAATCATTGAAAAAGGCAAAGAATTGACATTCATTTTTTTTCCATATCATTTGTCATCCACGCCCTGAAGACAACAGACAGGTCATTCCCTAAGTGAGAGATGACCTTGGTTTAATACCCATCTTGTGGTCAACTCTGAGGAAATGCTCAATGGACCCCTACACAGAGGTCCATCCAGTAGAATATTCTACTCTAATTTTCCTGCACCTGTATGGGAAGAGACTGATGTTCCCCTGATAAAGTCCACATGCAACTAGCCCTGGATAACATTCAAGCTTAGTCTAATATGTGGCTAGTATTATTTGAACTACACAAGTAGCAAGCAATGACCAAGTCCAACACAAGTTTCTAAACATCCCCCCTCAATATTCAACAGAATTATCATCATTGAGTCCACTTCAACAACATTTTGGGGGTATAGCAAACACTCTATTATCCAGCACCTATAGGACCAAGAGCGTAAAAGTTGAGCAAATATTCTGGTTGATCAAGAGGTCCACATAATGAATGTAAAAACCCACACTAAGTAATAGAAAGGTAATGCAGGGAGTATATACATCATTGTTGTAGTTTATTTATAGCTTAAATCACTTAAATAAGAATACAACTTTGACTTAAATAAAACTTACTGGAGACAGCCTCTCACTTGCACCCTCAATTGACTACACCAACATCATAGAGATTGTGATAATACAGTAAACTTCAGGTATTTCAGGTATATAATTATTGCTGGTTTATTGAGAGCATTGGTGCATAAGGTGCCGGCTAAAACAAAGTTTGCAGTATTACTATTGTCTATTAACTGAGCCAGTCACATTAGTACTACAGCTACTAGAACAGGCCAAGAACTAGGAATTATACAGTGTGAAACTCAGTCTTTCTCCCTGCCAACCCTGTCCACTATTTACGAGGCACATGCCAGGAGTATTATGAATTACTCTCCACTTGCCAGGGTGAGTGCAGATCCAACAATATCTTCAAAGCAAAACAGCCTGCTGGATTGGCAAATACATCCATCTCTTTAAAAATTCATTCCCATTCACACAATATTGGCAGTGTATACCATGTAGAGGATGCCATACAGCAAATCACCAAAACTCCTTTGACAGCTCCTTCAAAATCTGGTAAGGGCAACAGAATCATGGGAGCAAGTTCCTCCCAGGCCACACACACACCTGCTTGAGACCAAATCACTGCACTTTCATTGTTGCTGGGTCAATCTCCTGAAATCTGGTGTGCTAATTAAACACAGACTGCACTTGTTCAAGCAAGAAGCTCAAAGTTGTCTTCTTAAGGACATTTAAGGATGGACAATAAACACTGGTCTTGTTAGCAAATCCCACATCTCATGAATATTTTTTTTAAAAAATCTATACATGTTATTTGAATTATATACTAATATTGTTTAATTTCCGGTCCATTTCATTAGTGACCTGTCTCAAACATTTGACACCTATACGAGAGAGGCAAGCAACAATGAGGAAATAAAAGTTAACTTCTTAGGACAGGCCACTCAATTAATCTTTAATGCTGAAGATATGTTTGCTGGTCTCTTTTTTTCCCTCTATATCCAGTTTGTTAAAATCTTCAGCATCACTACCTGTACTGGTAAGATTACTTCAGTCGTAAAACACAGACGCGTTGTGGTTAAAATTTCTTTTGATATGTATTTGGGTGTAATGGTGCTCATGGATCTCAAACAACTTCTGAACTCAGGCTAGAGGTATCTTCTTCCTCTCTGGGTCTGGCATTTTCCATAGGATTATTATCTCCTAAAAATGACCGTGCTGCAACTGAGACACCGCTGACTCTTAAAACTGAATTTTGCTGTAAGTACTTCTTCCACCTTAATGTGAAAAGAGATGTTTAATATTTATATATTATCAATTGTCCAAAAGTGGCTTAAAGTGGTTCAATCCTCACATCACCAGTAAGGCAGGAGACGGCATATTCCATTCACAACTGCTGGTTGTACAATCACATGTGTAGATGAAATAAAGTTAGGTATACACTTTATGACTTCTTGAGCCTGCCCCACCATTCAATATGATCATGGCAGCTGGTCTTGGGTTTCAACACTACTTTTTTGACTACTTCCTATAGCTCTTGATTCCCTGAGAGGGCTAAATCTGCCTATCCCAGCCTTAAATATGTCCAGCAATGGAGTAACAATTAGCACATCCAGTGCATCACATTCCCTTGTACAATTTTAAGAGGCACAAATTTATTTACGATTGCTTGGCTGATAGCAAGCTCAACACAAAATTCAACATGCCGATTGCTATTAAAATAAAAGGAAAATAAAGTAAAGTAGGTTTCAATAGGCATTTGTGACTTGTTCAAAATCTCCTTGGTAAATTATACAGGAGAAATAAAATGGCCTGAGATGGATAAAAGAGTAGAATTCCAGAAGTGAGTTGAGAGTGACAGCCCTTGACATCAAGTTTGCATTCGACCAAGTGTGGCATCAAGTAGTCCTAGCAAAGCTGGAATTATGGGTATTGGGGACAAACTCCCCACAGGTGGAGATCAGTCATCACAGCTCCAGAATATCTCTGCAGGTGTTCTTCAGGGTATTGTCCTAGGTTGAACCATCTTCAGCTGCTTCATCACAGACCTTCCCTCTATCGTAAGATCGTAAGTGGGAATGTTTACCGATGCTTATGCAATGTTCAGCACCATTTGTGATTCTTCAGATACTGAAGCAGTCCATGCTCAAATGCAACAAGATCCAGAAAATATCCAGACTTGGGCTGATAAGTGGCAAGTAACATTTGTTCCCCACAAATGTCAGGCAGTGACCATCTTCAATAAGAGACTATCAAATACTGCCCTTTGACATTCAATGGTGTTATCATCATTGATCCCCTCACTGTCAACATCCTGGGAGTTACCATTGACCAGGAATTCAACTGGATTCATGACATAAATACAGTGGCTACAAGAACAGGTCAGAGGCTAGGAATGCTGCACCATGTTACTCACCTCCTCACTACCTGAAACCTGTCCACAATCTACAAGACGCAAGTGAAGAGTGTGATGGAATACTCCCCATTTGCCTGGATGAGTGCAGCTCCAACAACATTCAAGAAGGCTGACAAAGCAGCCTACTTGATTGTTACCACATTTACAAGCATCCATTCCCACCCACCACTGATGCTCAGTAGCAGCGGTGTGTCCTAAATACAGAATGCACTGCAGAAATTCACCAAAGATGAAATTCACCAAATTCACCAGAAGGACAAGGGCAGCAACTACATGGGAACACAACCATCTATAAATTCCCCCGCAAGCCTCTCATCATCCTGACTTGAAAACATATCGCTGTTCTTTCACTATCATTGGGTCAAAGTCCTGGAATTCCCTCCCTAAAGGGGGCTTCTTACTAAAGGTATGTCTACCTACAGAACATGCTTTGCAGTGGTTCAAGAAGGCAGCTCACCAGCACCCTCTCAAGGGAGACTAAGGACAGACAATAAAAATGCTGGCCAGCCCGCAATGCCCATGTACAACATGTGATTTAAAAAATGCTATTGCTATAGCAGGGCATCTTACGGTGTACAAGGTTAGTTAGACATTGTTAGTTAGATATTGCTTCTCACCTTTCAGCTCGAACCTCTGTGATACTGCAAATTGCTGGAAGTGCACAGTGCTGGCTGCACAATGATGCAATGGGGAATGATGGGATCAACAGTCAATATCTTTAATAAGAATTCAGAAAGCAACAGAAGAACAGCAGAGAGGATGGAGAGCACATAAGAGTTAAAAAGTGTGGTGCTGGAAAAACACAGTCAGTCAGGCAGCATCCAAGGAGCAGGAGAGTCTATGAATAGAGCATAAGCTCTACATCAGGAATGCTTATGCTCAAAATGTCGACTCTCCTGCTCCTCAGATGCTGCCTGACTGGCTGTGCTTTTCCAGCACCACACTTTTTGACTCTTATCTCCAGCATCTGCAGTCCTCACTTTCCCCCATGTGTGGTAAGTGAAATAAACATAGATAAAGAGACAGATTAGATGAAGAGAAAAAGACCATTTGAGAAAAAGAAAGTGGAAAAGAAAAGTAAGAAATAATTAAAAATTGAACTCATCTTGTGGTCTTTACAAAGCCCTGTATAACTTCAGCAAGATCTCCAGGGTTGGATTAGACTGCCTGTATTTTTGATGCTACAGGTCTTGATCTCAAATGGATACCCATGTTGTACGTGCATACTTCTGGTTTGTGTGTACCCAAACCACATTTTGGATCAGTCCACATTTTGTGTGGACACAGGAAAGCTGCATTGCAAACATCTCGATAGAAATGCTAATTTGGTCCCAGTGGTGCCATTCTGACCTCAATAATCCAGCAATTCCTTCTCTGAAGTTTGTAAACTTGTTAACAGTGACAAAAAGTCCCCCTTCAGTCCACTAGTGCTATTTATTAGAATTGACAACCACTTTCAGGTTAACTGCTGATTGTTTCTTAGTTGTGGTTATGTCAGTCAAAATATTTGGTGGTTTGTACTTCTACCTAAGGTTGGTGAATGGCGTGATACATGATGAAGACTTCTTATCTGACTTGAAGGATTGTAATCTTATCACTTGACTCCTATATTGGCTGCTTTGGGTTCTGTACTTCCTGCCTGGCAGTATAACAGGGGAAGTAACCAGAGGGTTCAAACAGAGCTGAAAAGTGTGGTGCTGGAAAAGCACAGCAGGCCAGGCAGCATCCAAGGAGCAGGAGAATCGACGTTTCGGGAAGCTGGAGAAATCTACATTCATCCCGTGTGGTTGGAGTGTTCAAACAGAGCGGCAAGTTGCACAAAGAGGGAGGAGAAGGTGGAGGAGGGTTTGTACCATGAAGCTATATTCATCAAAGGTCTTAAAACTCAATGGGGAAGATGTCTGAATGCTCTCGGTCAGATCCACTGATGTCAAGCCGGTGTTCTTCTCTGACCACTGCCTCCTGCTGGCCGACTGTCACCTACTGGATGAGCAGCGGGCTGGGAAGGGAACGTGGAAGCTGAAGACAAAGCTGTTGACCCCAGGAAACATTGAGGAGCTCAAGAGGGACTACGCAGGTTGGAAAACTGTGAAGCCCCTCTTTGAGTCCCCAACGGACTTGTGGGAAACAGTTAAAGGGAACATCAAGAGGTTCTTCATCCTCAAAGGTGTTCAGGAGGTGAGAGAGAGGCGGGGAAAACTGTCCCAGCTCCAGGAAAGTATGCAGAACCTGCTCCTGCTGTTGACGATGGGGGTCGATGTCACAGAGGACCTCAAGGAGGTGAAGGGCCAGCAAGCCTCGCTCTTTGCCTCAGAGGCCTCCAAGATAAGAGACGGAGGAAACTCAAAAATTGGAGACCAATCTCACTGTTGAATGTGGAATACGAAATTCTGTCAAAGGTAATCGCCAACCGGGTCAGGTCTGCTCTGGGGTTGGTGATTCACCCTGACCAAACCTGTGCTGTATCGGGCAGGAAGATCGCTGAGAGTCTCGCAATCCTCAGGGATATGATCGCGTACGTGCAGGACAGAGGGTTAGACACTGGCCTTATCAGCCTGGACCAGGAGAAAGCCTTTGACAGGATATCACACAGGTATATGAGAGATGGTCTCTCCAAAATGGGCTTTCAGGAGGGAATCTGCAATTGGATCAGACTGCTCTACACCAACATTGTCAGTGCAGTCTCAATCACTGGGTGGGAATCAGATAGCTTCCCAGTCAGATCTGGAATCGAGCAGGGCTGCCCTCTCTCTCCTGTCTTGTTTGTGTGCTGCATAGAGCCATTTGCCGAGTCCATCAGGAAGGATGCGAGCCCGAGAGGGGTGACTATTCCTGGCAGCAGGGGCCTGCAGGTTAAGGCCTCCCTGTACATGGATGACGTCGCCATTTTCTGCTCAGATGCACTGTCCATCCGCAGACTAATGTGCATACGTGACCAGTTCGAACGGGCCTCGGGGGCCAAGGTAAACCGAGGCGAGAGCGAGGCCATGCTCTTCGGGAACTGGTCCAACCAATCCTCCATCCCCTTCACCGTCAGGACCGACCACCTGAAGGTGCTGGGTATTTGGTTTGGGGGAGCTGGGGCGTGCACCAAGTCTTGGGAGGAGCGTATTAGCAAAGTGAGGCAGAAACTAGGCAGATGGAAGCTATGGTCGCTCTCCATCGCGGGAAAAAACCTGGTCATCAGGTGTGAGGCACCGTCATTGCTGTTATATATGGCACAGGTCTGGCCTATTCCCAGACTCTGTGCCGCTGCAGTCACCCGGGCCATCTTCCATTTTATCTGGAGATCAAAGATGGACTGGGTCTGAAGGGACTCACTGTACAAAGATCTGGGCAACGGGGGAATAAATACACCCAATGCCACCCTCACCCTGATGGCCGCCTTTGTGTGTGGCTGCAGCAAGCTGTGCGTGGATCCCCAGTACGCAAACACCAAGTGTCACTACGTACTGAGGTTCTACCTGTTCCTGGTGTTGCGAAGGATGGGCCTGGCCTCGCTGCCGCGGAACGGTCCGAGTAGTTGGACTGTTCCGTATCACCTGTCCTTCGTGGAGAAGTTTATGAAGAAAAACACCTTTGACCACAAGTCCATCAGGAAGTGGTCAGCACGTAGTGTCCTTGAGATCCTGCGGGAAAAGGAGAGGGCGGATCCTAATGAGTGGTTCCCTGGGCAGACTGTCAAAGCCATTTGGCAGAATGCCTCATCGCCAGAACTTTCCAACAAGCACCAAGACATGGCTTGGCTGGTGAGAAGGGCTGTGCCTGTCAGATCCTTTATGCACGCCCAGACTCTCAGCCACACCACATGCTGCCCTCGGAGCAGCTGCGGGGGGGACGAGACTGTCACACACCTCCTTCTGGAATGTGCCTACGCAGAAGAAGTCTGGAGAGGAATGCAGTGGTGTTTGTCGAGGTTCGTCCCGAGCAGCATCGTGACGCGGGACTCCGTGCTCTACGGTCTGTTTCCTGGGACGCACACCGAGACGAACATCAACTGTGCCTGGAGGAGGACGCTCTCTAGGTGGACGCTCTCTGGGTGGTCCGAAACCTGCTGATCTTCCAGCTGAAGGAGTTGACCCCGACTGAGTGTTGCAGACTGGCACATTCCATGGTCCAGGACTACGTGTT